>NC_092340.1:146872500-147202500 GCF_046630445.1 Rutidosis leptorrhynchoides | reverse complement strand
ACATAAACAACTTCCACCATTATTGCTACTACATGTAACTCAACCAAATAATCATAAGATCATGCTAAATAAATAATTAGATTGTTATTTTTACATCCCACACAATCTAATTATTTGAACATATTTATTAAACCCATTTGGTCACACAAAACCCCATGTTGTGGACCACTTATACCTTTAGTGATCAAGTCTAAAATATTATCTGCAGGCTGAATCTTTTTGACATCAATAATTCCTTTAGACAATTTTTCTCTTACAAGTGTAAATCAATCTCAAAATGCTTTGCCTTTTCATGAAACACAAGATTAGAAGCTATTTTAATAGCAGCTTTGTTATCTACAAAAACTTCTATAGGAAAAACACTTTTACACTTGAACTCATCCAACAATTTTAGAACCCAAATAAATTCACAAACTACATCAGCAAGAGCTCTGTATTCAACCTCAGCTAATGATCTAGATATTGTTGCTTGTTTCTTGCTTTTCTATGAAATCATGGAACCATACAAGAAAACACAATATCCAGTTACAAATTTCCTGCCCATACTAGCTTTACCCAATCAGAGTCAACATATGCAACCAAATTCATGCTATCATTCTTTAATATATGCACACCCAAACCAAGTGCACCTTTTAAGTACCTTAATAGTCTAAGTGCACACCTTAGGTGTGACTCCAAGGGTGCATGCATAACCTGGCTTAACAAATGTAGAGAGTATGCAATGTGTTGTCTTGTTAAGGTGAGATAAATAACTTTACCAATCAATTTTTGATATTCATTTATGTTTTATAAAGCTTTATCTTGACTAGATGAATTTGTATTCAAAACAAAAATAGAATCTAAAGGAGTAGATGCTAGTTTACTTGCTAATTTGTCAAATTGTGCTAATAATTCTACACAATATTTTCTTTGTGACAAGCAAACCTTACACTCAGTATTTAAGACTTGAATACCCAAAAAGTATTTTAAAACACATAAGTCTTTTATAAAAAACTTTGAATTCAAAAATTGTTTACAATTCTCAATTTCATTAACATTGTTACCAGTGATAACAATGTCATCAACATAAACTAACAAAACCATAAGCACATCCTTTACAGACTTAACAAGCAAAGAATAATCATTCTTGCTTTGTTCAAAGCCATACTCAACCAAGGTAGAAGTTAACTTCTCATTCAACTTCCTTGGGGCTTTAAACCATATAAACTCTTTTTTAATTTGCATACTCTTTTTTCACTTTCATCAAAGTAACCCAAAGGCAAGGTCATATAAACATCCTCATCTAATTCTTCATAGAGAAATGCATTATTAACATCCAACTGAAAAATTTCTCAGTTATTCACAACAGCAAGACTCAACACACATCTCACAGTGGTCATTTTAACCATAGGAGAAAAGGTCTCATCAAAGTCAATGCCCTCTCTTTGATTATAACCCTTAGCTACAAGTCTACCTTGTACCTATAAATTTGACCATTTAATTTATATTTAATTTTTTAGACCCATATACAACCAATCGATTTCCTATCAGAAGGCAGACTTGTCAATTCTCATGTATCATTTCTATATAATGCTTCCATCTCTAAATTCATAGCCTCAACCCAATGTTGTAACTTACAAGCATCCCAATAGGTATTAGGCTCACTACGTTTATTTAGAGAAGAAACAAAACAGGAATTTTCAGGAATTAACCTAATGTAGTTAACAGTATTTTCTATTCCATATTTAACCTTACCATATAAAGCAAAGTCATCAAACTTCTTAAGTTTAATAATGTCTCTTTGAGATCTTCTTAGAGTTGAAGATGGTCGTGGTGTATCATTGTTATTAGAGTTATTTTTGTTACCCTCGGGGTGATTTGTTTCAACAAGTAATGTTGCAGATGGTTGAATACTACCAGTATGATTTGGTGGCACACCATCATCTAGAAGATTTCCTCCATTGCCATCACTACTTAAGTTATCATTCCCTTCATCATTGGGAATTTGAGTACTTTGATTGTCAACCTCAAACATGTTAAAAAAGTTAATTTGATTAAGACCATTATTACTTCTTATGATCTTAATTTTCTTTTGAAATTGAGTGAATAACTGTTCATGAAATAATTCAACATAGAAACTGACTTCATCATTTGACTTTAATAAGAAAACCCAAACAGCCCTTTTGTAATCATCCACAACAGTGAGTAAAAACTTGAATCCATCTCTACTAGTGACTCTATATAGACCTCACACATCCAAGGGAACAAGTTCACCCAAATGTGTAGATTTATGATCACTAAGTGGAAATGATTCCCTAGTTTGTTTTGCCTTATGACATATGTCACAAGGACTGGAACTTGAAGCGACTCGTCCTAATCTATAAGGACACAATAACATATGGATACATTGTGAGGTATTTGATCTCTATATGATAAATTTTTCAAACATTGCATTCATTTTTAAAAGACAACTTTCATTACATCGAAAGTTAAGCAGGCATACATACCATTTCCTAATATATCAATCTATCAATGACTCTTTATCAATCTTGATGAACTTAATGACTCGAATGCAACGTCTTTTGAAATATGCAATGAATGACTCCAAGTAACATCTTTAAAATGAGCAAATGCACAGCGGAAGATTTCTTTCATACCTGAGAATAAACATGCTTTAAAGTGTCAACCAAAAGGTTGGTGAGTTCATTAGTTTATCATAACAATCATTTCCATAATTTTAATAGACCACAAGATTTTCATTTCCATTTCTCATAAATATACGTCCCATACATAGAGACAAAAATCATTCATATGGATTGAACACCTTGTAACCGACCTTAATAAGATTCATATATAATATCCCCATCATTCCGGGACTCCCTTCGGATATGATAAATTCGAAGTACTAAAGCATCCGGTACTTTGGATGGGGCTTGTTGGGCCCAATAGATCTATCTTTAGGATTCGCTTCAATTAAGGTGTCTGTTCCCTAATTCTTAGATTACCAGACTAAAAAGGGGCATATTCGATTCGATAATTCAACCATAGAATGTAGTTTCGATTACTTGTGTCTATTTCGTAAAACATTTATAAAAATGCATGTATTCTTAGTCCCAAAAAATATATATTGCAAAAGCATTTAAAAAGAGAGTAATGAAACTCACAATACTGTATTTCGTTGTAATTAAGCATATGATGGCATTGAACCTAAATTAAATATATATATTTGTATGTTAGTCAATATCTATTTAACAATTTAGGTCAAGTCGTAGTGTATCACAATCCTTAATGCTCGAGACTAATATTCAAAAGTCAACAAAAGTCAACTTAATCCTAAATGACTTCCAAAATCTATACATGATTATTATATAACTTAAATATAGTCGTTTAATATATTTAAATATTTTTAACAGATTTATTAGAGTAAATAATATAATTCATTTATTAATAAATAAAATTTCATATTAAAATTTATATAATAAAAATATTTTATATATCTTAAGTACTAAAATTTATAAGGTTCATTTAATATCATAAAAATAATATGATAGGTATTATTAATGTAATTATATTACACGTTGTAAAATATCTTTGTATCATATATTTATTTGATAAAATCATATCGATAATAACAATAGTAAATAAAAGTTGTATTATTTTGTAATAATAATTATTATTATTTTATTAGTAAAAATAACAATATTTATATTTACTCAAAATGTTATTATGATAAAATGATAATTTTTATTAAGATGATAATGATATTTTATATTAACAATGATATTCCTATAAATAATAATTTTTGTAAAAATGATAGTTTTAATATTAATAATACTTTTAATAATAATGATGATAAAAATAATGAAAACAATATTTTTATCTAAATCAATACCTTTCAATATTTTAATTTCATCATGATACTTATACTCATTATTTTTTAATCAATTTGTTAATAGTTGTTAGTCGTCTTTTATATGGCATTCATAATAATGATAATAATAGTAATCATAATAATTAGATGCTACTAATATTCATTTTAATTACAATAATACTAATAATAATAAATATTATGATAATATTAACGATAATACTAATAACTATTTTAATGATAAATAATAATACTAATAATACTAATTATAATCTTAACAATAATAACGATAGTAATAATAATGAATATAACAATTTTTAATGATAATACTTTTTATTAATAAAGATAATGATAATAATAATAATAATAATAATAATAATAATAATAATAATAATAATAATAATAATAATAATAATAATAATAATAATAATAATAATAATAATAATTAGATTATAGCGACGATAATAACGATGATAGTAATAATAATCATTTTAACAATAATACAAAAATTCAGTTGACTATAACTTCTAATCCGTTCATCGAAACCATTCGATATCTAAATGAAAAGTTCTTAATTTTTCGCTAGCTTTCCAACGACATGCATATCTTATATCTTATCCTAGTGGCATATGTATTAAATTCAGGATTCAACATAACCTACCTAACAACAATCTCAAACGTACAAGCATGCATAATCCTATATACTCGAGCACTAGTCAGGGATACACTAATAATATATGAAAGTTAAGTTATGAGTGCTGACGTATCAATATTGAGATTCAATATTGCAGGAAAGGTACATAGACGCAACGGAGATGATAAACACTAAATTGACCTTACGAGCATACCCATGAACCATACCCATCACCTCCATAGCTATAACCCATAATTTTCTTAGTTCTATCCTGCTCATAAAACCCGTTTTGAAATAATTCGTTCCTGACTCCGTCGTAGTATTTTATGTATAATACTAATATTAATAATACTAATACTAATACTAATAATAATACTAATAATAATAATAATAATAATAATAATAATAATAATAATAATAATAAGATTTATAATAAATAATAAATAAAAATAATTACATATTACGGAGTATATGCAAGATCAGAGGGATAGATGAAAATGTTAAATGAATCTAGCAAGGACGATCGAGCTTTATAACCTTGACATACTCCTTATAGCTCCGCAACTTCGGAGCTTATGTGTGTACTTGTGCCGCGATTGTGGAGTCCCCAGATCCAGCTCATTCCTCAAATGATTAAGGCTGCCGACGGTTTTAATTAATATTTAATATATATATATATATATATATATATATATATATATATATTTAATTTATATAATTAATTATATATTATATTATATTTACGTGCATAGTTAACCTGTAATTTTAGTTCCAAAGACTCGTACGTTGTCACATGACTGTAGTCTCAGTTTCGGTTTCTCGAACGCATTCTCGTACGCTTAGAAAACTAATACTTTATGTTTAGTGACTCGTACCCCTATCTAAATATAGCCTTAAATCATTAGTAAACTATATTACACGGAGTGTAACTTATGCATTTGAGTGTTTTGGTCATTTGCTTCTATAAATCATCGTCTCGTTGTATATACATATTATCGAAATGTGTTATGACTAAGTTAAAATATATATATATATATATATATATATATATATATATATATATATATATATATATATATATATATATATATATATATATATATATATATATATATATTTTCATTTCGAAATATAAATTTGAAATATTTATTTAACAATATAGTTTTTCAAAACTAATGATATTTAAAACTTATATATTTTGAAATCGTTTAAATAATAAGAAATATTATTTCGTAACATTTGTATTTTAAAGTCTAAAATTGATATAATTCATTTATATACAAACGTTCATAAAGACATTTTTATATTCAAAATTATTTTATTACAAAGGTTATAATAATAGAAGTTGTGATGTCATAATACGTTCTTAATAATAAAAGTCTATTATATCGAAAAACGTTTTCATTTAAGAAACACTATATATATATATATATATATATATATATATATATATATATATATATATATATATATATATATATATATATATATATATATATATAAAATTAAATTCTGCTAATTCTATATAATCAATTTACCTTTATAAATAACAGATTACAATAATTCAGTTTTTGAAATCGTTTCCTTATGTTTGAAAATAGGTCAGTCGAATATTATGAAATCCAGCTCTCCACTAACATTTGTCTAACCTTCATCAATTGACACATTTGTTCTTACTTGTAAATCACTTTACTAATTATTTCGAATACCGTTAAAAAGAAAAGTTTACTAAATCAAAATGGACCTCTCAACAGAGATTCGTAATCATACAATGTATCTGATAAATAAATCATTTGATATTATCTTCTAATTCCATTGATAACCATATTGAAACAAATACGTTCATGTAAAGTATTTTAATACTTTGTTAATATTCTCAATTTATAATATATATATATACACATATATATAATCATATCCATTTATATAATGGTTCGTGAATCGTCGAAATTTGGTCGAGGTTAAATGAATGTATGAACACAGTTTAAAATTCTTGAGATTTATCTTAACAAACTTTGCTTATCATGTCGGAAACATATAAAGGTTAAAGTTTAAATTTGAAATTTCCGGGTTGTCACAGAACTGTTATCAGTTACAAAGTCAACTCAGCACTAAGAATATTAAGTATTTGGTATGTGTTGGTAATGATTCTTCGTGTAGGGTAAATTAATCAATGACCAGATATATCACTGAATCGTAGTATCACTTTCCGAAAGTAATTATTCGACTCTTATTGCCTGGGTTACATGAATTACACTTTGGGATAAGACATAGATTATGCTCTAACTTTTGGCACAAAGTTAAAAACCGTTCACTAGAGAGTATTATATGTATTTCTTATTCTTTCTCATGAATTTTGTTCCCCTTATATAGGCACCCAAGAATATGAAATACATTATGAGACTTAATGTCCAATTAAATACTCATTATGATATTTCATAATTATTAGAAGCGATTGAAATACTAAGTCATGAAACCGTAAGAAGGTTGATTACATGACACATTCATTATGGATAACTTAATATGGCATTAACGACACTTAACCATTATACGTTAAAGACTAATTTAGTTGTCATTAATCCATATTAATTAATCTTAAACAAAATATGTTACAGACCTAATCACAAGATTAATATTATGCCATTAAATTGAGTTATGTAAATATCAATAAAGTTAAGACATTTACGAAACCGCTTTTAGGTCCGGGAAGTCTTTCACTAGATGGGTGTACACTATGTACCTCCTAACTCATTTCCAAGTGAAACAACCAAGTCCCTCAATTACACTAAATTACCAACAATTCTCCCCTAATTTAGTGCAATTCGTCTCATGAGAAATACACAATTAAAACAAAACTCGTGCATAAATGAAAATATCTTGAAGATTGAATTTTCACCTTGATACATTACACATTCCAAATATTCGAGAATCGGGGTGTTTTAAGAATTGAACCCTTCAACCCATTTGAATACCTGAAAATAACATACACATAAGTTTTTAAATACTCTAAAGCTATCTTGACACTTTACAAGCCATGTGTCTATATACATTCATGAATGTATTCACATCAAAAGTCCAAGCTATGTTGAAGCGGGAAAACTTCACATTCACATAGGTAGTTCACTTCAGTTATGCACCAGCGCTTGCACTTTTTCAAATGAACTATTAAGAAGCTAAACTTCAACCTTCCTTCAGCTGGTCTGAGTACATACCTTACCTTGAGATGAATAAAATTTTATGTACTCTAATTTCTAAGATGAGCGTCCCACATTGAATTCAACTTTTGATTTTCATCAGAAGGAATTGGGTATCTTATACTCGGAAATTTATGCGGACTTTAAACCTATCCCCATCGTAAACTTGTTAACCAAGTCTCTTGCTAATCCCTTCGTCAAGTGATCAGCTAAATTCTATTGTAACCTCACAAAAACTATAGAAAACACCCCATTTGTGATGAGTTCACGAATCATGCTATGTCTAACACCTAAGTGTCTAGACTTCCCATTGTACATCTGGCTATAAGCCTTTGCCAAAGTAGCAGCACTATCACAATGGATAGACATGGGTGAAATAGTTTTAGGCCATAAAGGAATCTCATGGATCAGGTTTCAAAGCCATTCTGCCTCTTTACCAGCGGCATCTAATGCAACAAATTCAGATTCCATCATTGAGTTGGTAATATATGTCTGCTTCTTGGAAGCCCATGAGATGGCACCTCCGCTAAGAAAAAACACTCAACCACTTATTGAAGAATGATCTTCAGCATTGGTTATCCAACTCGCATCAGAGTATCCTTCTACACTGAAGGAAATCCAGTATAAGATAAACTATAATCCATATTTTCGTCAAATACTTTAGTACATGCCTAATTTCTTGCCAATGATGAGCACTGTGATTACTAGTATATCTACTAAATTTACCCACAAAAAAAGCAATATCCGGCCTTGTACAAGTCATGGCATATGTGACAACCCGGAAATTTCCAACCAAATTTAAACTTTAATCTTTATATGGTTCCGACACGATAAACAATATTTGTTAAGTTAAATTTCAAGAATTTTAAACTATGTTCATACATTCATTCAACCTCGACCAAGTTCCAACGATTCACGAACCATTAAACGAATATGATCATATATGTATATGTGTATATATATTATAACTTGAAACGTAAACAAAATATTAGATTAAATACTTTATATGATTGTATCTGTTTCAAAATGTTTATCAATGGAATTAGAAGATAAGATCAAATGATTGAATTATCAGATATATTGAATTATGATTACAAGTCTCTGTTGAAAGGCCCACGTTGATTTGAGAAATCTTTCTATTTTAACAATATTCGGAAAATGGTAAAGTGATTTATAAATAAGAACAAATTGTTAATCATTGAGAACTAGACAAAGGATAGTGGAAGATTGAATCTCATAAAGACTCGATTGATCTATTTAGTTTCAAACGTACAAAAACGTTTTCAGTTTAAAAAGAACTTTATTATTAAAACGTATATAACTTTTATAAATATCTAGAACCACTTTTGATAACTCATTACTTAACTAGTATGATAAAGATAACGATATTTATATTTTATTTTATTAAATATATATAATGATTTAAATTAATATTATATATATTTATACGCGTATTATACGTATTATGTAGTTTTATACTTTTACTATACTTAAACTTTACCTTTACTTTATTTTTACTTTACTTTAACTTTAATAATTCACTTTAATAATTCATACTTTAATAATTCACTTTAATAATTCATACTTTAATAATTCACTTTAATAATTCATACTTTAATAATTCACTTTAATAATTCATACTTTAATAATTCACTTTAATAATTCATACTTTAATAATTCACTTTAATAATCCATACTTTAATAATTCACTTTAATAATTCAAAAATCTATTATAAATAGAATTCAATAGGTTTCATTATTTCATAGAAACTTGAAAATATTTTTCTCTAAACTCTCTCAATCGATTTACATATATATATTTACTCCGTATTATTTCAAGATATTATTAGTATACATAAAATATTACGACGGAGTGCTGTCCGAGTGATTTCGAAATTGTTTTTCGAGTGGGATAGGATTAAGGAAATTATGGGTTATAGTTATGGAGGTGATTGAGTATGGTTCATGGGTATGCTCGTGAGGTCAATATAGTGTTTATCATTTCCGTTGCGTCTACGTACCTTTCCTGCAATATTGAATCTCAATATTGATACGTGAGTACTCATAATTTAACTTTTACATACTAATAGTGTATCCCTGACTAGTGCTCGAGTATTTAGGATTATGCATGCTTGTACTTTTGATATTGCCCTTAGACAGGTTAGGTTGAATCTTGAATTAGTTACACTTGCGGTTGAGATAAGGTATAAGATATGCATGTCCTTAGAAAGCTAGCGAAAAATTAAGAACTTTTCCTTTAGATATCGAATGGTTTCGATGAACGGATTAGAAGTTATAATCAATTGAATTTTCGATATTTTTATTAAAAATGATTATTATTATCGTCGTTTTTATCGTCGTTCTAGTTTTATCTTATTATTATCATTATTATTATCTTTATCAATAAAAGGGATTTATCATTAAAAATTGTTATTTTTTTTATTACTATCGTTATTATCGTTAAAGTTATAATTAGTATTATTATTATTATTATCCAATTATTATTATTATTATTATTGGTATTATTATTATTATTATCATTATTAATATATATATATATATATCATTATTTAAAAATAGTTATTGTTATTGTTATTATTATTATTACTATATTATCATTAAGATAATTATTAGTATTATCGTTAATAATGTTATAGTAACTATCATTATTAATATTAGTGTAATTAAAACAAATATTTGTAACACCTAATTATTTTGATTACTATTATTATCATTATTATGAACACGATATAAAAGACGATTAAAAGCTATTAAACGAAACGATTAGGAAATAATGGGTAAGAGTTTCATGATGAAATTAAAATATTATAAGATATTGATTTAGATAAAATTATCGTTCTTATTATTTTTATCATTACTATTATTATTAAAAGTATCGTTAGTATTAAAACTATCATTTTAACAAAAATTATCATTTTAATAGAAATGTCATTGTTACTATAAAATATCATTATTATTATTATTTTAAATAGAATTATTATTTTAAAGATAATATTAAAAATTATCGTAAATATTAAAGTTATCATAATTAGAATTATCGTTTTATCATAATATCATCTTAGTAATTATAAATATTGATATTTTTATAATAATAATTATTATTACAAAATAATACAACTTTTACTTACTATCATTATAGATATTATTTTATCAAATAAATATGTGATACAAACATATTTTACTACGTGTAATAACTTACTTTAATAATACCTATCATATTATCTTTATGATATTAAATGAACCCTATAAATTTTATTACTTAAATATATATAAAAGTATATTTTATTATATAAATTTAATATAAAATTTTATTTATTAATAAATAAATTATATTATTTACTCTAATAAATCTTTTAAAAATATTTAAAAATATAAAACGACGATATTTAAACTATATATTAATCATGTATAGAATTTTGGAAATCATTTTGAGTCAAATTAACTTTTGTTGATCTTTGCATATTAGTCTCGAGCATTAGGATTGTGGTACACTATGACTTGACCTAATTTGTTAGACAAATATTGACCAGCACATATATATACATAATTAATTTAGGTTCGTGAATCCGAGGCCAACCTTGCACTTGTTCAATGACGTTATATGTATTTTTACTACGAAATACAGTATGGTGAGTTTCATTTGCTTTTTTACCCTTTATATTTTTGGGCTGAGAATACATGCGCAATTTTTATAAATGATTTACAAAATAGACACAAGTACGTGAAACTACATTCTATGGTTGAATTATCGAAATCGAATATGCCCCTTTTTATTAAGTCTGGTAATCTAAGAATTAGGGAACAGACACCCTAATTGACGCGAATCCTAAAGATAGATCTATTGGGCCTAACAAACCCCATCCAAAGTACCGGATGCTTTAGTACTTCGAAATTTATATCAGGTCCGAAGGAGGATCCCGGAATGATGGGGATATTCTTATATGCATATTGTTAATGTCGGTTACCAGGTGTTCAATCCATATGAATGATTATTTTTGTCTCTATGCATGGGACGTATATTTATGAGAACTGGAAATGAAATTCTTGTGGTCTATTAAAATGATGGAAATGAATGATTATGATAAACTAATGAACTCACCAACCTTTTGGTTGACACTTTAAAGCATGTTTATTCTCAGGTATAAAAGAAATCTTCCGCTGTGCATTTGCTTGTTTTAAAGATATTACTTGGAGTATTTCATGGCATATTTCAAAGAACGTTGCATTCGAGTCATTGAGTTCATCAAAGATTACTATTAAATTAATTTATAATTGGATAGTGGATATTATGAAATGGTATGCATGCCTGTCAATTTTCGATGTAAAGAAAGTTTGTGTTTTAAAAACGAATGCAATGTTTGTAATATGTATCATATAGAGGTCAAATACCTCGCGATGTAATCAACTATTGTGAATCATTTATAATGTATATGAACGGGTCCTTTCAGTTGGTATCAGAGCGGTGGTCTTAGCGAACCAGGTCTGCATTAGTGTGTCTAACTGATAAGTCGTTAGGATGCATTAGTGAGTCTGGACTTCGACCGTGTCTGCATGTCAAAAGTTTTGCTTATCATTTCTAGTCGAAAATCATCTTCTTATCATCCTTAGGAAATTACCTACTTATCATTATTAGTCTAGACACGTCTTGCTACATTAATTGCATGAGTAGTGTATAGACAAAATTCATATCTTAGCGTATCTGCTAAATCATATCTTATCGTATCTATTACTGTAAACTTTGCCTGACATATTCCGTAAATTCCTCCGTAATCTACGAAATCTTTTGATCTATATACATATATGGATATCCTATGTAAATAGAATACCACCCGATAGCCGGAAAATCATTTTATATCGAAAAATCCTTTATCCAATCGTACGAAATGGAAGTTGTCATCAGTTCAAGTCACTCGGATTCTGAAATGGAATCTCACTCAAGCTCCGAAAACTGTGTGACCGGAATGGATCAACCAATCAGTCATCATCTATTCTGGATGAATTGGGGATGGGTTCGTAGTCTCCTCAATCATTGGAGACAAGAAGAAGGCGATCCTTTCCATCCACCACATTGCCCTCTTGACGAAGAATCTGAAGCACTTACCGGCGAACCTGTCCAAAACACCATTTTCTCTTTCATTTCCAGAGTATCTCGTCACGATTATATACTCCATAAAATTCTAGATTTTATTTATCCGCTCGTCCGAACCGACAATCACCCCGGTGTAATAAAAGAAGTCAACGAGCTTCGCGCTCGGGTAGTGGCTTTGGAGAATATGGTGCAAAAATTACAAACTCCAGTAGCAGCACCAGCAGCAACACCAGCAGCATAACCAGTACCACCATCATCAACGCCAACAGTACCATTACCACCTCCAACCACAACCGCGTTGTAAACCTCAACTTCACAATCTGTCCCACGAGCATCAACGTCATACGCACCATAGATATCAAGGAATACCAGCAACAATAACTGACGATGTATTAATTCATAACTTCATTGGAGAAACATTCCACGGAGATTATGTAATCTCTAAAGTCTTAGAGATTATCTAATCTAGCCCTAACCATAAATCAGTTAAGCGAACCAAAATGATAGAAGGAAGAGTAGAAACCCTGACAAAAATGGTGTGTGATTAACAAGCTAAACTTGTTTTACCAACAGCATCAACAGTACCGTCAGCGTCACCAGCATCGTCAGTACAGTCAACATCAGAATCAACAACACCTATAACATCACAAACTCCGTCAGTTCAAGAATCACTGTGGACATCATTACGAATCAATAACGCGTATATTGTATCAAGGAGTTATGAAGAGTTAACTCATTCCCTCTGAAGAAATTATATGTATATTTTATATATACATATTTTGAAATAAAAATAAATCTTTCCGTGCTAAGCTATTGTGTGTGAATCTTAACTACTCGGTTAATTCATCTTACAAATATGCAATAATGTACGTCCTTCACCCGCAACTTAACCATCGTTAACTACAATCTCTGTCTCAATTCAACAAATTCCAATTCATAATAAATCAAGTATATATTTGATTTTACACTTTCATCATCGATGTAACCGAAACTTCTCAGATACCATCACTCGTACTTTGCGAAGTTCACAAGAATTTAACAAAAATCAACATCACGCCTCAACAAATAACGAAGTATTGATTCGTAATTTCAATATTATTGAAGAAATACTTATGTAATCTCTAAAGCCTTCAAGGGATTATTCAATTCTAGTTTCAACCATAAATCGAATGAGTTTAATTTAGTATTAACTCATTAAAATTTATGTTATATCTGAGGAGAATATATACATATATATTTTCACAAAGACTGTAATAAAATTCTTATGTACAAAATATTAATTGTGAAATTTTTTAACGGGTAGGTAATACCCGAGAGATATATATATTCACAATTAATATGTTACATTCTTCGAATCTGATCAAGCAAATTATCAACTATACTTCCTACTTTCACAATAATATACATTCTTTCAAAGAGATCAAAACAACCATACTCATTCAAACCCAATTACAAATTTTGATTTTGAAACCTCAGAATTCAATTCGAGATATAACCGGTATCATCACTTTTAGATTCCTACATCTTTCAAAGCTATACTTTGACTTCAAAACTGTGTTAGAACATCAAATGTATATTAACGATTACAATCTGTGTTCAAACCCTTCGAAAATATCTGAAGACACTTCAAATAATGAGCAATCGAGATGATGATCCAACCACATATTAACCACAGTCTTGCATCTGAAAAGCTCTCGAAACCAGAGTCGTAATTTAACACGTATCCGTGTCAGACCCTTTGGCATTTATTAGCAAAAATAACTTTGCGATTCCTTTTCAAATTAGTCAGTTTTGTCACAGCTTTAGCAAGTCAACTTCGACTTTTCAGTTGAAACAGTCTTATTATAACCTTGATATAGACGTTGCCCTTTCGTCATCGTTACCGGAGAACCTTTTATGTCTCACCACATTAAAAATAAACTTACCAACAACTTCACTGATCTTTGACTTTCCGAAAAGTCATTATATTTATCGAAACCCCATCATTTACTCATCCGCATCTTGTAACAAGAATTGTCATGCCAATTACTGGGAATCAGCAATTAGTATTTTGAAATCTTGCAGCATGTCTCTGCCAACAGTTATAGGTGTATATATAACGTCTATCTCCTAGACTTATATACTTTGAATGTGAAGTTTCTGAAAAACACCCTAAACTGCGAACTAGTTCTCCGAAGTTTGGAAAATGCTGATGAAGCAGCAAAAACTGTAAACGACCTTAACAGTCAAAAGTTTGATAATAAAGGATAGTGTGTTAGAAAAGCTTAGAAAAAGAGAAGGTTTGGAACTGGAAAAAGGATTAAGCAAACCATGAAGGAGGCTATGGACAAATCACAAAGACTAAACCTGCCTTCAAAGAATCCAAATGATTCAGTGTCTGCTGAAATTATTATCAAATACCTTACTCCTGACTCTAAACCCTTGTGAATAATATTCTTCATCATCCTTTGATCTTAGATATTCTAAAATATCATCATATCTTTCATTATAAATATCCTCCATATTTCTGAAGATATTTTCTTAATTTTTCTTATTTGAAATCATTTACCTCTTCGCGCTATCTGTATTACATCATTAAAGAAACTATTTTAGTTTCTAAATTCTGAAACATTCAAGTTTAAAATAGAAATATTTTGAAGTAATGTTGGGAACTGAAGCATGAATTAGTATAATATAATGACACTTGATCAACGTGATTATATTACAGTAAGTCATGCTGAGTTTCTAAATGGAACGTGATGATTCACAGATCATAACATCATCATGTGCCATGTTATACGACTCTTGTATTCTATTTAACCTCTAAAATATCAAGAAAATATTTCTTGATGATTCGGCCTTTTCCAAGGTATTCTAGTAATTTGACAAGTCAAGATCGTGCCATCACAATTTCCTTCCTAGAACATTAACAATGTTCATTTCGAAATTCATATCTGTGAATTCTGGACCATTACAAGCGGTGCTTAATCGCAAGAAGAAGAAACAAAAGGACAAAACTCCGAAATAGAAATTGGGGTATAAATTGCAGCAAATAAAAGAGAGCATTAATTGTGAATGATAATGATTATAGAAGACAGAAGCAGAGACTTTGAAATATAAGGGAACATATAAAGCCCAACGATAAACCATAAATTATAAACCATATATATCGATGCATATAGCAATATAAAGACACGGGAGAACTAGAAACACTATAAACCCAAGAGTATAGTAGAAGTAAATAGATTCTTCCGGCGGTAGATGAAAAAGAAGAATGACCGATATGAAAGTTAGAAGTATATCGAGAATCAGAACTGGATGGAGCATATTGATGAATACTTTAAAATATGAGTTAAGGGGGAAAGAATAGAAGGTGATGAAACATGACTAGGAACTTAGAAATCAACAGATTTAACTCACACAATGGCGGAATAAGTGAATCAAATCCTCTAGTGAATAGGTTAAGTTTTTTTTTATTAATTTAGTCAAATCACAGCTAAATCAAGTGTGATTAGATCAACACCTAGAGCTATTATTCACCACCTGGGTGATTTGGACTGAGAGAGAATCGGAGGAGCTCACTAGATCTGAGTGTGTGTAACAAATGAGAGGCTTAACCTAAAATGAAGAACATAAGACTTTATATACCCCTGCTGTTGACTCACCCATACAATTCATTCATCACACGTACGAGTTGGCTTCATCAGCCGTACGGGTGATCACTCACTCGTGTCTTCTTATTTAGGTCGTAATTGTGACTTAGCTCAGCATCAACCATGCGTATGAGCCTGTCAGCTGTACTAGTGAGGCTTCACTCGTATGTCTGACTAAGTCTAACATAGTCAAACATTTAAATCTCGTTCCTGCAGTTCCTGTAACTACATATAAACACGGATAGTATAATAACGAACAATCATGGTGGCCTGTAAACTGTTGTACCTGCAATGGACGTGGGTAGATGTCTAGGGACTTGCATAAAATGCATCAACAGAAGGTGTGAGTTGTAAGGAAACGAAGGAGGTGAATTTATAAGAAAATCTCCGACAGAACAATTAAAATGGACGATCGCATTTAAAGCGGATCCTAATTCCCTTGATTACCGGAGAGTCAAATCTTATTAAGAAGATTTTCTTCAAATCCCTAGAAATCTGGGAATCAATCATATCTACGTCAAATGATAAGATGAATCTACACTTACTCATTTCACTCTTCTATGTTAGCTTCATTCGTACTCTTCATATAAATGGATTGTTTATCCAAATTATTCGCTGATAATAAAACTCTAATTTTCAGCCCGTATGCATCATGAAAACATACTTATTATCATTCACGACCTTTCCACTCAAATTTCGGGACGAAATTTCTTTAACGGGTAGGTACTGTGACAACCCGGAAATTTCCAACCAAATTTAAACTTTAATCTTTATATGGTTCCGACACGATAAACAATATTTGTTAAGTTAAATTTCAAGAATTTTAAACTATGTTCATACATTCATTCAACCTCGACCAAGTTCCAACGATTCACGAACCATTAAACGAATATGATCATATATGTATATGTGTATATATATTATAACTTGAAACGTAAACAAAATATTAGATTAAATACTTTATATGATTGTATCTGTTTCAAAATGTTTATCAATGGAATTAGAAGATAAGATCAAATGATTGAATTATCTGATATATTGAATTATGATTACAAGTCTCTGTTGAAAGGCCCACGTTGATTTGAGAAATCTTTCTATTTTAACAATATTCGGAAAATGGTAAAGTGATTTATAAATAAGAACAAATTGTTAATCATTGAGAACTAGACAAAGGATAGTGGAAGATTGAATCTCATAAAGACTCGATTGATCTATTTAGTTTCAAACGTACAAAAACGTTTTCAGTTTAAAAAGAACTTTATTATTAAAACGTATATAACTTTTATAAATATCTAGAACCACTTTTGACAACTCATTACTTAACTAGTATGATAAAGATAACGATATTTATATTTTATTTTATTAAATATATATAATGATTTAAATTAATATTATATATATTTATACGCGTATTATACGTATTATGTAGTTTTATACTTTTACTATACTTAAACTTTACCTTTACTTTATTTTTACTTTACTTTAACTTTAATAATTCACTTTAATAATTCATACTTTAATAATTCACTTTAATAATTCATACTTTAATAATTCACTTTAATAATTCATACTTTAATAATTCACTTTAATAATTCATACTTTAATAATTCACTTTAATAATTCATACTTTAATAATTCACTTTAATAATCCATACTTTAATAATTCACTTTAATAATTCAAAAATCTATTATAAATAGAATTCAGTAGGTTTCATTATTTCATAGAAACTTGAAAATATTTTTCTCTAAACTCTCTCAATCGATTTACATATATATATTTACTCCGTATTATTTCAAGATATTATTAGTATACATAAAATATTACGACGGAGTGCTGTCCGAGTGATTTCGAAATTGTTTTTCGAGTGGGATAGGATTAAGGAAATTATGGGTTATAGTTATGGAGGTGATTGAGTATGGTTCATGGGTATGCTCGTGAGGTCAATATAGTGTTTATCATTTCCGTTGCGTCTACGTACCTTTCCTGCAATATTGAATCTCAATATTGATACGTGAGTACTCATAATTTAACTTTTACATACTAATAGTGTATCCCTGACTAGTGCTCGAGTATTTAGGATTATGCATGCTTGTACTTTTGATATTGCCCTTAGACAGGTTAGGTTGAATCTTGAATTAGTTACACTTGCGGTTGAGATAAGGTATAAGATATGCATGTCCTTAGAAAGCTAGCGAAAAATTAAGAACTTTTCCTTTAGATATCGAATGGTTTCGATGAACGGATTAGAAGTTATAATCAATTGAATTTTCGATATTTTTATTAAAAATGATTATTATTATCGTCGTTTTTATCGTCGTTCTAGTTTTATCTTATTATTATCATTATTATTATCTTTATCAATAAAAGGGATTTATCATTAAAAATTGTTATTTTTTTTATTACTATCGTTATTATCGTTAAAGTTATAATTAGTATTATTATTATTATTATCCAATTATTATTATTATTATTATTGGTATTATTATTATTATTATCATTATTAATATATATATATATATCATTATTTAAAAATAGTTATTGTTATTGTTATTATTATTATTACTATATTATCATTAAGATAATTATTAGTATTATCGTTAATAATGTTATAGTAACTATCATTATTAATATTAGTGTAATTAAAACAAATATTTGTAACACCTAATTATTTTGATTACTATTATTATCATTATTATGAACACGATATAAAAGACGATTAAAAGCTATTAAACGAAACGATTAGGAAATAATGGGTAAGAGTTTCATGATGAAATTAAAATATTATAAGATATTGATTTAGATAAAATTATCGTTCTTATTATTTTTATCATTACTATTATTATTAAAAGTATCGTTAGTATTAAAACTATCATTTTAACAAAAATTATCATTTTAATAGAAATGTCATTGTTACTATAAAATATCATTATTATTATTATTTTAAATAGAATTATTATTTTAAAGATAATATTAAAAATTATCGTAAATATTAAAGTTATCATAATTAGAATTATCGTTTTATCATAATATCATCTTAGTAATTATAAATATTGATATTTTTATAATAATAATTATTATTACAAAATAATACAACTTTTACTTACTATCATTATAGATATTATTTTATCAAATAAATATGTGATACAAACATATTTTACTACGTGTAATAACTTACTTTAATAATACCTATCATATTATCTTTATGATATTAAATGAACCCTATAAATTTTATTACTTAAATATATATAAAAGTATATTTTATTATATAAATTTAATATAAAATTTTATTTATTAATAAATAAATTATATTATTTACTCTAATAAATCTTTTAAAAATATTTAAAAATATAAAACGACGATATTTAAACTATATATTAATCATGTATAGAATTTTGGAAATCATTTTGAGTCAAATTAACTTTTGTTGATCTTTGCATATTAGTCTCGAGCATTAGGATTGTGGTACACTATGACTTGACCTAATTTGTTAGACAAATATTGACCAGCACATATATATACATAATTAATTTAGGTTCGTGAATCCGAGGCCAACCTTGCACTTGTTCAATGACGTTATATGTATTTTTACTACGAAATACAGTATGGTGAGTTTCATTTGCTTTTTTACCCTTTATATTTTTGGGCTGAGAATACATGCGCAATTTTTATAAATGATTTACAAAATAGACACAAGTACGTGAAACTACATTCTATGGTTGAATTATCGAAATCGAATATGCCCCTTTTTATTAATTCTGGTAATCTAAGAATTAGGGAACAGACACCCTAATTGACGCGAATCCTAAAGATAGATCTATTGGGCCTAACAAACCCCATCCAAAGTACCGGATGCTTTAGTACTTCGAAATTTATATCATGTCCGAAGGAGGATCCCGGAATGATGGGGATATTCTTATATGCATATTGTTAATGTCGATTACCAGGTGTTCAATCCATATGAATGATTATTTTTGTCTCTATGCATGGGACGTATATTTATGAGAACTGGAAATGAAATTCTTGTGGTCTATTAAAATGATGGAAATGAATGATTATGATAAACTAATGAACTCACCAACCTTTTGGTTGACACTTTAAAGCATGTTTATTCTCAGGTATAAAAGAAATCTTCCGCTGTGCATTTGCTTGTTTTAAAGATATTACTTGGATTATTTCATGGCATATTTCAAAGAACGTTGCATTCGAGTCATTGAGTTCATCAAAGATTACTATTAAATTAATTTATCATTGGATAGTGGATATTATGAAATGGTATGCATGCCTGTCAATTTTCGATGTAAAGAAAGTTTGTGTTTTAAAAACGAATGCAATGTTTGTAATATGTATCATATAGAGGTCAAATACCTCGCGATGTAATCAACTATTGTGAATCGTTTATAATGTATATGAACGGGTCCTTTCAGCATACATCAAGCAGTCAATCACCTTGGAATACTCAAGTTGTGATACAACTTCACCTTTGTTAGGCATAAGCTTCACACTTGAATCCACGGGTGTACTCATAAAAGTACAATCAAAACAATTGAATTTCTTTAGCACTTTCTCAATATAATGAGATTGAGAAATAGAAATTACATTATGTACAAGTTTGATCCTTATGCCAAGGATAACGTCAGCCTCCCCCATATCTTTCATATAGAACTTTGATGACAGAAACTCTTTTGTTAAGTCAACTTGATTTTGGTCAGTCCCAAAGATCAACATGTCATCAACATATAGACAAATGATAAGTCCTTTACTAGAATCATCAAATTTGCTATATACACATTTATCAGAATGGTTTAAATGATAACCACTAGATAAAACAACTTCATCAAAGTTTTGATGCCATTGTTTAGGTACTTGTTTCAATCCACTTCACAAGTTTGCACACCTTTCCTTCATTTCCTGGCATGACAAAACCTTGAGGCTGGTCCATATAAATATCCTCATCACCATTCAAGAATGTTGTCTTCACATCCATCTAGTGAATAACCGGATTTTAAATTACTGATAAAGCAATCAGTAGTCTAATGGTAGTGATACGAGCCACTGGAGCATAAGTATCAAAATAATCAATTCCAGACTTTTGTCTAAAGCCTTGAATGACTAACCTTGCCTTGAACTTTTAAATAGTTCCATCTACCTTCATCTTCATTTTGAAGATCCATTTGTAACCCAAAGGTTTGCAACCAGTAGGTAGATCAGCTAACACCCAATTGTTATTGCCCATAATGGAATCTATCTCATCATTGATTGCTTCTTTCCAGAAAGCAACATCTTGAGACCTCCTTGCTTCATCAAATGTATTAGGATCATCTTTAACATTGAAGCAATATGAATATTGGGTAGAAACATCATCTCTTGAACCTTCAACTAAGTGTAATTGAAAATCTGGTCCAAATGATATAGGTTTCCTTTCTCTTTTACTTTTTTAAAGCTCAAGTGACTGATCAACAGCCTTTTCAAAGACTTCATCATTACAATCCTTATTGGTTCCATTGTTAATTGGAATCATATTTTGTCTTAGGTATAGATGAAAAAGAATTTTCATCAAAAATTACATCCCTTGAATTAATCACAGAATTAACTGAGACAAAATCATTAGGTTCTATAACATAGAACCTATATGCCTTGGAATGTTCAAAATATCCAATAAATATGCAATATATACCTCTTTCACCCAAACTTTTCTTCTTGGGATAAGGCAGTCTTACAACAGCCCTACAACCCCATACCTGAAGAAAATTCAAGTTAGGTTTCCTTTTATTCCAAAGTTCATAAGGTGTAATATTGTTCGTTTTGTTAGGAACTCTATTAAGCAAATAACAAGCTGTTAACATAGCGTCCACCCAAAATCCTTCACTTAAACCCAAATAGGATAACATGAAATTAACCATTTCTTTAAGGACCATATTCTTCCTCTCGGATATACCATTTTGTTGCGGTGTATAAGGAGCTGTAGTCTCAAGGATAATACCAACGGATTGAAAATAAGCTTGGTCAATTTATTCACCTCCCCTATCATTTCTAAGTCTTTTTATCAAAGCACTTTGTTGCATATCTACTTCTTTTTAAAATATAATAATTTATCTAATGCTTCGTCCTTAGTATATAACAAGTAGACAAAACAAAACCTAGAAGCATCATCCATAATTGATACAAAATATTTCTTGTTCCTTAACGTAGGAGTTGCATGCAAATCACATAAATCACTATGTATTAATTCCAAAATTTCTATTTCATGTTTTACATTTTGAAAATGTTTCTTAGTGATCTTTGTCAACATACACGTATTACACTTTTCATTGTTCATATCAAATGCCGGCATTAAACCATCTTTAGACATATCTTTCATTCTTTTAAAGTGTACATGTCGTAATCTAGCATGCCAAAGAGTAGAATCATTTATGCTAATTGTTGATGTAAGTAACTAGAGGGGGTGAATAGTTACTTAATGATTTCTTAAAACTTTTTCGAAATCTTTACCAATCAAAACATAAGTTTTAAGTGTGGAATCATTTGTGTTTGTTAATGCAAGTATGTAAAGAATGTAAGTGCACAAACACAAGAATTTATAGTGGTTCGGGTGGATGTTAACTAATCCACTCCCTGATTCACTAACCAGGAGTTAGCTTCACTAAGCATTTCTCCAAACTCGGTGGAGATCCATTTAAACCAAATGATCTTCAATAAGCCACACCAACACTACTCCTAGATCACACTCGTCTTCACCTTGGACAAGCATCAATTTCCCAATTGAAATATGAACAACTTCCCTTTAAGGAAGAAGGATAACTAGATAAGATGATGTTCTTATCACAAGATCAATTCTACAAACTCAATCTCTCATAGTTCTTCAATAGGTCACACCAACCTTACTTAGATCTAACTTGTCTTCACCTTGGACAAGTATTAATTCCCAATGGATTTAATCAACTTCCTAGATCCCTTTAAGAAAGATGAATCACTAAGTAAGATAGTGTTTCCTATCACAAGAACTATTTAATTTCATTGACCCCGTAAGGAAGTATCCCACAAATTAAACTTAAATATATAAATGATAAGCATAAAGTTTATAATGTAATTCTACTTAGTGTAAATAGAATCTCTTTTTCTCTCTTATAATCCCTTCATAAATATGTGCTTGAGGCTTGGGGGATTAGTTGATTTGACTTTGAAGGTTTGTTGGAAAGAGGTGGTCTTCTAGTTTGGCAAAGTAGTGTATTTATATTCCAAGAAAATCTTGACAGATAAAACTGCGATTGATCCACGATCGACCGTGACCTAGACTGCGCATTCTCTGTTAACTTTTCAATATATCCGTTGGAGCTCCTTTTTCATTGAATTTTTGGCTTCTTTACCCAATATAGACCTTCAAAAGATGCGTAATACACCTGAAAGTCATTGACCTTCATCTTATTCTTTGGATGCATTCATTGAAGTGGACATGAGCTTGTAAAAGAGGAAAGTCACATAGTCCTTCTTTTGTGTCATTGATTTCCCATTAAGGCAAATGAATATTTTTTATGCTTTGACAACCCACAACACTCCAAACATCATATCCCATGTCTTCAACAATTTGCCAATACTTTGATGGATGTATCTTGCCTCATTGGTTGCTTGGAACAAGTCAAATGAGACTAATTTGAATCTTGTAAAGACTCTTTGGGAGTTGAATTTATCCTTTAACAAACCATAACAAGCCAAACACCATATCCCATGTCTTCAAACTATTTGTCAACATTTGAGTGCAAGTATATGAATTCATTGGTTACTTGAAACCCTCCAAATAAGAATCATTTGTTTTACATGAAGACTTTTGGGAGTTTACACTAAACTCTTATTAAGCATGTAAGTAATGTTTAATGGTTAAACAAGTGGAGAGAATCTCTTTAGTTGAGAATTTAATGACCATCCTAATCATGTCTACATTTATTTTAGATTTAAAAAGGATGACTTGCAAAAGGATATTTAGCAACATTTATGTATTTAACATTAATCACAAGCTAAAGTGTCATTAAGACATCATTAGATGTGATTAACCAAGATTAGCATTCTAGTGACCAAAAATCTTATGGATATGAAGGAGGCAACTATTCTAAGCATGTTGAAATAAGTTTTGTAAATTATAGATGCCCTGAAGTAGTCAAACATTATTTGATCAAAAATCCGAACAGAGAAAATTGCAGTTGACCACGGTCTGAACCGCGGTCTGAACCAAGGTACAGGGCATCCACGGTCTGAACCGCGGTTGACCGTTGACCCAACCGTGCTCCTCTAGTTTTTTGCAAATGAATCTTTTGACTTGTCTATTCTATGTATTGGTCGTTTTCTAGAGATTGTGTAGGCTTGTGAACTTGTGTTGTTCTATACATTGTTTAAGCACATAAGACTTGGTGTCATCATCAAAACAAAGTGGTTAACATTTGAATATTATCATTGGATCACTAACCAACATTCTTCCCCTTTTTGATGATGACAAACCTATGTAAGTGTGCTTAAGCGTACAATACAACACATGTGTTAATGTCACTTACCATACACTTTCTCCCCCTTTTGTCGAAGCAAAAAGGTTAGATCCCCTGGAACTAAGCACGCCCTAGAGTAATGCTCCCCCTTGAACCGTACATAGCAGAAGATAGTATGGCTCCCCCTTGAAACATACACAGTCATAAGATCAAGTAAGGAGTGATATGAATTCAACAAGCTAGATAAACCTTCAATCAAGGGTTAGTGCACACACATAATAATATATGGAAAGCATAAGAATCATTGTGCGTCATATCAGAGTTAATGAATGGTATAGCATGAATGTGCGTTATAACAAGTAGTGAGTGGAAGACTTAATATATCATGCAACACTATCATAAAATACCAACATTACTCTACTAGTTCTACCAATTCATGCATGTTTAGAAGCAATTAGGTTTAACCAAGCATGTAGAACCATATAGCATAGCATGGTATACATATTACACATAGCACAATGTGGAAACATAAGTGAGAGTAACATGCAAAATCTAATATACATGAGATCAATTATCAAGCAAATAATCATGCATAACAATCATATTTATAAGCTTCGATGCTAGAGCATGTATGAGAGAAAGTAGGTTTAAACAAGCATGTTAAAATACAAGCATAATATAGCATGGCATACATATTACACGTAGCATGGCAAACAAGTAAGAGTAGCACACGTAATCATATCATGCAACACTATAGATACTATCATAGTAGTTTCAAACAAGCATGTAATGACAAAAGCATGACATACATATGGCACATATCATATGCATATCATGTCAAACATATTGCACATAATATAAGCATATCATGTTGAATACATATTGTAAGAATACAAGTAAGAGTAGCATGTTGAACCTAATATACGTAATCATGCATAATGATCTAATTTATACATAAGCTTAAAACATGCATCAGGCACATCTATTCAATATTATGAGCATACTAGTCGAAGCATGTCAGGTAATAGTGATCAATAAGGTAGATATGATAAGTCAAAATGTTATCCACATGATAGGCTATCATTGAAAAATTATACACTACGTTTAAGGTTAATCAACTAAGTGCATATCTCTTTGTATACTTAGTGATGAACATATGTATAACCAAAACATATAGAGCATGTTAATATTTCACTTATCATGTAATGATCAAAGCTAAATTGGTGTTCAAATAATCAATTATCAGGTTGATTAGTCCAATTTTAGCAAGAAATGCACACATATATGAGTTTCGAAAGAAGTGGTACCTTAATCGAGGAATGTTTGTTTCATCCATAAGCCTTGAGCACATGATCTTTCAATCGCTATATACTCAAATTTGGTAGTAGAGAGAGAGCTACATGTGATTTTTCCTTTAAGAACCAAGTGGTTATGAGTAAACAAATTAACGCACATACACCACTCCTCTAAATAGTAGCGATCCACCACCATCCGCATCTCCAAGGCACATGATATCTATGATGCATAGAGCCCTTTAGATTTCTCAAAATATCCTTTTAATGGCTCGAAAGTGTGACATATTTGGACTTTTCTTTGCATGGGTGATGAGCGTAACAGTGCGTTTAAAGTCTCACATCATCGTTAGAAATATATGCATACATATAACTTAAGAATTATTTTCTTTATAGTAGGCATATATCACATTAAAATAAGAAATAATGCATAATAAACTCAATTAGAATTCACACCAGAAGTATCAATCATGCATGGCAAGCAAGTAATCATTTTAATCAAAGAAAGGCATGTTCCATGGCATGAATATTGATGAGCATATCCTAAAAACTAGATAAGGTAGGGATTTAACTCGCAAATTAATATCAAAATATGATATACGTTAAATCACTACTTTTTTAGTTATCTTTTCAAATATAGCTCCAGAGTGTACTTAAATGATATAACATAACAAGCAATCACAGAACTCGTGGTAAGCAAGCTAATATTAAATTACTTATCAAGCACTCAACAATTATGATCTAAGACAATTATCATCATGTCAACATACTATTAGATCATGAGCATAAAAACATCCCAGCATAATTTTCAACATGTTAATAAATCATAAGCATGTAAGAACATAAGCATGATGAAAAATATATGGCATGTTGGATGTCGCAAATCTTAAGCATAATACCCTCTCAAATAAAATCCAGTTAGCAAGTTAATGGTCCTTAGGTATGTAGGGTAACATTTTTCAAGGTGATTTTAAGCAACATAGGTTTAGAAGAGATAACTCAAGTTGTTAAGCATAATAATCATATGATCATACAAGTATTACATGTAAATTTTTACATATAACAAGTAGATGTTGCACTCAAAATCATACAAGTAATGAAAGCATATATGGCACATATAAGAGATAAAACAAAGATTATGCAGTTTACAGCTACTGAATAAAGAGCGGAAGCCTAGAGTTAAGCCTAGAGTGTAAAGCATACAATAAAGTATTCAAGTTTCTCTATCAAGTATATTTCAAACTTATCATCCATGAGTTCAAAGAACTTGTCATAAGGACAATGGTTAATTGGATCAATGACCAAGTTATGAACATCTATTTGCATAATTAAGATTTCATTCTAATATTTTTAGGAAATAATGTATTGTGAACTTTTTACCATTTCTTATGCATGACCAATTAAGAATGTCCTAAGTCTATCAAAACTTTCAAGATGCAGTGAATAGGCATTTCTGTGTATATATGCATTCTTAGAATTCATTCTTATGATACACACATAATTGATAAAAATCCTTGTGGGTTCTAATCTAACAACTAGAGCGAATATTATTTTATAATTTCTTTTTTCTATGTAGACTAAATCCTAGATTATCATCTTTTATAAGAAATTTGATTCTTATTTTGTGTGTTCACTTATACATAAACACTAGATCATGTACATTATTTCTCAAGAATTAATATAATTCTTATTGTTTTGGTTATTGCCCAATTTTCATTGAGTGAAACGTGTTTAACCATGTTGGGCTGAAGTGTAGAAATGAATGCACGTGAATTTTCATTAATAGCTTGAGATCTAGTTATTTTTATGTTAATATCATACATAAGATGATATCTTACATTCTTGAGGTTCTTTTGTTAAGATTAGTTTCAACAACTTTTCTTTTCTTTTCAATGTGATTAGCTTTTGTTAAACTAGATAATTGAAATGGTTTAGTTCTAGTTTCTAGTTCAAGGACATTCTTAAATATTAATCACATTATGTTGGACTTTTCATGTGTTATGTTTGATTATTCATTTAGCATGCTAGGATGTCTATTTAGACCTTGTAAGGTTTTGATTTCTAAAGAGTATCCTAGAGACGTACCTACCTTTAGAGTCACACCTACACCTTTGAGTGATAATCTAGCATTGATTTCCATAGGTGTGTCTAATGCCTTAGCACTTATCTATAAAGGTTAGTGAACATTTCACTTGTTTGTTCTAGGTGTTCGTTTGACGCAAACCTAATCCTAGTTTAGAAATTAAGAGCATGAATTATTCTTAAATCTTTCTAACCTCAAAGATTTAGAATCATTCGTCCTAATATGTCTAAGTGTGTTTTAGACATTTTAACAACTCAACAAATGCTTATGCGTTTAACTAACAATTTTCATCAATGACTACTACTCTAGCAATTTAGACAAGAATAATATCATTTAAGTGTAAGCCTAAAATGAGTTCTTTCATCACAAATGTATCTCATTAAGCATAGATGATAGAAATCATATACAACCCCTTTAGTAAGACTACAAAGTGGAACTTTAGAAATCTACACTATACCTAGAAAACAGAGAACCTAGACTACACACTTAAAATCTAATTTGTCTCCTATTGATTCTCCTAAGATTTGTTTGTTATTATTCTTTTTTTGTGATCTTGTCATTTATCCTCTCATAGTGCTAGCATCCTTTCTCGAGTATTTGCTTTGTTGAAAGCAAGTTAATGAGAATGACCCTTTATATTTTAACTCAAGGATGAATTCACTCAAATGACCATCACATTTTATCTTGGGTGATTAGTTTTATGTTCGTAAGATCTAATAAGAATATGTATTGATACAATGCATATATTGACATGTTTTTATCTAATTTCTAATTTTATTAGCAAGCACATAAGACATTCTACCCAATTATATGCTTAACATGTTTCTATTTTCAAATAAGTTGTGACCTAACTAGCATGTTAAGATATATGCACATAGCAAGATAGAATTCAAGTAGCACATGTATTTACAAGAAATGTTACCTCTACCGATAATGGTCCTTCAAATAGGTCCATCAAACATTACATCACCGTCATCATGTTCTTTGTGCTCGGTGTGACATACATATGAGATACAAACATATTTTTACTACGTATAATAATAATTTCTTTAATAATACCTATCATATTATCTTTATGATATTAAATAAACTTTATAAATTTTATTACTTAAGATATATAAAAGTATATTTTTTTATAAAGTTTTATTTATTAATAAATGAATTATATTATTTACTCTAATAAATCTTTTAAAAGATATTTAAAAATATAAAACGACGATATTTAAACTATATATTAATCATGTATAGATTTTGGAAATCATTTTGAGTCAAACTGACTTTTGTTGATTTTTTCATATTAGTCTCGAGCATTAGGAATGTGGTACACTATGACTTGACCTTAATTGTTAGACAAATATTGACCAACATATAAATATATATAATTAATTTAGGTTCGTGAATCCGAGGACAACCTTGCACTTGTTCAATGACGTTAATTAATTTAGGTTAGACAAACTTGATGTGTGCGAGGTGGGGTACGAAATACTATATATTTTTAATACGAAAAACGTTACAATTTACACAAGTTTTAATTATTTATTTACAGATGGGATATACCTAAACCTTGCTACAACACTATAGGCAGTGTACCTAATCGTAGAGTAGTATAGTTTTTAGCAAGGCTGGTTCGTTCCACAGGGAGACGACTTATTTTACACTATATTTTTTAAACAATTATATTGGTACAAAATATATTATATATATTAATAATATATAAAAGGGGGTTTACCGTTTAATGACCGGTTTGTCGATTTTATATTTTAAGTCACAATTAAAACCTAATGCAAAATCTAAATGACGATAATTAAAGTAGCGAAAATTAAAATGCGATAAGAGATAAAATAAAGGAATTATGCTTAATTAAACTTCCGTAATCATGATGTTTAACGTTTTAATTTATTACCTTGGGTTAATTGTCCTTTGTCCTGAATTGTTCGATAAGTCCATCTGGTTTTGTCCATAATAGTCCATCGGTCATAATTATAAAGTGCGAGGGTCTTTTTCAAATTAACCTTATACCCGAAGTCAAATATTCTAACTAATTGGGGATTTAAACCGTAATAAGGTCTTAATACTTTGTTTAATGATTACACCAGGTTATCAACTGCGTGTAATCCAAGGTTTTAATACTTTATTAACAATTACACCAATTACCCTTGTATGTAATCCACCCCTGTTTTAATGAGTCCATTGATTATTAATCCATTCCCCGTGTCCGGTCAAATGAACAATTATTAGTATTTATAAATATCCCGCCTACCGTACCCGATCAAGCGTATGTGGTTATATATAACTACGTCAAATTGTAAATATCTATATTAATCAAATATAAAGTCCATTAATAACCCATAGTCTCATTTCCACAAGTGTCGTTCTTTTGTCCAAACCCCAATTATGGTCCAAAGCCCAATAACCCCGTCTTTAATATTTAGTCCAACATCATCATTATTTCGACTTAAATAAGCATAATAATAACTTAAGTACGAGACATTAATTTAAAAAGGAGAACATATCTTACATTAATTATTTATCGCGTAGTGTTACACGGGCAGAACTTCGACTTCAAAACCCGTAAAATAACCGTTACATTACCTAAACTAATTAATATAAAACTAAACTAATTTATATTATATATATAAATATTATATATATATAAATATTATATATAAATATTATATATATATATATATATATATATATATATATATATATATATATATATATATATATATATATATATATATATTACAGAGATAGAGAGTAATTGAATTGGTGTAGAGAACTCGGCAGAAGCTCGTGCCTTTTATAGGTAAATTCTGATTTTGGCTGCTCCGCGAGTGCGGAGTTTTGTAGGCAATTTGCTCCGCGAGTGCGGAGTTCCCTGGGCCAGCTCACCAACTTTTGGATTTTTACTTGTCGACATATTATAAATATAAATATAATATATAAATAATTTATATAATTATTTAAATATTATATTATATTTATGTGCATAGTTGACTCATAATTTTGGCTCCGTTGTTTCGTACGTTTACGCCCGGTTTATGTCTCAGTTTCGGTTTTTCGAACGTCTTTTTGTATATTTTAATATCGTGTAAATTGCGTTCCGCGACTTGTGTTCTTGTCATTTTTAGACGTTTCTTATCAATAAATTGAACCACTTGGATTGTATCTTGTACATTTGAGCTTTTTGGACGTTTGCGTCTTCAAATCTTCGTTTTCGCCTTTTATCTTCGCACTTATTTATTTAAACGAATATTACTTGAAAATAGAACATTTGCAATTGAAAACTTCACATATTAGAAGGATATTGATACTAAATATTGTCATACCCCGTCCAAATTTTCCTGAACGAATACAATAACATCTGGTACCATTACGATGAACGGACCTCTATATGCGATGAGCGACTCCATGTAATGTGAGCAAATGCACAGCGGAAGATTTCTTTCATACCTTAGAATAAACATGCTTTCAAGTGTCAACCAAAAGGTTGGTGAGTTCATAGATTTATCATAAAACAATAAAATTTCATCATTTTGATAGACCACAAGATTTAAATCCTGCATGGTACAAATGGGCCCGAATCCTATACCCACCTGTAATGTACATGCGATATTTTTTAAATACAGTACACCTTTCTCGTGTACAAAATCATCTTTCATAAATCTTAGTATTCGTACACATATCTTGTGCACAAAAATAACATACACATAACCAGTGTATAAAATCATTCTCTCGATACATAACATTCATATCAATTGGTGGCAATTATCATGTCCACATGATTTAATGGTGGCAATTATCACGTCCACATAATTCAATGGTGGCAATTATCATGTCCACATAATTCAATGGTGGCAATTATCATGTCCACATAATTCAATAATAATCCACAGAACTTCTGTCTGCGTAATGATTCATTCGAGGAATGTTTTGCTCGTGTCTATCTCGTCAAATATTTATAAAAGCATTTCATGTATTCGCAGTTCAAACTATATTTCAAAAGCATTTAATTAAGCAGTTGTAAAAACAGCGCATGTATTCTCAGTCCCAAAAATGTAAAGAGTAAAAGGGAATCAAATGAACTCACCTAATGTATTTTGTAGTAAAAATACATATGACTATATTGAACAATGCAGGGTTGTCCTCGGATTCACGAACCTATATCATTTATATATATTAAAACATGTAATATTATTCAAGCAAATTTATTTATTAATATTAGTATACTTGTTATCTTAATAGTTTATATGTTATCGTAATAACTAGATTAATTATAACTATTTTATATATTTATAGATATTAACATTTTATATAAAAAAATAGTATGTAATATTAATTTAGTTATGACGTATGAAATGAATATACATCTTTTTATATATAAAAAAATGTTTATTTTTAATAATAATAATAACAATAATAATAAAACTAATAATGATGATAATGATATATTAACTATAATAATGATACTAAAAATGATAATGTTAATAATAATGATACTACTAATAATAATAATGATAATATTAATAATCTTTTTAATCGTTTAACACTAATATTAATAATAATCATAAATGATAGTAATAATAACAATAATCCTAATTTTAATATTAGTATTAGCATAATATTAATAATATCAATAATAATAATAATAAAATGCTACCTTATAAGGCTTTAAAAAATTAAACCGCTCGACCCCGGGTTTGAACCCGCGACCTCTAGTTCCAACCCATACCCACCTAAACCATCCAACCGTCATTGTTTCTGTTTTAATTACTATTTTTAATTCCTTTAACCCTTTTCAAGCAGCAACATTTAATCATCATCACCAACCATTAAACATCATTCATCATTATGTTTTTAATTCATCATCTTTAATATACATTCATGATCATCATCGTCATTCTTCCATCATCATCATATCATGATCATCATCTACATCCCATCGTCATACATAAATATCAATTACTTGCAAACGTTTTAGTTTAACAGGAGAAAAAAGAGAGGAAACGAGACCTCCGCCCAACAGAAAAGGGTTATGGCCCAAACAAGAACATAAGGCCCATCTGTAATTTTAGAAGCCCGCTGGACAGTCCATTATACAGCTCATTGTAATCATCAAAATATGGCAGTCTACCCTAGGATTCCCTTTACACATCTCAAAAGGTACATGTTGGTGGAGTAAGTAAATAACCGAAAGAAAAAGAGGAACAAAGGATAATGGGTCGTTTTTTTTTTATTGGTAGTTAATTTACTCAATTGGAACTCTGGTCGGCCATTAAACAATCTCAAATAAATAATGTCATTTGAATGAGTTTAAGAGGAACACACTTTGGTTTGATATAAGAGACATATAGCAGCGAGTTTTTTTGATTCAGCATCTTCTTCATTCCTCTTGTTATTCGATTTGAAAAGTAGCAGTAGCACGTTCGATGATGTTTGAATGATGGAGTTCGACAGGATTTGAAGAAACAGAAGGATGATTTCTAAGTGGGTTTTGTGGTGGATGCCATGTATGTATATAATCATGTACCATATATACAAAGAATAGGTGATTGATTTGTTTGATGTAAAGCAAAGAATATAATTGCTGCAGTTTTCGCATGAATGAGTGATGAATGAGTGGTGTTGGAAGGTTTGAGATTAGAAAGAGGATAGTAATTCGAACAAAGAGGTGCATGTAACACCCCGTTTTCCCCGTATATGATTTATAGGTGTATTGTGTATGTACGACAGGCGTATGAAGGGTTTGATACATGTTTTGGTGTTAAAGTCTTGTATGTGAGAAAATGAGTCAGGACACGTTGAGTGTCGCGGCGCGACAAAGGGAGCCGCGACGCGGCGTTTTGAATAAATCCAGATCAGAAGTTAGTTATAAAATGATCCCAGACTTAGTCAAATGTCGCGGCGCAGCATACTGCACGAACTGGCACCAGATTCTTGTAATTTTAAATGAAGTTCAAGGGCATTTGGTCTTTTCATGTTTGAGCCAGATTTGAGGCTTTAACCTCATCCACTCATTCATTTTCCTAATTTCATTTTCCTTTTCTTTTCATTTTTCTCTCAAAACTCAAACACCCATTTGATTTCAAAGGGATTTTTGGAAAGGAAGAAGCGGGATTTGATCTTTGGCGTAGTTAACTAGGTTGTTCTCCTCATTCTTAGCTACACGGTGATACTAGTGGTAAGCTCTAACTCCGAATTTCATTTTCGTGTTCATTATTCAAATTTGGGGCTTTTGATTGTATGATTCATAGATGGAACCCATTTAGTTATTAATTGGAGATTAACACAAAGATTCGGGTTTATAAGTGTTAAAGGCGGGTTTTGGGTTAGTTAATGATTTAACCATGTTTAAGACTTGTAAATGGTGTATAATCACTAGCATTAGTGATTATTGGTGTTTTGGAGACTTTTAGGGTTTTCGTGGTTGACTAATTTTGACTAGAGTCAAAATTAGGGTTTGTTGATGATTATGATGCGAATGTCGATTCGATGAGGTTTGTAAACTTAAAATGGATTAAGTTGAAGTATAAAACCGAGTTAAACATGTTTTGGTGTCAAAACTTGTAAATGGTGAGATTTTGACCTTATGGGTCAAAATTAGGGTCTACGGGCAATTTTGAGAACGATAAGTGTTTAATAGTTGTGATTGGATTTAATTGGCATATTAGGACCATTCTCACTTGTGCTAATGATTATTGGTTAGTTTGGGCACGGTTTGTGCTTGAAAGTGCAATTGGGTCGAAATTGCACTAAGTGTAAGTTGGGTTGGTTTGTAAATCCACCCTAATTGTGTTATTGTATTTGTGATAATGGAATAGGTACATTCCATCGGCGAGTTGCGGATTGTTGGAAGCATTCATTAAGGCGACAAGGTGAGTGTTAATATCCTATATGCATATGTATGTGTAGGATGGGTGCGGGTCGGGTGAAGTGGTTCTCGGTTATAGAGCTCACTTCACGTATAGGTGGATTTGATGGACTTGTGTATAGGTCCAATTGGCACGGTTGTGCAGTTTGGTTGACCACTTTGGCGAGGTGCACACTTTGTGTGTACTTTATCACATGGGCGTGTGATGTGGACTTATATAACCCCAATGACAAAGGGTTAATATAGTGAGTGGAATAATTATATGCGTAGGTATATAATGTATTTATTTGTTGTAGCGTGAGATGTGAAGTGTCGACGTGCTAAGACACCACATTTCACGTGACGAGTGAAGTGTCGATGTGCTAAGACACCACTCAAAGTAATGTGACGGGTGAAGTGTTGACGTGTTAAGACACCACCCGGGGTGAAGTGTAGACGTGTTAAGACACCACCCGGTGTGAAGTATCGATGTGCTAAGATGCCACTCCAAGAGAATAACGGGTGAAGTGCCGATGTGTTAAGGCGCCACTCGAGGTGAAGTATCGACGTGTTAAGATGCCACCTCAAGTAAAATGAAGAGTGAAGTGTCGAAGTGTTAAGACACCACTCGGGGTGAAGTGTCGACGTGTTAAGACGCCACCCGGGGTGAAGTATCGAAGTGTTAAGATGCCACCCGTGGGGTTAGTGTACGAAGTGTTAAGTGCACTAATGGTTGTTATGAACATCGATGACTTGTTTCGCGAAGTCATTCCCTTGCGAAGATTTGGTTAACCATGATTATTGTGTTGTAAGCGTAAGCAAATTATGTTATTCGAGATATATATATATATATATATATATATATATATATATGTATATATATATATGTATATATATATATGTATGTATATATATATATGTATATATATATATGTATATATATATATATATATATATATATACATACATATATTGTATACATATAATGTTGTATTGTCGTGATGTAGCTAACCCTCCGGGTGTAGCTTATTGGTATTGTTCACATCGTTGTTGGTGAACTTATATTTTGTTGATGTATCTTTAGCTCGTTGCTTAGTGATCTTACGGTATGCTTAGACTAGCTTGCCTTTATGCTTGGATGCTCCGGTATGCGGTATTTGGTTTTGTGTGGCGTGTCCATTTTATGCATATATATGTATGTAGTATATTCTCACTCACTAAGCGTTAGCTTACCCTCTCGTTGTTGACTTTTTATAGGTTCGCATGCTTGGTGGCTCGGGTAAGCTTGGGGATTAGAGATCTTGGCTAGGTTGCTTAGAATATCTTGCTTTTGTACTCGATTAAGATTTGGGTAGCGCAGTCCCAAATCACCATGCTCGGTTTTGTGTAAACGTAACTAGTCGGGTTATAATGATTAAAACCGGTTTATAACTTAACTACGTATTATTGTATTGAGAAGTTTAAATTATTAATGTATGCTTTAAATTCGTTGAACTTACTTTGGTAACAAATATGTTTTGATAAATGTGTAATGGGACCTAAAGTATTATTTAACGTATATGAAAAGGAAAAAAAATTTATGGGCCGGTTTTAATACGGGTTGGGTTGTTTCAAGTGGTATCTGAGCATGGTCTAAGGTATTTAGGCGACTTGAGATAGGTGCCTAGACTTAAACTTTTGTGTGTGCTTATTTGTTGCGGGACTTGTAGGTGAACGGGTCGGAACGGGTTATAGCTAGTGCCTTTTTTGTAGGTGGACTAACTAGGATTTTTGGCTTGTGTTGTGATGCTATTACCTTGCGTGTGTTTATATCGCGTGGAATCGTCGTTGTGTTGGTTATATCATCGAGCGAGGGGGTCGTTGTACTAACGAGTTGAGATGACGTGTGTGCGTAATAAGGACTTGCAAACCTTATTACGGGTGCAAATCATATCTAACAAGTGATGTACGACGAGTGTTGAGCAAGATGGGGCGGTGTTATGCGTGTTGTTTTATACGTTCGTGGACTAATCGTTTTGCATTCTTAAGAATGATGACGCGAAATGAGATCGAGACGAATGACGAAGGATTGGTTGGATGGTAAGATTGATCTTGTCGGTGGTGAACCATTTATGGCGTTATCGTGGGACGGGTTTAAGAAGGAATTCTTCGAGGAGTTCCGGACTTCAGTCGATTTGTCAGAAATGCGTAATGAGTTGCGAAATTTGCAACAGGGTTCTATGGATTTGAATACTCTCAAGACGACCTTTATGGCGAAGGCTCGTTTTTGCCCGGAGTATTTGGGGAATGATAATTTGTTAATGCAAGATTTCTATCGAACCTTGAATGATGACTTGAAGAATAAGATTAGCCGGGGTCACGCGAAATCGTTTGCGGAATTATTCACCGTGGCTAGAGGTTTCGAGTCGTATACGCGATCAAAGATTGGTGAACCTTCAAGTGAGAGAAGGGTTGTTTCGTATGGTGCTCCGAGTAAGAGGACTAAGGGTCTGTGACGATTGCTCCAAATCGATATGGACGAACACATCATTCATCGATTTCATTGCAAGGTATTTGACCTCTATATGATACGTTTTGTAAACATTGCATTCTTTTGAAAAGGCACACCATCAATGAATATTTAAATCAAAGGTTTTCGACATCTGATGATTTCTACATATAGACAATCACCGTAAATAATAGTTTACAATAGTACTTCAGTTGACAATGCAGTCAAAATAAGATACATGGTGATGATTTTGTGAATGCAACGTTTTCTTGAATAAAGCATGCAAGACTCCATGCACATAGCTTGTATAACATGTAAGAAAATAGCGGAAGACTTCTAGGGAACCTGAGAATAAACATGCTAACAAGTGTCAACACAAAGGTTGGTGAGTTCATAGTTTTAGTGTTTCACATAATCTGTATATAAAAGTGGATCACAAGATTTCAGTTGTTTCATCCAGAAACGTTTATCAATAGATTCTACATAACAGAGCACCCTGGTAACTAAACTTAACGTATATATAATTTGTACCCTTTGTATAATCATCTTAATAATACACGCAAACCAATGTGTAAACTTCTCAAATAGCATACATCCATTAAAAGGCTAGTGATCTAGCTCGGACGGGGATATCAAGCCCTATGGATCCATATACTACTACTCGCACCCACCAGTTCTTATAACCAGCAGTTACTAGTTACCAAAGCTAAGGGATTTTCGGTTCAAACTCGGTGTAGAATTTAGTATGTACTTGTATCCATTGCGTTTAAAATAAAGTGCATGTATTCTCAGCCCAAAAATATAGATTGCAAAAGCAATTAAAAAGGAAGCATATGAAACTCACCTTAGCAGCATATAAAGTTGTTCACCAAAATGTGACCGAAACTCGGATTACCAATTAATCGTAGATCTCAACCTAGAGAACATATGTTGGTCAATAAATGTTTATCAAGCTAGGTCTGGTCATAGTGTATTATAATCCTAATGCTCGATATCGACATACAAAAGTTATCCAAAGTCGTTTCAAAAAGTCAATTTTGACAGTTGTTTAACAAAACTAGACGTACCTTATATAAGGATTCATTTACTCGGTTGGTAATGTTCAAAAATCCAATTTATCAATCTCGTAAACAAGTTGTTTAAATCTTAATTGTAAATTCAAAAGCAATTTTAATTAACGTTAATCATAATTCAGTTGATCATATCTTTTAATCCGTTCATCGAAATTATTCGATATCTAAATGAAAAGTTATTGATTTGTCGTCAGCTTTCCGAAAACATGTATATCATATACCTTTTACCAGTAATATATGTATTTAATTTGTGATTCATTATAAACTGTTTAATGACGAAATTTAGCATACACGTATGTATAAATATATATACTCGAGCACTAGACATGGATACGCAATTAATATATAAAAGATAAAATATGAGTGCATACGTATCAATATTGAGATTCAATATTGTAGGAAAGTACGTAGACGTAACGGAGATGATAAACACTAGGTTTGATTCATAAATATACCCCCGAACATTACCCATAATTTTCTTAGCTCTATCCCGCTTGAAAACCATTTTGAAAGTGACACGCTCAAGACCTCGTCGTAGTATTTTATGTATAATACTAATTAATAATATTAATAATAATAAGATTAATAATAATATTAATCTTAATAATAATAATAATAATAATAATAATAATAATAATATAAATAATAATAATAAATACTTACGGAGTAATATTAATAGTGTGAGAAAACAGAAATGAAATCGTGCAATTTATAGAACCTTTTCTGAAAAAGTACCCCATGCGATCGCATGGGATTTGTGCTTCAAGGCCATGCGATCGCATGGCCCTCTGATCCAGCTCACAAACTTTTAACTTTTTATTTGTCGACATAATTTTATATAATATATATAATATATTTAATTTATATAATTAATTATATATTATATTAAATTTACATGCATAGTTGACTTGTAATTTTTGTTCCGATAAGTTGTACGTCATCACTCGACTTATGTCCCAGTTCCGGTTTTTCAAATGTCCTTTCGTACGCTGAGAAAACTTGTATTTTACATTTTGTGTCACGTACCTTTGTCAAAATATAGCCTTAAATTATCCCTAAACTATACCACTCAAAGTATAACTTAAACTTTCGAGTATTTTGATCATTTACTTCTATAAATCATCGTCTCGCTATTTGTTAATATATATATAATAACAATTCGTTTTTATGACCAAGTTAATATTATATTTTATCGTATTGTTAAATATATATTTTCAATATTAATAAACACGTTTTAAAATACATATCGCAAGTTATTCATATATCTAATTCCAACAGTTGATATTCCTTATTATTGTATGTGTCACAATTACGTTATTTAAACAAACACTTTACCATTTATTCCGAATACCGTTAATAATGAATGATTTCCCAAATCAACGTGGACCTTACAACAGAGACCCGTAATAATATCATAATCCTTAAGGGACTCAATAATTATCTTTTAATTCAATCGTTTGGCATAATCTTTTAACTCTGTATCTAAATATATCAATCAGATAATCAAACCAATAAGTTTAATGCACAGTATCACATACTCAACACTTTGTTACGTTTTCAAGTTATGGTATATATATGTATCTATTTACATAAAATTGTTCGCGAATCGTTGATAACAATCGAAAGGTAATTGAATAATTCAAAAATTTTGAAATTCAACTTTACAGACTTTGCTTATCGTGTCGGAAACGTTAAAGATTAAGTTTAAATTTGGTCAGAAATTTCAGGGTCATCACAGGGTCCGAGTGTGAGCACGGGTAGTACGCGAACGGGTATACCGGATTCTAGTGCATCTAGATGTTACAATTGTGGCATGAGGGGTCACAAGTCTTGGGAATGTTCGGTACCAAAGGGTGATGGTATGGTGTGTTTCAATTGCCAAGAAAAAGGACATCGTAAGTCGGAATGTCCCAAGTTAGCGGGGACGGGTGCGGCAAGGAGACGTTAAGGTACGTTTCATTTTAATAAATATGCCCTTTAATTATTTATTAAGTGTCGTTGAATTTGAGTTTGTAAAATGCCTTGTGTTGTGCATATTGTTGTTATGGGTGACGTTCCTAATGGAAGTACCCTATGGTGATGTTGTGACTAATGGGCGAAGGGCGTAAGACTTGGTGCAACCAAGCATTCCTTAGTATTCGGGAGATGTTTCTACTAAGCCATGGAAATGGGTTTTGGTGTTCGATTGTTAAGCGCGTGTTCGCTATAGTGTGGAAGTTGATGAACCATGAGGTTCGTCGGGTGGTTGGAAAACCTTGAGATCGAGTGTTTTGAATCTCGATGTATGTTGGTAATGGAGTATATAAGACGCGACATTAGGTGCCTCTTTTATACCTACTAGCGTGGAGTTCAACTCCGATTGTGTTGTGATTACATTGTACTTAGGGTACCGGAGTGAAACCCTTAGGTACATGAGTGACTAGGTGGAAATTGAAAAACTAGAGCAATTGGATGATTGCGAGGGTGTGGTTTGTGTAATCGTGGTACACTTTTTGTTCGAAGTGTTTAAGGATTGATTGAAATCCTTCGTGTGCTCAAGGCTGGAGCAAGATATGGTGATTGGTCGTGTGAGCCCAATTGTTTGTAAAGTCTACCTTTAGTAGCGTTGTACGGTTGTACGAGTTGTGGATATGGAACGTAGTTCCAAGTGGGGGAGTTACACACCCGCACGAGGAGGTTTTGGTGTAAGATTTTGGATGATGCTTTTGGTAGATCCGGAAAACGTTGTCGAGACCTGGTTTTGGTCGATTTGTGGTAGATTACAATTTCGGATAAATTGTACTTATGGTTTGGATTTGAATTATCACCGAGGTGGTAATGTGGTAAATCTCGTTGAGAGATAATGGACGTGTTTGGTGAGCAAGGTGAAATCCTTCGGTTAAGGGAGGTGTGTGTCAGATTCTCTTCTAGAGAATTATTGTTTTGTGCCTATGTTTGTTATAGGTGGTTCTTGCTCGTGTGTGTGAATGGTTAGTGGTATCCGTTAGGATTCACTATGGCGTAGCAGAGCGCGATGTTACGCTACTCGTCGTTCGATAAAGGTTTAAAATATCCTGCATTCATTTTAAAACAAACCATAACCTTTATTTCATCAATAAAGGTTTAAAAAGCTTTACGTAGATTATCAAATAATGATAATCTAAAATATCCTGTTTACACACGACCATTACATAATGGTTTACAATACAAATATGTTACAACAAAATAAGTTTCTTGAATGCAGTTTTTACACAATATCATACAAGCATGGACTCCAAATCTCGTCCTTATTTAAGTATGCGACAGCGGAAGCTCTTAATAATCACCTGAGAATAAACATGCTTAAAACGTCAACAAAAATGTTGGTGAGTTATAGGTTTAACCTATATATATCAAATCATAATAATAGACCACAAGATTTCATATTTCAATACACATCCCATACATAGAGATAAAAATCATTCATATGGTGAACACCTGGTAACCGACAATAACAAGATGCATATATAAGAATATCCCCATCATTCCGGGACACCCTTCGGATATGATATAATTTCGAAGTACTAAAGCATCCGGTACTTTGGATGGGGTTTGTTAGGCCCAATAGATCTATCTTTAGGATTCGCGTCAATTAGGGTGTCTGTTCCCTAATTCTTAGATTACCAGACTTAATAAAAAGGGGCATATTCGATTTCGATAATTCAACCATAGAATGTAGTTTCACGTACTTGTGTCTATTTTGTAAATCATTTATAAAACCTGCATGTATTCTCATCCCAAAAATATTAGATTTTTAAAAATGGGACTATAACTCACTTTCACAGATTTCTACTTCGTCGAGAAGTAAGACTTGGCCACTGTTGATTCACGAACCTATAACAATATATACATATATATTAAAGTATGTTCAAAATATATTTACAACACTTTTAATATATTTTGATGTTTTAAGTTTATTAAGTCAGCTGTCCTCGTTAGTAACCTACAACTAGTTGTCCACAGTTAGATGTACAGAAATAAATCAATAAATATTATCTTGAATCAATCCACGACCCAGTGTATACGTATCTCAGTATTGATCACAACTCAAACTATATATATTTTGGAATCAACCTCAACCCTGTATAGCTAACTCCAACATTCACATATAGAGTGTCTATGGTTGTTCCGAAATATATATAGATGTGTCGACATGATAGGTCGAAACATTGTATACGTGTCTATGGTATCTCAAGATTACATAATATACAATACAAGTTGATTAAGTTATGGTTGGAATAGATTTGTTACATATTTTCACGTAGCTAAAATGATAAAAATTATCCAATCTTGTTTTACCCATAACTTCTTCATTTTAAATCCGTTTTGAATGAATAAAATTGCTATGGTTTCATATTGAACTGTATTTTATGAATCTACACAGAAAAAGTATAGGTTTATAGTCGGAAAAATAAGTTACAAGTCGTTTTTGTAAAGGTAGTCATTTCAGTCGAAAGAACGACGTCTAGATGACCATTTTAGAAAACATACTTCCACTTTGAGTTTAACCATAATTTTTGGATATAGTTTCATGTTCATAATAAAAATCATTTTCTCAGAATAACAAGTTTTAAATCAAAGTTTATCATAGTTTTTAATTAACTAACCCAAAACAGCCCGCGGTGTTACTACGACGGCGTAAATCCGGTTTTACGGTGTTTTTCGTGTTTCCAGGTTTTAAATCATTAAGTTAGCATATCATATAGATATAGAACATGTGTTTAGTTAATTTTAAAAGTCAAGTTAGAAGGATTAACTTTTGTTTGCGAACAAGTTTAGAATTAACTAAACTATGTTCTAGTGATTACGAGTTTAAACCTTCGAATAAGATAGTTTTATATATATGAATCGAATGATGTTATGAACATCATTACTACCTCAAGTTTAGTAGGTAAACCTACTGGAAGTGACAAGAAATGATCTAGCTTCAAAGGATCTTGGATGGCTTGAAAGTTCTTGAAGTAGGATCATGACACAAAAACAAGTTCAAGTAAGATTTTTGCTCGAATTAAGATAGTTTATAGTTATAGAAATTGAATCAAAGTTTGAATATGAATATTACCTTGAATAAGAAAGATAACCTACTGTATATAACAAAGGTTTCTTGATCTTGGATGATTACTTGGAATGGATTAGAAAGCTTGGAAGTAAATTAGTAAACTTGAAGGGATTTTTGAAGTATTCTTGAAGTGTTCTTCCTATGATGATTATAGCTTGATTCTTGAAGTGATTTTTGATGAAGATGATGATTAACTACTGGAAAAATACGTTCATAATAGTGTGGGTGTGTTGAGAGAGAATTAGAAAGAGATTTGGAAGTGAAATGGAGTGAATGATGAGTGTTAATTGGTGAGTGGTGAGTGGGGTTAAAAGGAGTTCTAGTTAGTTGACTAGCTCATGGTAGAAGTTAAAATTGATTAGTCATACATGACATAATCAAGAGTGGAATCCCATGCTAGTTCCTATTGGTATATACCCATAGTAAGTACGTTTTGAAGCTGTGTATAATACGGGTAAGAATACGACTAGAATTCTTGATGAAAGAAAAGAATGGGAAAGTAACTGTAACCATTTTCGTTAAGTATGAGTGTTTCGATATATGTCTTGAAGTCTTCTAAAAGTATTTTAATACATCTAAATACACTACATGTATATACATTTTAACGGAGTCGTTAAGTCATCGTTAGTCGTTACATGTAAGTGTTGTTTTGAAACCTTTAAGTTAACGATCTCAATTAATGTTGTTAACCCATTGTTTATTATATCTAATGAGATGTTAAATTATTATATTATCATGATATTATGATATATTAATATATCTTAATATGATATATATACATTTAAATGTCGTTACAACGATAATCGTTACATATATGTCTCGTTTAAAAATCATTAAGTTAGTAGTCTTGTTTTTACATATGTAGTTCATTATTAATATACTTAATGATATGTTTACTTATCATAATATCATGTTAACTATATATATAACCATATATATGTCATCATATAGTTTTTACAAGTTTTAACGTTCGTGAATCACCGGTCAACTTGGGTAGTCAATTGTCTATATGAAACCTATTTCAATTAATCAAGTCTTAACAAGTTTGATTGCTTAACATGTTGGAAACGTTTAATCATGTAAATATCAATCTCAATTAATATATATAAACATGGAAAAGTTCGGGTCACTACAGTACCTACCCGTTAAATAAATTTCGTCCCGAAATTTTAAGCTGTTGAAGGTGTTGACGAATCTTCTGGAAATAGATGCGGGTATTTCTTCTTCATCTGATCTTCACGCTCCCAGGTGAACTCGGGTCCTCTACGAGCATTCCATCGAACCTTAACAATTGGTATCTTGTTTTGCTTAAGTCTTTTAACCTCACGATCCATTATTTCGACGGGTTCTTCGATGAATTGGAGTTTTTCATTGATTTGGATTTCATCTAACGGAATAGTGAGATCTTCTTTAGCAAAACATTTCTTCAAATTCGAGACGTGGAAAGTGTTATGTACAGCCGCGAGTTGTTGGGGTAACTCAAGTCGGTAAGCTACTGGTCCGACACGATCAATAATCTTGAATGGTCCAATATACCTTGGATTTAATTTCCCTCGTTTACCAAATCGAACAACGCCTTTCCAAGGTGCAACTTTAAGCATGACCATCTCTCCAATTTCAAATTCTATATCTTTTCTTTTAATGTCAGCGTAGCTCTTTTGTCGACTTTGGGCGGTTTTCAACCGTTGTTGAATTTGGATGATCTTCTCGGTAGTTTCTTGTATAACCTCCGGACCCGTAATCTGTCTATCCCCCACTTCACTCCAACAAATCGGAGACCTGCACTTTCTACCATAAAGTGCTTCAAACGGCGCCATCTCAATGCTTGAATGGTAGCTGTTGTTGTAGGAAAATTCTGCTAACGGTAGATGTCGATCCCAACTGTTTCCGAAATCAATAACACATGCTCGTAGCATGTCTTCAAGCGTTTGTATCGTCCTTTCGCTCTGCCCATCGGTTTGTGGATGATAGGCAGTACTCATGTCTAGACGAGTTCCTAATGCTTGCTGTAATGTCTGCCAGAATCTTGAAATAAATCTGCCATCCCTATCAGAGATAATAGAGATTGGTATTCCATGTCTGGAGACGACTTCCTTCAAATACAGTCGTGCTAACTTCTCCATCTTGTCATCTTCTCTTATTGGCAGGAAGTGTGCTGATTTGGTGAGACGATCAACTATTACCCAAATAGTATCAAAACCACTTGCAGTCCTTGGCAATTTAGTGATGAAATCCATGGTAATGTTTTCCCATTTCCATTCCGGGATTTCGGGTTGTTGAAGTAGACCTGATGGTTTCTGATGCTCAGCTTTGACCTTAGAACACGTCAAACATTCTCCTACATATTTAGCAACATCGGCTTTCATACCCGGCCACCAAAAATGTTTCTTGAGATCCTTGTACATCTTCCCCGTTCCAGGATGTATTGAGTATCTGGTTTTATGAGCTTCTCTAAGTACCATTTCCCTCATATCTCCAAATTTTGGTACCCAAATCCTTTCAGCCCTATACCGGGTTCCGTCTTCCCGAATATTAAGATGCTTCTCCGATCCTTTGGGTATTTCATCCTTTAAATTTCCTTCTTTTAAAACTCCTTGTTGCGCCTCCTTTATTTGAGTAGTAAGGTTATTATGAATCATTATATTCATAGATTTTACTCGAATGGGTTCTCTGTCCTTCCTGCTCAAGGCATCGGCTACCACATTTGCCTTTCCTGGGTGGTAACGAATCTCAAAGTCGTAATCATTCAATAATTTAATCCACCTACGCTGCCTCATATTCAGTTGTTTCTGATTAAATATGTGTTGAAGACTTTTGTGGTCGGTATATATAATACTTTTGACCCCATATAAGTAGTGCCTCCAAGTCTTTAATGCAAAAACAACCGCACCTAATTCCAAATCATGCGTCGTATAATTTTGTTCGTGAATCTTCAATTGTCTAGACGCATAAGCAATCACCTTCGTTCGTTGCATTAATACACAACCGAGACCTTGCTTTGATGCGTCACAATAAATCACAAAATCATCATTCCCTTCAGGCAATGACAATATAGGTGCCGTAGTTAGCTTTTTCTTCAATAACTGAAATGCTTTCTCTTGTTCATCATTCCATTCAAATTTCTTCCCTTTATGCGTTAATGCAGTCAAGGGTTTTGCTATTCTAGAAAAGTCTTGGATGAACCTTCTGTAGTAACCAGCTAGTCCTAAAAACTGGCGTACGTGTTTTGGAGTTTTCGGTGTTTCCCACTTTTCAACAGTTTCTATCTTTGCTGGATCCACCTTAATACCTTCTTTGTTCACTATGTGACCGAGGAATTGAACTTCTTCCAACCAAAATGCACACTTTGAAAACTTAGCGTACAATTCTTCCTTCCTCAATACTTCTAACACCTTTCTCAAATGTTCACCGTGTTCTTGGTCATTCTTTGAGTAAATAAGTATGTCATCAATGAAAACGATGACAAACTTGTCAAGGTATGGTCCACACACTCGGTTCATAAGGTCCATGAACACAGCTGGTGCATTAGTTAAACCAAACGGCATGACCATAAACTCGTAATGACCGTAACGTGTTCTGAAAGCAGTCTTTGGAATATCATCTTCTTTCACCCGCATTTGATGATACCCGGAACGTAAGTCAATCTTTGAATAAACAGACGAGCCTTGTAGTTGATCAAATAAGTCGTCGATTCTCGGTAGTGGGTAGCGGTTCTTGATGGTAAGTTTGTTCAACTCTCGGTAGTCGATACACAACCTGAATGTACCATCTTTCTTCTTGACAAACAAAACAGGAGCTCCCCACGGTGATGTGCTTGGTCTAATGAAACCACGCTCTAAATGTTCTTGTAATTGGCTTTGCAGTTCTTTCATCTCGCTGGGTGCAAGTCTGTAAGGAGCACGAGCTATTGGTGCAGCTCCTGGTACAAGATCTATTTGAAATTCAACGGATCGATGTGGGGGTAATCCCGGTAATTCTTTCGGAAATACATCGGAAAATTCTTTTGCAATGGGAACATCATTGATGCACTTTTCTTCAGTTTGTACTTTCTCGACGTGTGCTAGAACAGCATAGCAACCTTTTCTTATTAGTTTTTGTGCCTTCAAATTACTAATAAGATGTAGCTTCGTGTTGCCCTTTTCTCCGTACACCATTAAGGGTTTTCCTTTTTCTCGTATAATGCGAATTGCATTTTTGTAACAGACGATCTCTGCTTTCACTTCTTTCAACCAGTCCATACCGATTATCACATCAAAACTCCCTAACTCTACTGGTATCAAATCAATCTTAAATGTTTCACTAACCAGTTTAATTTCTCGATTCCGACATATATTATCTGCTGAAATTAATTTACCATTTGCTAATTCGAGTAAAAATTTACTATCCAAAGGCGTCAATGGACAACTTAATTTAGCACAAAAATCTCTACTCATATAGCTTCTATCCGCACCGGAAAAAAATAAAACGTAAGCAGATTTATTGTCAATAAGAAACGTACCCGTAACAAGCTCCGGGTCTTCCTGTGCCTCTGCCGCATTAATATTGAAAACTCTTCCACGACCTTGTCCATTCGTGTTCTCCTGGTTCGGGCAATTTCTAATAATGTGGCCCGGTTTTCCACATTTATAACAAACTACATTGGCATAACTTGCTCCGACACTACTTGCTCCGCCATTACTCGTTCCGACACCATTTGTTCCTTTCGTTCTATTAACCCCTGGTCCGTAGACCTCACACTTCGCCGCGCTATGACCATTTCTTTTACACTTGTTGCAAAATTTGGTGCAGAACCCCGAGTGATTCTTTTCACACCTTTGGCATAGCTGCTTCTGATTGTTGTTGTTGTTGCGGTTATTATTGTTGTTAGGATGATTGTTGTAGTTGCTGTTGTTGTTGTTGTTGTTGTTGTTGTTGTTGTTGTTGTTGGGCCGTTTGTTGTAGTTGCGATTGTTGGGATAATTGTTGCGATTATTGTTGTAATTGCTGTTGTTGCTGTATTGGCGATTCTTATCACCGTTTTCCTCCCACTTTCTTTTGACTTGCTTCACATTGGCCTCTTCAGCAGTCTGTTCTTTAATTCTTTCTTCAATCTGGTTCACTAGTTTGTGAGCCATTCTACATGCCTGTTGTATGGAGGCGGGCTCGTGTGAACTTATATCTTCTTGGATTCTTTCCGGTAATCCTTTCACAAACGCGTCGATCTTCTCTTCCTCATCTTCGAACGCTCCCGGACACAATAGGCACAATTCTGTGAATCGTCTTTCGTACGTGGTAATATCAAATCCTTGGGTTCGTAACCCTCTAAGTTCTGTCTTGAGCTTATTGACCTCGGTTCTGGGACGGTACTTCTCGTTCATCAAGTGCTTGAATGCTGACCACGGTAGTGCGTACGCATCATCTTGTCCCACTTGCTCTAGATAGGTATTCCACCATGTTAACGCAGAACCTGTGAAGGTATGCGTAGCGTACTTCACTTTGTCCTCTTCAGTACACTTACTTATGGCAAACACCGATTCAACCTTCTCGGTCCACCGTTTCAATCCGATCGGTCCTTCGGTTCCATCAAATTCCAAAGGTTTGCAGGCAGTGAATTCTTTGTAGGTGCATCCTACACGATTTCCTGTACTGCCAGATCCAAGGTTATTGTTGGTATATAGCGCAGCCTGTACTGCGGCTATGTTTGAAGCTAGAAAAGTACGGAATTCCTCTTCATTCATATTCACGGTGTGTCGAGTAGTCGGTGCCATTTCCTTCAAAATAGTCAAATGGAACAAGTTAATCATACAGAATATTAAGAGTAGTTAATAGTATTTCGTAGCATAATATGAACTCATTTATAAAAGCTTTTTCTTCATATTAGCGTTTTATAAGTTTAAATTCGGGTAGTACCTACCCGTTAAGTTCATACTTAGTAGCTAATATACAATTCAACTACTACAATTCTATATGAAAAACTGATTATAATAATATTTCGCGTTCAAACTTTTATACAATATTTTACAAACTTACAATACCGCTTATTTTACATAAAGCATGAAATATAGCACACAATAACTTTGATACAAGATAGTTGTGAAGATAATTCTAGCTAGTACACAAGTCGTTCAGCAAAGGCAATAAAGACACGTAATTCATACGTCCAGAAACAAGTCATGCATTCTGGTTTTACTAGGACTACTTCCCATCCTTGGTCTTGTGGAACATAACCGTTATGGCCGTTGATAAGACAGCGTGTTGTAACGTCGTCAAAGGGACGAGGGTTACGTAATGACCAACAGTCTCGTAATAACCTAAAAACCTCATTTCTTACCCCAATTACCGACTCCGTCACTTGAGGGAACGTTTTGTTTAATAGTTGTAGCCCGATGTTCTTGTTCTCACTTTGGTGAGAAGCGAACATTACTAACCCGTAAGCATAACATGCTTCTTTATGTTGCATGTTAGCCGCTTTTTCTAAATCACGAAGTCCTATATTTGGATATACTGAGTCAAAATAATTTCTTAACCCGTTGCGTAAAATAGCATTTGGGTTCCCCGCAATATATGCGTCAAAGTAAACACATCGTAACTTATGGATTTCCCAATGTGATATCCCCCATCTTCCGAACGAAAGCCTTTTATAAACCAAATCATTCTTGGAACGTTCTTCGAATGTCTTACAAACTGATCTCGCCTTAAATAGTTGTGCTGAGGAATTCTGACCGACTCTAGACAAGATTTCATCAATCATGTCTCCGGGTAGGTCTCTTAAAATATTGGGTTGTCTATCCATTTTGTGTTTTTATACTGTAAAATAGACAAAAGTTAGATTCATAAAAAAAAAATACTTATTAATACAAGCAATTTTTACATATATCATAAAGCATAAGCACACTATATTACATATATTACACCACACGAATACAACTATCTTATTCCGACTCGCTTGTTTCTTCTTCTTCGGTTTTGGTTCGTTTTGCCAAGTTTCTAGGGATATATGATGTTCCCCTAATACGGGCCGTAATTTTCCACATTGGTTTAGAAAAACCTGGTGGTTTAGAGGTTCCCGGGTCATTGTTACAACTTAAGGACTTCGGGGGTTGACGATACATATAAAGTTCATCGGGGTTGGAATTAGATTTCTCTATTTTTATGCCCTTTCCCTTATTATTTTCTTTTGCCTTTTTAAATTCAGTTGGGGTAATTTCTATAACATCATCGGAATTCTCGTCGGAATCCGATTCATCGGAGAATTGGTAATCCTCCCAATATTTTGCTTCCTTGGCGGAAACACCATTGACCATAATTAACCTTGGTCGGTTGGTTGAGGATTCTCTTTTACTTAACCGTTTTATTATTTCCCCCACCGGTTCCGATTCTTCTTCCGGTTCCGATTCTTCTTCCGGTTCTGATTCTTCTTCCGGTTCCGACTCTTCTTCCGGTTCCTCTTCGGGAACTTGTGAATCAGTCCACGAATCATTCCAATTTACATTTGACTCTTCATTATTATTAGGTGAGTCAATGGGACTTGTTCTAGAGGTAGACATCTATCACATAATATCAAACACGTTAAGAGATTAATATATCACATAATATTCATATGTTAAAAATATATAGTTTCCAACAAAAATGTTAAGCAATCATTTTTAAAGAAAACACGGTCGAAGTCCAGAATCACTAATGCATCCTAACAAACTCGATAAGACACACTAATGCAAATTTTCTGGTTCTCTAAGACCAACGCTCGGATACCAACTGAAATGTCCCGTTCTTATTGATTAAAAACGTTCCATATTAATTGATTTCGTTGCGAGGTTTTGACCTCTATATGAGACGTTTTTCAAAGACTGCATTCATTTTAAAACAAACCATAACCTTTATTTCATCAATAAAGGTTTAAAAAGCTTTACGTAGATTATCAAATAATGATAATCTAAAATATCCTGTTTACACACGACCATTACATAATGGTTTACAATACAAATATGTTACAACAAAATAAGTTTCTTGAATGCAGTTTTTACACAATATCATACAAGCATGGACTCCAAATCTCGTCCTTATTTAAGTATGCGACAGCGGAAGCTCTTAATAATCACCTAAGAATAAACATGCTTAAAACGTCAACAAAAATGTTGGTGAGTTATAGGTTTAACCTATATATATCAAATCATAATAATAGACCACAAGATTTCATATTTCAATACACATCCCATACATAGAGATAAAAATCATTCATATGGTGAACACCTGGTAACCGACAATAACAAGATGCATATATAAGAATATCCCCATCATTCCGGGACACCCTTCGGATATGATATAATTTCGAAGTACTAAAGCATCCGGTACTTTGGATGGGGTTTGTTAGGCCCAATAGATCTATCTTTAGGATTCGCGTCAATTAGGGTGTCTGTTCCCTAATTCTTAGATTACCAGACTTAATAAAAAGGGGCATATTCGATTTCGATAATTCAACCATAGAATGTAGTTTCACGTACTTGTGTCTATTTTGTAAATCATTTATAAAACCTGCATGTATTCTCATCCCAAAAATATTAGATTTTTAAAAATGGGACTATAACTCACTTTCACAGATTTCTACTTCGTCGAGAAGTAAGACTTGGCCACTGTTGATTCACGAACCTATAACAATATATACATATATATTAAAGTATGTTCAAAATATATTTACAACACTTTTAATATATTTTGATGTTTTAAGTTTATTAAGTCAGCTGTCCTCGTTAGTAACCTACAACTAGTTGTCCACAGTTAGATGTACAGAAATAAATCAATAAATATTATCTTGAATCAATCCACGACCCAGTGTATACGTATCTCAGTATTGATCACAACTCAAACTATATATATTTTGGAATCAACCTCAACCCTGTATAGCTAACTCCAACATTCACATATAGAGTGTCTATGGTTGTTCCGAAATATATATAGATGTGTCGACATGATAGGTCGAAACATTGTATACGTGTCTATGGTATCTCAAGATTACATAATATACAATACAAGTTGATTAAGTTATGGTTGGAATAGATTTGTTACCAATTTTCACGTAGCTAAAATGATAAAAATTATCCAATCTTGTTTTACCCATAACTTCTTCATTTTAAATCCGTTTTGAATGAATCAAATTGCTATGGTTTCATATTGAACTGTATTTTATGAATCTACACCGAAAAAGTATAGGTTTATAGTCGGAAAAATAAGTTACAAGTCGTTTTTGTAAAGGTAGTCATTTCAGTCGAAAGAACGACGTCTAGATGACCATTTTAGAAAACATACTTCCACTTTGAGTTTAACCATAATTTTTGGATATAGTTTCATGTTCATAATAAAAATCATTTTCTCAGAATAACAAGTTTTAAATCAAAGTTTATCATAGTTTTTAATTAACTAACCCAAAACAGCCCGCGGTGTTACTACGACGGCGTAAATCCGGTTTTACGGTGTTTTTCGTGTTTCCAGGTTTTAAATCATTAAGTTAGCATATCATATAGATATAGAACATGTGTTTAGTTAATTTTAAAAGTCAAGTTAGAAGGATTAACTTTTGTTTGCGAACAAGTTTAGAATTAACTAAACTATGTTCTAGTGATTACGAGTTTAAACCTTCGAATAAGATAGTTTTATATATATGAATCGAATGATGTTATGAACATCATTACTACCTCAAGTTTAGTAGGTAAACCTACTGGAAGTGACAAGAAATGATCTAGCTTCAAAGGATCTTGGATGGCTTGAAAGTTCTTGAAGTAGGATCATGACACAAAAACAAGTTCAAGTAAGATTTTTGCTCGAATTAAGATAGTTTATAGTTATAGAAATTGAATCAAAGTTTGAATATGAATATTACCTTGAATAAGAAAGATAACCTACTGTATATAACAAAGGTTTCTTGATCTTAGATGATTACTTGGAATGGATTAGAAAGCTTGGAAGTAAATTAGTAAACTTGAAGGGATTTTTGAAGTATTCTTGAAGTGTTCTTCCTATGATGATTATAGCTTGATTCTTGAAGTGATTTTTGATGAAGATGATGATTAACTACTGGAAAAATACGTTCATAATAGTGTGGGTGTGTTGAGAGAGAATTAGAAAGAGATTTGGAAGTGAAATGGAGTGAATGATGAGTGTTAATTGGTGAGTGGTGAGTGGGGTTAAAAGGAGTTCTAGTTAGTTGACTAGCTCATGGTAGAAGTTAAAATTGATTAGTCATACATGACATAATCAAGAGTGGAATCCCATGCTAGTTCCTATTGGTATATACCCATAGTAAGTACGTTTTGAAGCTGTGTATAATACGGGTAAGAATACGACTAGAATTCTTGATGAAAGAAAAGAATGGGAAAGTAACTGTAACCATTTTCGTTAAGTATGAGTGTTTCGATATATGTCTTGAAGTCTTCTAAAAGTATTTTAATACATCTAAATACACTACATGTATATACATTTTAACGGAGTCGTTAAGTCATCGTTAGTCGTTACATGTAAGTGTTGTTTTGAAACCTTTAAGTTAACGATCTCAATTAATGTTGTTAACCCATTGTTTATTATATCTAATGAGATGTTAAATTATTATATTATCATGATATTATGATATATTAATATATCTTAATATGATATATATACATTTAAATGTCGTTACAACGATAATCGTTACATATATGTCTCGTTTAAAAATCATTAAGTTAGTAGTCTTGTTTTTACATATGTAGTTCATTGTTAATATACTTAATGATATGTTTACTTATCATAATATCATGTTAACTATATATATAACCATATATATGTCATCATATAGTTTTTACAAGTTTTAACGTTCGTGAATCACCGGTCAACTTGGGTAGTCAATTGTCTATATGAAACCTATTTCAATTAATCAAGTCTTAACAAGTTTGATTGCTTAACATGTTGGAAACGTTTAATCATGTAAATATCAATCTCAATTAATATATATAAACATGGAAAAGTTCGGGTCACTACATTCGGGGTCCGCTGACTTCATCATGGGATTATTGATTGGTGAAGCATGATCTTCGGGTCCGCTGACTTCATCATGGTAGTGAATCGCGTGTGGTTTCGGATTCACGATGACGTGTGTGGTTTCGGTCATCTTATTGTGGAAGTGAATCTCGTGTAGTTCGGATTCACAAATGACTCGTGTGGTTTCGATCATTGTATTGAGGAGTGAGTCTCGTGTAGTTCGGATTCACAAATGACTCGTGTAGTTCGGTCATTCCTCCGGGATAGTGACTCTCGTGTAGTTCGGATTCACTAAGGCACATGTAGTTCGGCCAATCCCGATTGTTGTTGTAGGGAAGGTAGTGAGTCGCGTGTAGTTCGGATTCACTAAGGTGCGTGTGTTTTCGGCCAGCCTTCGGGTTGTGTGATCTGTCGGTTGTTTTATACACCGATGGTGGGGTCGTAAGGACCATGTCGTGTGATCTATTGGTTGTTTGATACACCAATGGTGGGGTCGTAAGGACCATGTTGTGGGAACTATCGATTGCTTTATACACCGATGGTGGGGTCGTGAGGACCATGTAGTATGTTTAGTGATGCGATAGCCGTGCTTCGCTCACGTGTTGTTACGGGTGTGACAATAGTCAATTTTGTACACCTTGAGATTTGCGTTTCCATAGTCATTTTGGGCGCTATTGGTTTTGGCCACTGGATTATGATGTTACGGTAGTTGCGTATTGGTCGTATTGCGTACTACAAGGGATGTTTAGTGATTGGTGTTATCCATCAGGATTCGTTTGGTTCGGTCTTCATCGTTTCGGATTATTGACCTTAGGTTGAGACTTGGTTGCTTTTAGCGTTGTACTCGGTAAGGGTATGCTAAGGAATTGGTATCTCGATACGAGATTGGTTGAGTTTTCCTGATGTGAGGGATTGAGTTAGTGCTAGTGCTCGGAATGATGGAATTTGATAAATCCCGGGTGACGATTTAGCTGTTATGGGTAACTTTTTGAGAAGAATTGTCTAAGGGATCGTTGTAGACTTCGGTTGTTGCGTGTATTGTACGTTTCGGGATGCGATCAAGTGTGTAATTTGTCATTGGATTAACCATCGGGTTAGTGAATTTGTGGTAGAAGTCGGTTTGAAATGCATGTTCGACGACCATTGATTGTGGGTCCGTTTGGGTTCGTGACTAGGATCACGAGGACGTGATCGAATCTAAGTGGGGGAGAGTTGTAACACCCCGTTTTCCCCGTATATGATTTATAGGTGTATTGTGTATGTACGACAGGCGTATGAAGGGTTCGATACATGTTTGGGTGTTAAAGTCTTGTATGCGAGAAAATGAGTCAGGACACGTTGAGTGACGCGGCGTTACAAAGGGAGCCACGACGCGGCGTTTCGAATAAATCCAGATCAGAAGTTAGTTATAAAATGATCCCAGACTTAGTCAAATGTCGCAGCGCGACATTTAAGGCCGCGGCGCGGCTTACTACACGAACTGGTACCAGATTCTTGTAATTTTAAATGAAGTTCAAGGGCATTTTGGTCTTTTCACGTTTGAGCCAGATTTGAGGCTTTAACCTCATCCACTCATTCATTTTCCTAATTTCATTTTCCTTTTCTTTTCATTTTTCTCTCAAAACTCAAACACCCATTAGATTTCAAAGGGATTTTTGGAAAGGAAGAAGCGGGATTTGATCTTTGGTGTAGTTGACTAGGTTGTTCTCCTCGTTCTTAGCTACACGGTGATACTAGTGGTAAGCTCTAACTCCGAATTTCATTTTCGTGTTCATTATTCAAATTTGGGGCTTTTGATTGTATGATTCATAGATGGAACCCATTTAGTTGTTAATTGGAGATTAACACCAAGATTCGGGTTTATAAGTGTTAAAGGCGGGTTTTGGGTTGGTTAATGATTTAACCATGTTTAAGACTTGTAAATGTGTATAATCACTAGCATTAGTGATTATTGTTGTTTTGGAGACTTTTAGGGTTTTCGTGGTTGACTAATTTTGACTAGAGTCAAAATTAGGGTTTGTTGATGATTATGACGCGAATGTCGATTCGATGAGGTTTGTAGACTTAAAATGGATTAAGTTGAAGTATAAAACCGAGTTAAACATGTTTTGGTGTCAAAACTTGTAAATGGTGAGAATTTGACCTTATGGGTCAAAATTAGGGTCTATGGGCGATTTTGAGAACGATAAGTGTTTAACAGTTGTGATTGGGTTTAATTGGCACATTAGGACCTTCTCACTTGTGCTAATGATTATTGGTTAGTTTGGGCACGGTTTGTGCTTGGAAGTGCAATTGGGTCGAAATTGCACTAAGTGTAAATTAGGTTGGTTTGTAAATCCACCCTAATTGTGTTATTGTATTTGTGATAATGGAATAGGTACATTCCATCGACGAGTTGCGGATTGTTGGAAGCATTCATCAAGGCGACAAGGTGAGTGTTAATATCCTATATGCATATGTACGTGTAGGATGGGTGCGGGTCGGGTGAAGTGGTTCTCGGTTATAGAGCTCACTTCACGTATAGGTGGATTTGATGGACTTGTGTATAGGTCCAATTGGCATGGTTGTGCAGTTTGGTTAACCACTTTGGCGAGGTGCACACTTTGTGTGTACTTTATCACATAGGCGTGTGATGTGGACTTATATAACCCCAATGACGAAGGGTTAATATAGTGAGTGGAATAATTATATAATGTATTTATTTGTTGTAGCGTGAGATGTGAAGTGTCGACGTGCTAAGACACCACATTTCACGTGACGAGTGAAGTGTCGATGTGCTAAGACACCACTCAAAGTAATGTGACGGGTGAAGTGTCGACGTGTTAAGATGCCACCCGGGGTGAAGTGTCGACGTGTTAAGACACCACCCGGAGTGAAGTATCGATGTGCTAAGATGCCACTCCAAGAGAATAACGGGTGAAGTGCCGATGTGTTAAGGTGCCACTCGAGGTGAAGTATCGACGTGTTAAGATTCCACCTCAAGTAAAATGAAGAGTGAAGTGTCGAAGTGTTAAGACACCACTCGGGGTGAAGTGTCGACGTGTTAAGACGCCACCCGGGGTGAAGTATCGAAGTGTTAAGATGCCACCCGTGGGGTTAGTGTACGAAGTGTTAAGTGCACTAATGGTTGTTATGAACATCGATGACTTGTTTCACGAAGTCATTCCCTTGCGAAGATTTGGTTAACCATGATTATTGTGCTGTAAGCGTAAGCAAATTATGTTATTCGAGATATATATATATATATATATATATATACATATATTGTATACATATAATGTTGTATTGTCGTGATGTAGCTAACCCTCCGGGTGTAGCTTATTGGTATTGTTCACATCGTTGTTGGTGAACTTATATTTTGTTGATGTATCTTTAGCTCGTTGCTTAGTGATCTTACGGTATGCTTAGACTAGCTTGCCTTTATGCTTGGATGCTCCGGTATGCGGTATTTGGTTTTGTGTGGCGTGTCCATTTTATGCATATATATGTATGTAGTGTATTCTCACTCACTAAGCGTTAGCTTACCCTCTCGTTGTTGACTTTTTATAGGTTCGCATGCTTGGCGGCTCGGGTAAGCTTGGGGATTAGAGATCTTGGCTAGGTCGCTTATAATATCTTGCTTTTGTACTCGATTAGGATTTGGGTAGCGCAGTCCCAAATCACCATGCTCGGTTTTGTGTAAACGTAACTAGTCGGGTCATAATGATTAAAATCGGTTTATGACTTAACTACGTATTATTGTATTGAGAAGTTTAAATTATTAAGGTATGCTTTAAATTCGTTGAACTTACTTTGGTAACAAATATGTTTTGGTAAATGTGTAAAGGGACCTAAAGTATTATTTAACGTATATTAAAAGGAAAAAAAATTTATGGGCCGGTTTTAATACGGGTTGGGTTGTTTCAGTGCAGTTGTTTTAATGATGTAGCAGGTGTACTAAACACAACAACAACCAAGGCAGTCTTCGGTTCTTATTTGTTCTCATCGTATCATTTATCATAATCATTATCAACTTCATCTTTATTGTGTTCATAATCGTAACAGTGACCAGAAGGAAGAAAAGGTTGTCTTTAAGCGGTGGTGTTTTGCTATTGTAATGGAGAAGGCAGTGTGGGTGATGGTCTAATGTGACGATGAATTGGTTCATAGGTATAGTAGTTGTAGCAAAATAGTGATAAGTATTATCACCAAACGATAGCAGGTTCACAATTGTCATGAGGTTAATACGGATGATGATCAAGGTGATCGAATGGTGACTCATGGTGGTGTTAGTTTACGGCCAAAAGAGACACAAAAAGAGAACCTGCAACAGTAGTTGTAACGATGGAAGGTTTGAGGTAATTTCAAACAGAAAACGCAAGAATTGGTGATTGTATTTGATACTGAGGTTGTAATGTCAATTGAATTGGTCCAGAATACTGTTTAATCAATTGTTTTGTAGTTTAAAAGAGTGGACAGAATTTGTTTGATCATAAATAAAATAAGAAAAGTATTTAAAAGTTGATTGAGATTTCTAACAACTTGTAAGATAATTGGTACTGAAAAATCAATTAGACACAGGATGATAATAACGTTTAACAACTTCTGATCTTCCCAATCATATCTATATATACGGTTTTTATATAAATAATAATAGTATATATTAAATTAATAATTATAATCATATAATAATTAAAATACTAATAATAATCATAAAATAATAATAATGATAATAATATCAATAATACTAATAATAATAATTATTATATTAGTAATAAGGATACAAATATTAAAAATAAATAATGATAATTATAATAAGAATGATAATAATAATATTATTAATGATAATAATAATTACTTTTAGTGATAAAGATAATAATAATATCTGATAATTATACACATAATAATATTTAAGATATAACATGTTATATGTATCAGATTTCATATCTGTATTGTTATATTACAAATAATAATAATATTATTAATAAAGTTTTTAATATTGATGAAAGTATTAATAATAATATTAATATAACAATCATATTTTATGTGTAATTATATTTAACATATTAATAGTATATATTATAATTGTACCACATATAACATATGTTGTATATTATTTATTGATTTTAATATAATTACATTATACAATATATGTTTGTATATTAAATATAATTATCTTATATATTTATAAGTATTATGTGTATATTTACTTGATATATTATTTTCTTAGAAATAAATTTCGACATATAATATCTATAACTTTTATATATATTCAAATTTTCATATGATAATAATTATTATAGAAATCATTTTATAATTTCTAATACTTACATTCATAATTATATATATTTATATGTATATATTTAGTTGTTTACAAATAAATGTTCGTGAATCGACAGAATAGTCAAAAGGGCAAATGCATTCATGTAAACTGTTCGAGACTCAACATGACAGACTTTACTTATCGTGTCAAAACATATAAGGATTAAGTTTAAATTTGGTCAGAAATTTCCGGGTCATCACAGTACCTACCCGTTAAAGAAATTTCGTCCCGAAATTTGAGTGAGGTGGTCATGGCTAACAATAAAAATGTTTTCATGACGAATACGAGCTGATAAATAGAGTTTTATTACTATTGAGTAACATGTATAAGGTAATTCGACTACTCGAAGAGTACGAGTGAAGCTATCATTAAATAGTGAAATGAGATAGACAAGTTTTATCATAACTTTTCACTAGTCATGGTTGAATTTAGAAAATTAAGGTGTGTCTTAACTTTTGACGTAGAGGGTTGAATTCCAAAATTCAAGGGATTTAAATAAAATCTTCGAAATCTTAAAAGATTTGATTCTTCGGTGAGTAAGGAAATTAAGATCCCTATAATTAAATACGGTGATCTGTCTCGATTATTCTGTCTGATATTTTCCTTTATAAATTTACCTTTTCCGTTTCATTAGTTTTCACCACTTTTATACTCAATTGTCAAATTCAAAAGATTTATGAAATTGCTTAACCCTGTTCTGATCCTTGTTATTATTCTAACTATCGCAATGATCGTTCTTCTTTTCTAACTCCCACCTAAAGAATCTGTTTATTTCTACTATGCTCTATTGGTTATTGTATTTATAATCCTCCCGTATCTTTATATTGCTATACGCACTGATATCCACGGTTTGTAATTTCGGTGTTGTTGTTGGGCATTTGTATTTTCTCTTATATATCGGAGTTTCATGCTCTTGTCTTCTTTTCCCGACTTTAAGTCAAGTGAATAATGGTCCAAAATTCGTAGCTATAGAGATTCGGATGATTATAACGTTCTAAGCAGGAAGGAACGTAATAGCACGATTTGATTTTTCAAATTTATCAAAATACAGACGATAGAATTATCAAGAATATATTTTTCTTGATATGTTCGGAGGTTATGTAGAATGAAAGAGTTATGTAACATGACACATGATGATGGTATAATCTACTGTGAACCATCATTACATTTCATTAGAAACTCAGCATGACTTACTATAATATAATCACGTTGATCAAGTGTCATTATATTATACCAACTCATGCATCAATTTCCAACACTACTACAAAATCATTCATAATTCAAACTCCAATTTTAAGAAAATTTAGAAACTAACGTTGTTTCCTTTATGATGTAATATAGATAGCACGAAGAGATAAATAATTTCGAACGAGAATAATTATGGAAATATCTTCAGAAATTTCAAAGATATTTATGATGATATTTTGGAATTTCTAAGTTCGATGGTTGATGAGGAAGATTTTCCGCAAGATTTTAACATGAGTACGGAGCAAGATATCCGTTGAAGGTTTCATCGGATCCAGAATTACCTGAATTCTTTGAATATATGGTATGGTCCTTGTATTTGTCCTTGGTCTCCTTCATGGTTAGCTCAATCCGTTTTCCAGTTCCAACTTTTCTGAGCTTTTCCAACATATTATTCTTTATCATCAAACTTCCGATGATTAAAGTCGTTTACGGTTGTCTATGGTTTCTGCTGCTTCATTCAGCTTTTTCAACATTCAGAGTATTGATTTGTGACTGAGTGCTTTTCAGAGTTTCAGAATGAGAGATCATAATTCTAAAAGATAAATGTCATACATATAACTGTTGATGTAGATATGCTGTGAGTTTTTAAAGTACTGATTGCTGATTCCCGGTAATTGGTATGTCAGTTCTCGTTACAAGATGCGGATGAGTACATGATGAGACTTCAATAGATAAATATAGTGATTTGTCGGAGAGATTTAAACCAAGGAGCAACGAGGTTGCTGGTACATCTGCTGGTAATATGATGGAATATAAAAGGATTTCCTGGTAACAATAAAAGAGTACGCATATATATCAAGGTTATATTAAGGTTGTTTCGAACGAAAAGTTGAAGTTGACTTGCTGGAGCTGTGACAAAGTTGGCCAATTTGAAAATAGATTTGAAAAGTTATTTTCGGTAATAATAACGTTAAAGGAATTAGCACAGTTGAGCGTTAAACGTTTACTCAGTTTCCGAGAGTTTTCAGGTGCATAACTATATGCATCAATCTTTCCTTCCCGTAGATGATGTGCGGTTGGTTTATCCTCTCGATTGAGGTGTTTTCGAGAATCATGAAAGGTTTGAACGCAGATTGTAATCGTCAAAATACAAATGAGGTTTAAGAGGAAATCAAGTGGCAAACTTGAAGAATATTTAGTTTCATATGTTATAATCAATATTTTAATTCATTTTAATTGTCCAATGTTATTAGTCCACAGTCTATAGTCCACAATAACAGTCCAATAATTTATATATAGTTTAATATATTATATATGAATTAATTAATACGTATCGTGACCCGTATACGTCTCAGACTCGATCACAACTCAAAGTATATATATTATTTGAGAATCAACCTTAACCCTGTATAGAGAACTCGATCATTACTGCATATAGAGTGTCTATGGTGATTCCAAATAATATATATAGATGCGTCGATATGATATGTCAAAACCTTGTATACGTGTCCCGATATTTAAAGTGCGTAAAATAAATACAGAAATTAAATGACGATAAATAAAATGCGTAAAGTAAATAACAGAAATCAAATGACGATAATTAAAATTGCGATAATTAAATTGCGATAAATAAAATGTAATCAGTTAGCTAGGAACAGTTAGCCAGGATTTTGTTAGCGTGTGTCATACCCCGTCCAAAATCTTCCTGAACGAATACAATAACATTTGGTACCATCGTGATGAACTGACTTCTATATGCCATAAACGACTCCATGTAAGTGAGCAAATGCACAGTGGAAGGTTTCTTTCATACCTGAGAATAAACATGCTTTAAAGTGTCAACCAAAAGGTTGGTGAGTTCATAAGTTAATCATAAAACAATAAAATTCATCATTTTGATAGACCACAAGATTTAAATGCTGCATGGTATAAATGGGCCCGAATCCTATACCCACCTGTAATGTACATGCGATATCTTTTAAATACAGTACACCTTTCTCGTGTACGAAATCATCCTTCATAAATCTTAGTAACCGTACACATATCTCGTGCACAAAAATACATACACATAACCTGTGTATAAAATCATTCTCTCGCTATATAACATTCATATCAATTGGTGGCAATTATCATGTCCACATAATTCAATGGTGGCAACTATTATGTCCACATAATTCAACGGTGGCAATTATCATGTCCACATAATTCAATAATAATCCGCAGAACTTCTGTCTGCATAATAATTCATTAGAGGAATGTTTTGTATGTATCTATCTCGTCAAACATTTATAAAAGCATTTCATGTATTCGCAGTTCAAAATATATTTCAAAAGCATTTAATAAAGCAGTTGTAAAAACAGCGCATGTATTCTCAGTCCCAAAAATGTAAAGAGTAAAAGGGAATCAAATGAAACTCACTATCGAATATTTTGTAGTAAAATATTCATACGACGAAACTGAACAATGCAGGGTTGGCCTCGGATTCACGAACCTATATCATGTGTGTATTTATTAATATTCATAGTTGTAATCGAACAAATATATATATTATTATTAGTGATATAATTTTTATAGTATTTATATTTTTCATTTGTTTGTTAAAAATAGTAATGATAATGAAAATAATAATTTTTGATAATAATACATAATACTTAGTAATAGTATTTATTATAACGATCTTATTACAAATGATAATTTTTATAATAATACTTTTGTTAATATTAATAATAAGTCTACAATGATACTAATACTAATATTAATGATAATAATAATAGTTTTTGTTATTTTCGTAACAACAATAATAATAATATTCATATTCGTGATAATAATAATAATAATAATAATAATAATCATAATAATAATAATACTAAAAATAAAAGACTTATATATTTTATATACTTAACTTTATAACTTCATAAATTTTGTAAAAGTAACTAAAATCTATCATAACATAAACATATTCATTCTTATATCATATTTGTTTTTAGTATGATAGTTTATATTTATATTATTTTCATAAACCAATCATACTTTTACTAATATCTAAATTAAAACTTTTAAATTCTAAGATCATTTTATTAATATTAAAACTAATCATCATCATCATCATAATAATAATAATAATAATAATAATAATAATAATAATAATAATAATAATAATAATAATAATAATAATAATAATAATAATAATAATAATAATAATAATAATAATAATAATAATAATAATAATAATAATAATTGTTAATATGAAAGCTACCTCAAAAGAAGCCTTAAAAGAAAACTGTCGCGAACAGGACTCGAACCCGTGACTTCCCGTTCACTCGTAAAGACTCTAAACCATTCCTCCATTACTATTTTTCTGAATTAAATCATAACCCAAATATATATACCGCGTTCTTATCCGTCTCAGCCCAATAACATAACTGAATTCGGCCCACTAAGCCATATTAACTAAACCCAGCTACGAATTACACAAGCCCAATGATTTAAAAGAAACTGAAGCCCAAGATCACTAATAAATAAAAAGGGTAATCAGTTTTCTTTTTCTTCTTTCTTTATGAAACGTGAAAAGTACAGAACCTTATATCATCATAATCATGTATCATCATTGCACATTCAACATCATCCATAAACTATTATATCGCGTAAGTATATATATGGGACCAGTTGCTTTATCACTTGCACACCTAATGTATTAATATTAATAATCTCCCTCATAGTATAATCCCACTAGTGAATATGTTTGCAAGTGGACATTTCATGTCTGTTTAAAGTCGATAAAAAGAAAAGAACAGAAAAGCACTCAATTATCTTAGCTCATGGTTCGGTTGAGGGTTTTTCAAAGTTTGTTTCAAAAATAAACATGAAATAAAAGTTGGGTTCGAACATAGCAGCTGCGAACATGGATTAAAGGATGTAGCAGGTGGTGGTTAAAGATTTAGTTGTGGTTATAATAGATTCACGTAGCAGGAGCAATAACTCATTCATAAAATGGAAGATGTAGTAGCAACTCGATGATGATGGTGTCGGTTGAAGTGATAAGGATGGTGCTTGATGGCTGTTTGAAATGAAAATAGTAGTCCAATGAATAACTCGGTCCAACAAGGTTCACGTCTAAATAAAAAATATTGTAGGTTTGAATCTGGAAAATCGAACGTATAGATGTGGAAGCTAAATAAACAGTCATCTATCACTTTCATGCTATCACCTTTTTCTCTTCTTTTTCTTTTACAACTCATCAATCACGACCCAAATGTATCCCATACAGAATTCGATGGATATATGCTGTCTGTTTTAAAAAATATACATATAATAGTACAAGCAACTTGGTCCTTTTTCCTTAAATATTCAAGTGGGGTTACTTTGTGGAATGTTGTCGATTGAATTAGGAAAAAAAAGAGTACAGCTGTAGTTGTAACTAGTATCACTATGACATCAACATCCATTACTACCAAAGACATTATCACCTATATTCTTTATTAATTCCTCAATGTTAACAGCTAACATCGCCAAAATATCAATATCATCGGTTTCATTATTTTAGAAATAGAATATGAAACAGCAATTGCATAAGAGCAGCTGCACGGTAGGCACTCGTAGCAGTGGTTGCAGTAGCAGCCTATCGTTCAAAATAACCGAAGACAGAAACATTTACAGCCACAGATTTGAGCAGGTTTCTTGGGTGGTTGTGGTTACCAAACTGATCCATAAACAGAAATAATAGTAGCAGTAAGTGGTGTTCGTTTATAGTAGTAAGGGTGGTTCTATATTGATCATGGAAGATGAAGGTGATCTAGTGGTGGCGATTTGGGTTCATCATTTATTTGTAAACGTGTGTATGTATTGTCGAGCACCAAAGATAAACATAAAGTGGTTTTTGGTAGATGTACATAGGTGTATAATATACGTCAAAATATAAAGAAGATTTAAGTAAATCATCAATATCAAATATATGGAATCAATATATGTAGACTTACCAGTTGGTCATATAGCTTTATTAACTCAACGTTTGCACAATTTTAAAAGGAAGTGGTGTAGTGATGGTTACATGATGGAGGAAGGGTGACGGGTTGCAGTGGTGATAGAGAGGGAAGAAAAGTGGTTTTGGTTCTTGTTTAGAGAGATATCGAATAGAACACAGAATAGAAGAAGGGAGAGATAGGTAGTTTAATTTGAGCATAACAAAAAAATAAATAAATAAATAATGGTGATCGATGTATACAGTACACGATAGTATTTTAAAGACTGGATTCCAAGATGGCTATGCTAGTAAATTATTTGTTGACAACAAATCACATGAATAACAGGAAAAAGAAGTTGATGGCAACTTCTAACAAATTTGAATGATTGCTTACCTTTATAAATATATAATAATAATATCGATTAATAATAATAATAATTTATATTATATATATTAATATAATAATGTAAATGATATTAAATAATAATAATAATAATAAAAATGATAATAATAATATCATTAATGATAATAATTATGATAAAAATAGTTTATAATAATATCTGAGCAATAATATAAAGATAGAGATTTAAGTGTGTTGTTCGATGATAAACGGAATTATATATATATAAATAAAATCTAATTCATCAACTATTAGCGCTCAAACTCAGGTAAAATATACCAAGTGTTAAAATGTAACAAATAGTTCTTAAATATATATTTAATAAGTCTATAATTTATATAACTCATTTTCGGATCAACGTTTATTTTGAAATTATATAAGTTTGTATTTAACTTGCTTAATATCAATCGAAACATCAAACGAGTATTACAATCATATAATATTTTTTTAATATGATATATTTTAAATAATTATTATTTTAATATCCTATTTTTATTTTTATTTTTATTTTACATAATTAATAACAACAACATATAATACTTCAAATTATTACTTATATATATACGCACACATATCTATTTATAATTAATTGTTCGTGAATCGTCGGGAACAGTCGAAGGTCAATTGGATATATGAACATCGTTTCAAAATTTTCTAGACTCAACATTACATACTTTACTTATCGAAATCATATAAAGATTAAGTTTAAATTTGATCGAAAATTTCCGGGTCGTCACAGTACCTACCCGTTAAAGAAATTTCGTCCCGAAATTTGAGTGGAGTTGTCATAAATAACAATAAGAATGTTTTTATGACGAATATTAGTTGATAAATAGAATTTTATTACCATAGAGTAATGTGGATAAAATAGTTCGATTACTCGAAGCGTACGGTTGAAGCTATCACAAAAAAAAAATGAAATAAAGAATAGAGATTCGCCTTAACTTTTGACGTAGTCACGTTTGAATTCCAGAATTCAAGGGATTTAAAAGAAAATCTTGGAAATCTAAATGATCTAATTCTTCGGGATTTATGGAAATTTAGATCTCTATAATTAAATGTGATCATCTATCTCGATTGCGTTGTATGGTATTTTTACTATAAATGAACTTCTTTCATTCCATTAATTTCCACCACTCCCATTATCTTCCTCGATTCATATATCCAAAAGATTGTGAAAAATGCTAAATCCAATTCTGGTTCTTGACCTCGTTTTGACTATCGTAATAATCATTCTTCTATTCCAACTCCCACCGGAGGAATCTATTTACTTCTACTTCGCTCTTGGGGTGGTGGTTTTCATAATCCTCCCTTGTATATGTTTTTCCATAATTATTGAAATCCATGGTTAATAACCTTTCTCGTTTGCTGTGATTTATACTCCTATATATATTTCGAAGCTTCATGATTTTGTTGTTCTCTTCTCGGTTTTAAGTAAGGCAAGTAATGGTCCAAAATTCGTAGGTATAGAGTTTTGAATGACTATAATATTCTAAGTAGAGAGGAACGTATTAGCACAATTTGATTTTCAAATTTATCAACATCACGGAAGATAGAATCATCAAGAATATATTTTCTTGATATGTTCGGAGGTTAAGTAGAATAAAAGAGTTATGTAACATGGTTCATGATAAAGGTATGACCTGTGATCCTTTATCACGTTCCATTAGAAACTCAGCATGACTTACTGTAATATAATTAAGTTGGCCAAGCGCCATTATATTATACTAACTCATGCTTCAATTCCCAACACTTCTCCAGAATTCATTCATAATTTATACTTAGATTTTATAAAAGTTTCCAATATAATGGAATACAGAAAGCACGAAGAGGTAGATAATTTCGGACACGAATATTTATGAAAATATCCTCAGGAATATCGAAGATATTTATGATGATATTTTGGAATTTCTAAGTTCGAAAGTTGATAAGGAAAAATTTTCCGCAAGATTTTAACATGACTTCGGAGCAAGATATTCTCTAAAGATTTCATCGGATCCAGAATTACCTGGATTATTTGAATATAGGGTTTGGTCCTTGTATTTGTTCTTGGCCTCCTTCATGGTTAGCTCAATCTATTTTTCAGTACCAAATTTTCTATCGAGCGTTCCCAACACTCCATTCTTTATCATTAAACTCTTGGCCATTTAGACCATCTTCAATTTTGCTGTTTCCTCTGCATTTAATGCAACCAAATCTGAATCGTCGGTTATCAATCCGAGATGATTTCATGAGAATTGTGTTTTTAGATGATTAAACGCTGATGGTAATATGGTGAAATATAAAAGGTTCTCTAGTAACAATAAATGAGCACGCATATATATATCAAGGTTATAATAAGGTTGTTTTGAGTGAAAAGTCGAAGCTGTCTTGCTGGAGCTGTGACAAAAATTGGCTATTTTGAAAAGAAAAAAAAAACTGCAAAGTTATTTTGGGTAATAATAACACTAAAGGAATTAGCACAGCTACGTGTTAAACGTTTATTCAGTTTCCGAGAGTTTTTCAGGTGCATAACTATATGCATCAATCTTTTCTTCCTTAGAAGAAGTGCGGTTGGTTCATCCTCTTGATTGAAGTGTTTTCCAGAATTATGAAATGTTTGAACGCAGATTGGAATCGTCAAGATACAAATAAGGTTTAAGATGAAATCAAGTGGCAGACTTGAAGAATTGTTTAATTTCATATGTTATAACCAATATTTTAATTCATTTTAATTGTCCAATATTTTCTTCATTATGCCACTTGTTGGATTCTGATATGTTAAAATCCAAATATGAAATCGAATATAAATGGTTATTCTATGGTGAACGGATTCGTATATCTGTGGATGTAAGTACGAAAGTAAATGATTGTTGAATCAGATTCGAAGAACGTACAGTGTAACTTATTAATGTGAAATCTAAATATTTCTCGGGTATTACCTACCCTTTAAAATATTTTTACCATTATCAGTTTGTACGAAAGAATTTTTAAATACAATCTTTATGAAAATATACTTACATATATATTTTCTTCAAATGTAATCATGGATTAAATGATTTAATATAATATTAATCTCATTTGATTCACTGTTAGATCTAGAATACATAATCTCTAAAACATTAGAGATTACATAATCATCATGAAGAACGAAGGCAATTGATGTAGAATGATACGTAGAACGATGATTATATTCGAGGTACGGAATGTGATGTTGAGGCATGGATTATTGATGGTACTGGTGCTGTTGCTGATGGTATTATTAGTGCCAATGATGTTGCTGAAGCTGGTAAATTTTGCACCATATTCTCAAAATTAATTACTCGAGCGCGAAGTTCGTTGACTTCTTCTATTATTCCGGGATGATTTTCGGTATGAACGAGCGGATGAATAAGGTTTAGAATTATATATAGAATATAATCGTGTCGAGCTATTCTAGAAATGAGTTTGAAAATGGTGTTTCAGATAGGTTCGCCGGTAAGTGCTTCAGGTTATTTGCTAAGAGGTGAATTTGGTTGATGGAAAGGATCGCCTTCTTCGCGTCTCCATTGATTAAGTCGACTATGAACCCATCAGTTGAATTGGGGATGGCTGATTGATTGATTCATTCTGGTGACACCACTTTCGGAGCTTAGGTGAATATCCATGTCTGAATAGCTGTCGGAATAACTATCGGAATAGCTATCGAAATCTGAGGGACTAGAACTGGTTGAGGGATTCATCTCGTACGATCATATGAAGGATTTTCGATAAGAATTAGATTATAGGATGTAGATTAGTACCCTGCAATACATAATTTACATATGCATATATAATACTAAAATCCCATAAGTTATGGAGGAATCTACGGAAGCTGTCAGGCAAAGGTAACAATAACAGATACGCTAAGATATGAATTATCAGATACGCTAAGATATGAATTTTGTCTATACACTATTCATGCAATCATTGCAGTAAAATGTGTCTAGACTAAGAATGATAAGCAGGTAATTTCTTAAGAATGATAAACAGATGATTTCCGACTAGAAATGATAAGCAAAACTTTTGACATGCAGACACGGTCAAAGTCCAGACTCACTAATGCATCTAAACAACTATCAGTTAGACACACTAATGAAAGACCTGGTTCGCTAAGACCCCCGCTCTGATACCACATGTCATACCCCGTCCAAAATCTTCCTGAACGAATACAATAACATTTGGTACCATCGCGATGAACTGACTTCTATATGCCATAAACGACTCCATGTAAGTGAGCAAATGCACAGCGGAAGGTTTCTTTCATACCTAAGAATAAACATGCTTTAAAGTGTCAACCAAAAGGTTGGTGAGTTCATAAGTTTATCATAAAACAATAAAATTCATCATTTTGATAGACCACAAGATTTAAATGCTGCATGGTACAAATTGGCCCGAATCCTATACTCACCTATAATGTACATGCGATATCTTTTAAATACAGTACACCTTTCTCGTGTACGAAATCATCTTTCATAAATCTTAGTAACTGTACACATATCTCGTGCACAAAAATACATACACATAACCTGTGTATAAAATCATTCTCTCGCTATATAACATTCATATCAATTGGTGGCAATTATCATGTCCACATAATTCAATGGTGGCAACTATTATGTCCACATAATTCAATGGTGGCAATTATCATGTCCACAAAATTCAATAATAATCCGCAGAACTTCTGTATGCATAATAATTCATTCGAGGAATGTTTTATATGTGTCTATCTCGTCAAACATTTATAAAAGCATTTCATGTATTCACAGTTCAAAATATATTTCAAAAGCACTCAATTATCTTAGCTCATGGTTCGGTTGAGGGTTTTTCAAAGTTTGTTTCAAAAATAAACAGGAAATAGAAGTTGGGTTCGAACATAGCAGATGCGAACATGGATTAAAGGATGTAGCAGGTGGTGGTTAAAGATTTAGTTGTGGTTATAATAGATTCACGTAGCAGGAGCAATAACTCATTCATAAAATGGAAGATGTAGTAGCAACTCGATGATGATGGTGTCCGTTGAAGTGATAAGGATGGTGCTTGATGGCTGTTTGAAATGAAAATAGTAGTCCAATGAATAACTCGGTCCAACAAGGTTCACGTCTAAATAAAAAATATTGTAGGTTTGAATCTGGAAAATCGAACGTATAGATGTGGAAGCTAAATAAACAGTCATCTATCACTTTCATGCTATCACCTTTTTCTCTTCTTTTTCTTTTACAACTCATCAATCACGACCCAAATGTATCCCATACAGAATTCGATGGATATATGCTGTCTGTTTTAAAAAATATACATATAATAGTACAAGCAACTTGGTCCCTTTTCCTTAAATATTCAAGTGGGGTTACTTTGTGTAATGTTGTCGATTGAATTAGGAAAAAAAAGAGTACAGCTGTAGTTGTAACTAGTATCACTATGACATCAACATCCATTACTACCAAAGACATTATCACCTATATTCTTTATTAATTCCTCGATGTTAACAGCTAACATCGCCAAAATATCAATATCATCGGTTTCATTATTTTAGAAATAGAAAATGAAACAGCAATTGCATAAGAGCAGCTGCACAGTAGGCACTCGTAGCAGTGGTTGCAGTAGCAGCCTATCGTTCAAAATAACCGAAGACAGAAACATTTACAGCCACAGATTTGAGCAGGTTTCTTGGGTGGTTGTGGTTACCGAACTGATCCATAAACAGAAATAATAGTAGCAGTAAGTGGTGTTCGTTTATAGTAGTAAGGGTGGTTCTATATTGATCATGGAAGATGAAGGTGATCTAGTGGTGGCGATTTGGGTTCATCATTTATTTGTAAACGTGTGTATGTATTGTCGAGCACCAAAGATAAACATAAAGTGGTTTTTGGTAGATGTACATAGGTGTATAATATACGTCGAAATATAAAGAAGATTTAAGTAAATCATCAATATCAAATATATGGAATCAATATATGTAGACTTACCAGTTGGTCATATAGCTTTATTAACTCAACGTTTGCACAATTTTAAAAGGAAGTGGTGTAGTGATGGTTACATGATGGAGGAAGGGTGACGGGTTGCAGTGGTGATAGAGAGGGAAGAAAAGTGGGTTTGGTTCTTGTTTAGAGAGATATCGAATAGAACACAGAATAGAAGAAGGGAGAGATAGGTAGTTTAATTTGAGCATAACAAAAAAATAAATAAATAAATAATGGTGATCGATGCATACAGTACACGATAGTATTTTAAAGACTGGATTCCAAGATGGCTATGCTAGTAAATTATTTGTTGACAACAAATCACATGAATAATAGGAAAAAGAAGTTGATGGCAACTTCTAACAAATTTGAATGATTGCTTACCTTTATAAATATATAATAATAATATCGATTAATAATAATAATAATTTATATTATATATATTAATATAATAATGTTAATGATATTAAATAATAATAATAATAATAATAAAAATGATAATAATAATATCATTAATGATAATAATTATGACAAAAATAGTTTATAATAATATCTGAGCAATAATATAAAGATAGAGATTTAAGTGTGTTGTTCGATGATAAACGGAATTATATATATATAAATAAAATCTAAATCATCAACTATTAGCGCTCAAACTCAGGTAAAATATACCAAGTGTTAAAATGTAACAAATAGTTCTTAAATATATATTTAATAAGTCTATAATTTATATAACTCATTTTCGGATCAACGTTTATTTTGAAATTATATAAGTTTGTATTTAACTTGCTTAATATCAATCGAAACATCAAACGAGTATTACAATCATATAATATTTTTTTAATATGATATATTTTAAATAATTATTATTATAATATCCTATTTTTATTTTTATTTTACATAATTAATAACAACAACATATAATACTTCAAATTATTACTTATATATATATATATACGCACACATATCTATTTATAATTAATTGTTCGTGAATCGTCGGGAACCGTCGAAGGTCAATTGGATATATGAACATCGTTTCAAAATTTTCTAGACTCAACATTACATACTTTACTTATCGAAATCATATAAAGATTAAGTTTAAATTTGATCGAAAATTTCCGGGTCGTCACAGTACCTACCCGTTAAAGAAATTTTGTCCCGAAATTTGAGTGGAGTTGTCATAAATAACAATAAGAATGTTTTTATGACGAATATTAGTTGATAAATAGAATTTTATTACCGTAGAGTAATGTGGATAAAATAGTTCCATTACTCGAAGCGTACGGTTGAAGCTATCACAAAAAAAATGAAATAAAGAATAGAGATTCGCCTTAACTTTTGACGTAGTCACGTTTGAATTCTAGAATTCAAGGGATTTAAAAGAAAATCTTGGAAATCTAAATGATCTAATTCTTCGGGATTTATGGAAATTTAGATCTCTATAATTAAATTTGATCATCTATCTCGATTGCGTTGTCTGGTATTTTTACTATAAATGAACTTCTTTCATTCCATTAATTTCCACCACTCCCATTATCTTCCTCGATTCATATATCCAAAAGATTGTGAAAAATGCTAAATCCAATTCTGGTTCTTGACCTCGTTTTGACTATCGTAACAATCATTCTTCTATTCCAACTCCCACCGGAGGAATCTGTTTACTTCTACTTCGCTCTTGGGGTGGTGGTTTTCATAATCCTCCCTTGTATATGTTTTTCCATAATTATTGAAATCCATGGTTAATAACCTTTCTCGTTTGCTGTGATTTATACTCCTATATATATTTCGAAGCTTCATGATTTTGTTGTTCTCTTCTCGGTTTTAAGTAAGGCAAGTAATGGTCCAAAATTCGTAGGTATAGAGTTTTGAATGACTATAATATTCTAAGTAGAGAGGAACGTATTAGCACAATTTGATTTTCAAATTTATCAACATCACGGAAGATAGAATCATCAAGAATATATTTTCTTGATATGTTCGGAGGTTAAGTAGAATAAAAGAGTTATGTAACATGGTTCATGATAAAGGTATGATCTGTGATCCTTTATCACGTTTCATTAGAAACTCAGCATGACTTACTGTAATATAATTAAGTTGGCCAAGCGCCATTATATTATACTAACTCATGCTTCAATTCCCAACACTTCTCCAGAATTCATTCATAATTTATACTTAGATTTTATAAAAGTTTCCAATATAATGGAATACAGAAAGCACGAAGAGGTAGATAATTTCGGACACGAATATTTATGAAAATATCCTCAGAAATATCGAAGATATTTATGATGATATTTTGGAATTTCTAAGTTCGAAAGTTGATAAGGAAAAATTTTCCGCAAGATTTTAACATGACTTCGGAGCAAGATATTCTCTAAAGATTTCATCGGATCCAGAATTACCTGGATTATTTGAATATAGGGTTTGGTCCTTGTATTTGTTCTTGGCCTCCTTCATGGTTAGCTCAATCTATTTTTCAGTACCAAATTTTCTATCGAGCGTTCCCAACACTCCATTCTTTATCATTAAACTCTTGGCCATTTAGACCATCTTCAATTTTGCTGTTTCCTCTGCATTTAATGCAACCAAATCTGAATCGTCGGTTATCAATCCGAGATGATTTCATGAGAATTGTGTTTTTAGATGATTAAACGCTGATGGTAATATGGTGAAATATAAAAGGTTCTCTAGTAACAATAAATGAGCACGCATATATATATCAAGGTTATAATAAGGTTGTTTTGAGTGAAAAGTCGAAGCTGTCTTGCTGGAGCTGTGACAAAAATTGGCTATTTTGAAAAGAAAAAAAAACTGCAAAGTTATTTTGGGTAATAATAACACTAAAGGAATTAGCACAGCTACGTGTTAAACGTTTACTCAGTTTCCGAGAGTTTTTCAGGTGCATAACTATATGCATCAATCTTTTCTTCCTTAGAAGAAGTGCGGTTGGTTCATCCTCTTGATTGAAGTGTTTTCAAGAATTATGAAATGTTTGAACGCAGATTGGAATCGTCAAGATACAAATAAGGTTTAAGATGAAATCAAGTGGCAGACTTGAAGAATTGTTTAATTTCATATGTTATAACCAATATTTTAATTCATTTTAATTGTCCAATATTTTCTTCATTATGCCACTTGTTGGATTCTGATATGTCAAAATCCAAATATGAAATCGAATATAAATGGTTATTCTGTGGTGAACGGATTCGTATATCTGTGGATGTAAGTACAAAAGTAAATGATTGTTGAATCAGATTCGAAGAACGTACAGTGTAACTTATTAATGTGAAATCTAAATATTTCTCGGGTATTACCTACCCTTTAAAATATTTTTACCATTATCAGTTTGTACGAAAGAATTTTTAAATACAATCTTTATGAAAATATACTTACATATATATTTTCTTCAAATGTAATCATGGATTAAATGATTTAATATAATATTAATCTCATTTGATTCACTGTTAGATCTAGAATACATAATCTCTAAAACATTAGAGATTACATAATCATCATGAAGAACGAAGGCAATTGATGTAGAACGATACGTAGAACGATGATTATATTCGAGGTACGGAATGTGATGTTGAGGCATGGATTATTGATGGTACTGGTGCTGTTGCTGATGGTATTATTAGTGCCAATGATGTTGCTGAAGCTGTTAAATTTTGCACCATATTCTCAAAATTAATTACTCGAGCGCGAAGTTCGTTGATTTCTTCTATTATTCCGGGATGATTTTCGGTATGAACGAGCGGATGAATAAGGTTTAGAATTTTATATAGAATATAATCGTGTCGAGCTATTCTAGAAATGAGTTTGAAAATGGTGTTTTAGATAGGTTCGCCGGTAAGTGCTTCAGGTTATTTGCTAAGAGGTGAATTTGGTTGATGGAAAGGATCGCCTTCTTCGCGTCTCCATTGATTAAGTCGACTACGAACCCATCAGATGAATTGGGGATGGCTTATTGATTGATTCATTCTGGTGACACCGCTTTCGGAGCTTAGGTGAATATCCATGTCTGAATAGCTGTCGGAATAACTATCAGAATAGCTATCGAAATCTTAGGGACTAGAACTGGTTGAGGGATTCATCTCGTACGATCATATGAAGGATTTTCGATAAGAATTAGATTATAGGATGTAGATTAGTACCCTGCAATACATAATTTACATATGCATATATAATACTAAAATCCCATAAGTTATGGAGGAATCTACGGAAGCTGTCAGGCAAAGGTAACAATAACAGATACGCTAAGATATGAATTATCAGATACGCTAAGATATGAATTTTGTCTATACACTATTCATGCAATCATTGCAGTAAAATGTGTCTAGACTAAGAATGATAAGCAGGTAATTTCTTAAGAATGATAAACAGATGATTTCCGACTAGAAATGATAAGCAAAACTTTTGACATGCAGACACGGTCAAAGTCCAGACTCACTAATGCATCTAAACAACTATCAGTTAGACATACTAATGCAAGACCTGGTTCGTTAAGACCCCCGCTCTGATACCACATGTCATACCCCGTCCAAAATCTTCCTGAATGAATACAATAACATTTGGTACCATCGCGATGAACTGACTTCTATATGCCATAAACGACTCCATGTAAGTGAGCAAATGCACAGCGGAAGGTTTCTTTCATACCTGAGAATAAACATGCTTTAAAGTGTCAACCAAAAGGTTGGTGAGTTCATAAGTTTATCATAAAACAATAAAATTCATCATTTTGATAGACCACAAGATTTAAATGTTGCATGGTACAAATGGGCCCGAATCCTATACCCACCTGTAATGTACATGCGATATCTTTTAAATACATTACACCTTTCTCGTGTACGAAATCATCTTTCATAAATCTTAGTAACCGTACACATATCTCGTGCACAAAAATACATACACATAACCTGTGTATAAAATCATTCTCTCGCTATATAACATTTATATCAATTGGTGGCAATTATCATGTCCACATAATTCAATGGTGGCAACTATTATGTCTACATAATTCAATGGTGGCAATTATCATGTCCACATAATTCAATAATAATCCGCAGAACTTCTGTCTGCATAATAATTCATTCGAGGAATGTTTTGTATGTGTCTATCTCGTCAAACATTTATAAAAGCATTTCATGTATTCGCAGTTCAAAATATATTTCAAAAGCATTTAATAAAGCAGTTGTAAAAACAGCGCATGTATTCTCAGTCCCAAAAATGTAAAGAGTAAAAGGGAATCAAATGAAACTCACTATCGAATATTTTGTAGTAAAATATTCATACGACGAAACTGAACAATGCAGGGTTGGCTTCGGATTCACGAACCTATATCATTTATGTATTTATTAATATTCATAGTTGTAATCGTACAAATATATATATTATTATTAGTGATATAATTTTTATAGTATTTATATTTTTTATTTGTTTGTTAAAAATAGTAATGATAATGAAAATAATAATTTTTGATAATAATACATAATACTTAGTAATAGTATTTATTATAACGATCTTATTACAAATGATAATTTTTATAATAATACTTTTGTTAATAATAATAATAAGTCTACAATGATACTAATACTAATATTAATGATAATAATAATAGTTTTTGTTATTTTCGTAACAACAATAATAATAATATTCATATTCATGATAATAATAATAATAATAATAATAATAATAATAATAATAATAATAATAATAATAATAATAATAATAATAATAATAATAATAATAATAATAATCATAATAATAATAATACTAAAAATAAAAGACTTATATATTTTATATACTTATCTTTATAACTTCATAAATTTTGTAAAAGTAACTAAAATCTATCGTAACATAAACATATTCATTCTTATATCATATTTGTTTTTAGTATGATAGTTTATATCTATATTATTTTCATAAATCAATCATACTTTTACAAATATCTAAATTAAGACTTTTAAATTCTAAGATCATTTTATTAATATTAAAACTAATCATCATGATAATAATAATAATAATAATAATAATAATAATAATAATAATAATAATAATAATAATAATAATAATAATAATAATAATAATAATAATAATAATAATAATAATAATAATTGTTAATATGAAAGCTACCTCAAAAGAAGCCTTAAAAGAAAACTGTCGCGAACAGGACTCGAACCCGTGACTTCCCGTTCACTCGCAAAGACTCTAAACCATTCCTCCATTACTATTTTTCTGAATTAAATCATAACCCAAATATATATACCGCGTTCTTATCCGTCTCAGCCCAATAACATAACTGAATTCGGCCCACTAAGCCATATTAACTAAACCCAGCTACGAATTACACAAGCCCAATGATTTAAAAGAAACCGAAGCCCAAGATCACTAATAAATAAAAAGGGTAATCAGTTTTCTTTTTCTTCTTTCTTTATGAAATGTGAAAAGTACAGAACCTTATATCATCATAATCATGTATCATCATTGCACATTCAACATCATCCATAAACTATTATATCGCGTAAGTATATATATGGGACCAGTTGCTTTATCACTTGCACACCTAATGTATTAATATTAATAATCTCCCTCATAGTATAATCCCACTAGTGAATATGTTTGCAAGTGGACATTTCATGTCTGTTTAAAGTCGACAAAAAGAAAAGAACAGAAAAGCACTCAATTATCTTAGCTCATGGTTCGGTTGAGGGTTTTTCAAAGTTTGTTTCAAAAATAAACAGGAAATAGAAGTTGGGTTCGAACATAGCAGCTGCGAACATGGATTAAAGGATGTAGCAGGTGGTGGTTAAAGATTTAGTTGTGGTTATAATAGATTCACGTAGCAGGAGCAATAACTCATTCATAAAATGGAAGATGTAGTAGCAACTCGATGATGATGGTGTCGGTTGAAGTGATAAGGATGGTGCTTGATGGCTGTTTGAAATGAAAATAGTAGTCCAATGAATAACTCGGTCCAACAAGGTTCACGTCTAAATAAAAAATATTGTAGGTTTGAATCTGGAAAATCGAACGTATAGATGTGGAAGCTAAATAAACAGTCATCTATCACTTTCATGCTATCACCTTTTTCTCTTCTTTTTCTTATACAACTCATCAATCACGACCCAAATGTATCCCATACAGAATTCGATGGATGTATGCTGTCCGTTTTAAAAAAATATACATATAATAGTACAAGCAACTTGGTCCCTTTTCCTTAAATATTCAAGTGGGGTTACTTTGTGGAATGTTGTCGATTGAATTAGGAAAAAAAAGAGTACAGCTGTAGTTGTAACTAGTATCACTATGACATCAACATCCATTACTACCAAAGTCATTATCACCTATATTCTTTATCATCGGTTTCATTATTTTAGAAATAGAAAATGAAACAGCAACTGCATAAGAGCAGCTGCACAGTAGGCACTCATAGCAGTGGTTGCAGTAGCAGCCTATCGTTCAATATAACCGACGACAGAAACATTTACAGCCACAGATTCGAGCATGTTTCTTGGGTGGTTGTGGTTACCGAACTAATCCATAAACAGAAATAATATTAGCAGTAAGTGGTGTTCGTTTATAGTAGTAAGGGTGGTTCTATATTGATCATGGAAGATGAAGGTGATCTAGTGGTGGCGATTTGGGTTCATCATTTATTTGTAAACGTGTGTATGTATTGTCGAGCACCAAAGATAAACATAAAGTGGTTTTTGGTAGATGTACATAGGTGTATAATATACGTCGAAATATAAAGAAGATTTAAGTAAATCATCAATATCAAATATATGGAATCAATATATGTAGACTTACCAGTTGGTCATATAGCTTTATTAACTCAACGTTTGCACATTTTTAAAAGGAAGTGGTGTAGTGATGGTTACATGGTGGAGGAAGGGTGACGGGTTGCAGTGGTGATAGAGAGGGAAGAAAAGTGGTTTTGGTTCTTGTTTAGAGATATATCGAATAGAACACAGAATAGAAGAAGGGAGAGATAGGTAGTTTAATTTGAGCATAACAAAAAAATAAATAAATAAATAATGGTGATCGATGCATACAGTACACGATAGTATTTTAAAGACTGGATTCTAAGATGGCTGTGCTAGTAAATTATTTGTTGACAACAAATCACATGAATAACAGGAAAAAGAATTTGATGGCAACTTCTAACAAATTTGAATGATTGCTTACCTTTATAAATATATAATAATAATATCGATTAATAATAATAATTTATATTATATATATTAATATAATAATGTTAATGATATTAAATAATAATAATAATAAAAATGATAATAATAATATCATTAATGATAATAATTATGATAAAAATAGTTTATAATAATATCTGAGCAATAATATAAAGATAGAGATTTAAGTGTGTTGTTCGATGATAAACGGAATTATATATATATATATAAATAAAATCTAAATCATCAACTATTAGCGCTCAAACTCAGGTAAAATATACCAAGTGTTATAATGTAACTAATAGTTCTTAAATATATATTTAATAAGTCTATAATTTATATAACTCATTTTCGGATCAACGTTTATTTTGAAATTATATAAGTTTGTATTTAACTTGCTTAATATCAATCGAAACATCAAACGAGTATTACAATCATATAATATTTTTTTTAATATGATATATTTTAAATAATTATTATTATAATATCCTATTTTTATTTTTAATTTTATTTTACATAATTAATAACAACAACATATAATACTTCAAATTATTACTTATATATATACGCACACATATCTATTTACAATTAATTGTTCGTGAATCGTCGGGAACAGTCGAAGGTCAATTGGATATATGAACATCGTTTCAAAATTTTCTAGACTCAACATTACATACTTTGCTTATCAAAATCATATAAAGATTAAGTTTAAATTTGATCGAAAATTTCCGGGTCGTCACAGTACCTACCCGTTAAAGAAATTTCGTCCCGAAATTTGAGTGGAGTTGTCATAAATAACAATAAGAATGTTTTTATGACGAATATTAGTTGATAAATAGAATTTTATTACCATAGAGTAATGTGGATAAAATAGTTCGATTACTCGAAGTGTACGGTTGAAGCTATCACAAAAAAAAAATGAAATAAAGAATAGAGATTCGCCTTAAATTTTGACGTAGTCCCGTTTGAATTCCAGAATTCAAGGGATTTAAAAGAAAATCTTGGAAATCTAAATGATCTAATTCTTCGGGATTTATGGAAATTTAGATCTCTATAATTAAATGTGATCATCTGTCTCGATTGCGTTGTCTGGTATTTTTACTATAAATGAACTTCTTTCGTTCCATTAATTTCCACCACTCCCATTATCTTCCTCTATTCATATATCCAAAAGATTGTGAAAAATGCTAAATCCAATTCTGGTTCTTGACCTCGTTTTGACTATCGTAACAATCATTCTTCTATTCCAACTCCACCGGAGGAATCTGTTTACTTCTACTTCGCTCTTGGGGTGGTGGTTTTCATAATCCTCCCTTGTATATGTTTTTCCATAATTATTGAAATCCATGGTTAATAACCTTTCTCGTTTGCTGTGATTATACTCCTATATATATATTGAAGCTTCATGATTTTGTTGTTCTCATCTCGGTTTTAAGTAAGGAAAGTAATGGTCCAAAATTCGTAGGTATAGAGTTTCGAATGACTATAATATTCTAAGCAGAGAGGAACGTATTAGCACAATTTGATTTTCAAATTTATCAACATCACGGAAGATAGAATCATCAAGAATATATTTTCTTGATATGTTCGGAGGTTAAGTAGAATAAAAGAGTTATGTAACATGGTTCATGATAAAGGTATGATCTGTGATCCTTTATCACATTCCATTAGAAACTCAGCATGACTTACTGTAATATAATTACGTTGGCCAAATGCCATTATATTATACTAACTCATGCTTCAATTCCCAACACTTCTCCAGAATTCATTCATAATTTATACTTAGATTTTATAAAAGTTTCCAATATAATGGAATACAGAAAGCACGAAGAGGTAGATAATTTCGGGCACGAATATTTATGAAAATATCCACAGAAATATCGAAGATATTTATGATGATATTTTAGAATTTCTAAGTTCGAAAGTTGATAAGGAAAAATTTTCCGCAAGATTTTAACATGACTTCGGAGCAAGATATTCTCTAAAGATTTCATCGGATCCAGAATTACCTGGATTATTTGAATATAGGGTTTGGTCCTTGTATTTGTTCTTGGTCTCCTTCATGGTTAGCTCAATCCATTTTTCAGTACCAAATTTTCTATCGAGCTTTCCCAACACTCCATTCTTTATCATTAAACTCTTGGCCATTTAGACCATCTTCAATTTTGCTGTTTCCTCTGCATTTAATGCAACCAAATCTGAATCGTCGGTTATCAATCCGAGATGGTTTCATGAGAATTGTGTTTTTAGATGATTAAACGCTGATGGTAATATGGTGAAATATAAAAGGTTCTCTAGTAACAATAAATGAGCACGCATATATATATATATATATATATATATATATATATATATATATATATATATATATATATATATATATATATATATATATATATATATATATATATATATATCAAGGTTATAATAAGGTTGTTTTGAGTGAAAAGTCGAAGGTGTCTTGCTGGAGCTGTGACAAAAATTGGCTATTTTGAAAAGAAAAAAAAAACTGCAAAGTTATTTTGGGTAATAATAACACTAAAGGAATTAGCACAGCTACGTGTTAAACGTTTACTCAGTTTCCGAGAGTTTTTCAGGTGCATAACTATATGCATCAATCTTTTCTTCCTTACAAGAAGTGCGGTTGGTTCATCCTCTTGATTGAAGTGTTTTCAAGAATTATGAAATGTTTGAACGCAGATTGGAATCGTCAAGATACAAATAAGGTTTAAGATGAAATCAAGTGGCAGACTTGAAGAATTGTTTAATTTCATATGTTATAACCAATATTTTAATTCATTTTAGTTGTTCAATATTTTCTTCATTATGCCACTTGTTGGATTCTGATATGTCAAAATCCAAATATGAAATCGAATATAAATGGTTATTCTGTGGTGAACGGACTCGTATATCTGTGGATGTAAGTACGATAGTAAATGATTGTTGAATCAGATTCGAAGAACGTACAGTGTAACTTATTAATGTGAAATCTAAATATTTCTCGGGTATTACCTACCCTTTAAAATATTTTTACCATTATCAGTTTTTACGAAAGAATTTTTAAATACAATCTTTATGAAAATATACTTACATATATATTTTCTTCAAATGTAATCATGGATTAAATGAGTTAATATAATATTAATCTCATTTGATTCACTGTTAGATCTAGAATACATAATCTCTAAAACATTAGAGATTACATAATCATCATGAAGAACGAAGGCAATTGATGTAGAACGATACGTAGAACGATGATTATATTCGAGGTACGGAATGTGATGTTGAGGCATGGATTATTGATGGTACTGGTGCTGTTGCTGATGGTATTATTAGTGCCAATGATGTTGCTGAAGCTGGTAAATTTTGCACCATATTCTCAAAATTAATTACTCGAGCGCGAAGTTCGTTGACTTATTCTATTATTCCGGGATGATTTTCGGTATGAACGAGCGGATGAATAAGGTTTAGAATTTTAGATAGAATATAATCGTGTCGAGCTATTCTGGAAATGAGTTTGAAAATGGTGTTTCAGATAGGTTTGCTGGTAAGTGCTTCAGGTTATTTGCTAAGTGGTGAATTTGGTTGATGGAAAGGATCGCCTTCTTCACGTCTCCATTGATTAAGTCGACTACGAACCCATCAGGTGAATTGGGGATGGCTGATTGATTGATTCATTCTGGTGACACCGCTTTCGGAGCTTAGGTGAATATCCATGTCTGAATAGCTGTCGGAATAACTATCGGAATAGCTATCGAAATCTGAGGGACTCGAACTGGTTGAAGGATCCATCTCGTACGATCATATGAAGGATTTTCGATAAGAATTAGATTATAGGATGTAGATTAGTACCCTGCAATACATAATTTACATATGCATATATAATACTAAAATCCCATAAGTTATGGAGGAATCTACGGAAGCTGTCAGGCAAAGGTAACAATAACAGATACGCTAAGATATGAATTATCAGATACGCTAAGATATGAATTTTGTATATACACTATTCATGCAATCATTGCAGTAAAATGTGTCTAGACTAAGAATGATAAGCAGGTAATTTCTTAAGAATGATAAACAGATGATTTCCGACTAGAAATGATAAGCAAAACTTTTGACATGCAGACACGGTCAAAGTCCAGACTCACTAATGCATCTAAACAACTATCAGTTAGACACACTAATGCAAGACCTGGTTCGCTAAGACCCCCGCTCTGATACCACATGTCATACCCCGTCCAAAATCTTCCAGAACGAATACAATAACATTTGGTACCATCGCGATGAACTGACTTCTATATGCCATAAACGACTCCATGTAAGTGAGCAAATGCACAGCGGAAGGTTTCTTTCATACCTGAGAATAAACATGCTTTAAAGTGTCAACCAAAAGGTTGGTGAGTTCATAAGTTTATCATAAAACAATAAAATTCATCATTTTGATAGACCACAAGATTTAAATGCTGCATGGTACAAATTGGCCCGAATCCTATACTCACCTATAATGTACATGCGATATCTTTTAAATACAGTACACCTTTCTCGTGTACGAAATCATCTTTCATAAATCTTAGTAACTGTACACATATCTCGTGCACAAAAATACATACACATAACCTGTGTATAAAATCATTCTCTCGCTATATAACATTCATATCAATTGGTGGCAATTATCATGTCCACATAATTCAATGGTGGCAACTATTATGTCCACATAATTCAATGGTGGCAATTATCATGTCCACAAAATTCAATAATAATCCGCAGAACTTCTGTCTGCATAATAATTCATTCGAGGAATGTTTTGTATGTGTCTATCTCGTCAAACATTTATAAAAGCATTTCATGTATTCGCAGTTCAAAATATATTTCAAAAGCATTTAATAAAGCAGTTGTAAAAACAGCGCATGTATTCTCAGTCCCAAAAATGTAAAGAGTAAAAGGGAATCAAATGAAACTCACTATCGAATATTTTGTAGTAAAATATTCATACGACGAAACTGAACAATGCAGGGTTGGCCTCGGATTCACGAACCTATATCATTTGTGTATTTATTAATATTCATAGTTGTAATCGAACAAATATATATATTATTATTAGTGATATAATTTTTATAGTATTTATATTTTTCATTTGTTTGTTAAAAAATAGTAATGATAATGAAAATAATAATTTTTGATAATAATACATAATACTTAGTAATAGTATTTATTATAACGATCTTATTACAAATGATAATTTTTATAATAATACTTTTGTTAATAATAATAATAAGTATACAATGATACTAATACTAATATTAATGATAATAATAATAGTTTTTGTTATTTTCGTAACAACAATAATAATAATATTCATATTCGTGATAATAATAATAATAATAATAATAATCATAATAATAATAATACTAAAAATAAAAGACTTATATATTTTATATACTTATCTTTATAACTTCATAAATTTTGTAAAAGTAACTAAAATCTATCGTAACATAAACATATTCATTCTTATATCATATTTGTTTTTAGTATGATAGTTTATATTTATATTATTTTCATAAATCAATCATACTTTTACTAATATCTAAATTAAGACTTTTAAATTCTAAGATCATTTTATTAATATTAAAACTAATCATCATGATAATAATAATAATAATAATAATAATAATAATAATAATAATAATAATAATAATAATAATAATAATAATAATAATAATAATAATAATAATAATAATAATAATAATAATAATAATAATAATAATAATTGTTAATATGAAAGCTACCTCAAAAGAAGCCTTAAAAGAAAACTGTCGCGAACAGGACTTGAACCCGTGACTTCCCGTTCACTCGCAAAGACTCTAAACCATTCCTCCATTACTATTTTTCTGAATTAAATCATAACCCAAATATATATACCGCGTTCTTATCCGTCTCAGCCCAATAACAAAACTGAGTTCGGCCCACTAAGCCATATTAACTAAACCCAGCTACGAATTACACAAGCCCAATGATTTAAAAGAAACCGAAGCCCAAGATCACTAATAAATAAAAAGGGTAATCGGTTTTCTTTTTCTTCTTTCTTTATGAAACGTGAAAAGTACAGAACCTTATATCATCATAATCATGTATCATCATTGCACATTCAGCATCATCCATAAACTATTATATCGCGTAAGTATATATATGGGACCGGTTGCTTTATCACTTGCACACCTAATGTATTAATATTAATAATCTCCCTCATAGTATAATCCCACTAGTGAATATGTTTGCAAGTGGACATTTCATGTCTGTTTAAAGTCGACAAAAAGAAAAGAACAGAAAAGCACTCAATTATCTTAGCTCATGGTTCGGTTGAGGGTTTTTCAAAGTTTGTTTCAAAAATAAACAGGAAATAGAAGTTGGGTTCGAACATAGCAGCTGCGAACATGGATTAAAGGATGTAGCAGGTGGTGGTTAAAGATTTAGTTGTGGTTATAATAGATTCACGTAGCAGGAGCAATAACTCATTCATAAAATGGAAGATGTAGTAGCAACTCGATGATGATGGTGTCGGTTGAAGTGATAAGGATGGTGCTTGATGGCTGTTTGAAATGAAAATAGTAGTCCAATGAATAACTCGGTCCAACAAGGTTCACGTCTAAATAAAAAATATTGTAGGTTTGAATCTGGAAAATCGAACGTATAGATGTGGAAGCAAAATAAACAGTCATCTATCACTTTCATGCTATCACCTTTTTCTCTTCTTTTTCTTTTACAACTCATCAATCATGACCCAAATGTATCACATACAGAATTTGATGGATGTATGCTGTCCGTTTTAAAAAAATATACATATAATAGTACAAGCAAATTGGTCCATTTTCCTTAAATATTCAAGTGGGGTTACTTTGTGGAATGTTGTCGATTGAATTAGGAAAAAAAAGAGTACAGCTGTAGTTGTAACTAGTATCACTATGACATCAACATCCATTACTACCAAAGTCATTATCACCTATATTCTTTATTAATTCCTCAATGTTAACAGCTAATATCGCCAAAATATCAATATCATCGGTTTCATTATTTTAGAAACAGAAAATGAAACAGCAACTGCATAAGAGCAGCTGCACAGTAGGCACTCGTAGCAGTGGTTGCAGTAGCAGCCTATCGTTCAAAATAACCGAAGACTGAAACATTTACAGCCACATATTCGAGCAGGTTTCTTGGGTGGTTGTGGTTACCGAACTGATCCATTAACAGAAATAATAGTAGCAGTAAGTGGTGTTCGTTTATAGTAGTAAGGGTGGTTCTATATTGATCATGGAAGATGAAGGTGATCTAGTGGTGGCGATTTGGGTTCATCATTTATTTGTAAACGTGTGTATGTATTGTCGAGCACTAAAGATAAACATAAAGTGGTTTTTGGTAGATGTACATAGGTGTATAATATACGTCGAAATATAAAGAAGATTTAAGTAAATCATCAATATCAAATATATGGAATCAATATATGTAGACTTACCAGTTGGTCATATAGCTTTATTAACTCAACGTTTGCACAATTTTAAAAGGAAGTGATGTAGTGATGGTTACATGGTGGAGGAAGGGTGACGGGTTGCAGTGGTGATAGAGAGGGAAGAAAAGTGGTTTTGGTTCTTGTTTAGAGAGATATCGAATAGAACACAAAATAGAAGAAGGGAGAGATAGGTAGTTTAATTTGAGCATAACAAAAAAATAAATAAATAAATAAATAATGTTGATCGATGCATACAGTACACGATAGTATTTTAAAGACTGGATTCCAAGATGGCTGTGCTAGTAAATTATTTGTTGACAACAAATCACATGAATAACAGGAAAAAGAAGTTGATGGCAACTTCTAACAAATTTGAATGATTGCTTACCTTTATAAATATATAATAATAATATCGATTAATAATAATAATAATTTATATTATATATATTAATATAATAATGTTAATGATATTAAATAATAATAATAATAATAATGATAATAATAATATCATTAATGATAATAATTATGATAAAAATAGTTTATAATAATATCTAAGCAATAATATAAAGATAGAGATTTAAGTGTGTTGTTCGATGATAAACGGAATTATATATATATAAATAAAATCTAAATCATCAACTATTAGCGCTCAAACTCAGGTAAAATATACCAAGTGTTAAAATGTAACAAATAGTTCTTAAATATATATTTAATAAGTCTATAATTTATATAACTCATTTTCGGATCAACGTTTATTTTGAAATTATATAAGTTTGTATTTAACTTGCTTAATATCAATCGAAACATCAAACGAGTATTACAATCATATAATTTTTTTTTAATATGATATATTTTAAATAATTATTATTATAATATCCTATTTTTATTTTTATTTTTATTTTACATAATTAATAACAACAACATATAATACTTCAAATTATTACTTATATATATACGTACACATATCTATTTACAATTAATTGTTCGTGAATCGTTGGGAACAGTCGAAGGTCAATTGGATATATGAACATCGTTTCAAAATTTTCTAGACTCAACATTACATACTTTGCTTATCGAAATCATATAAAGATTAAGTTTAAATTTGATCGAAAATTTCCGGGTCGTCACAGCGTGGATTCTTAACAAAATTATCTCATGGTTAATTTGTTTGTTTCTTACAAATTTTTATTTTTTTTATCCAATGTTTTCTTCATTATGCCACTTTTTGGAGTCTAATAAGTCAAAATCCAAATATGAAATTGAATGAAAATGGTTATTCTGCGGTGAACAGATATGTATCTCTGTAGATGTAAGTAGGATAGTAAATGACCGTTGAATCAGATTCGAAGAATGTACAATGTAACTTATTAATGTGAAATTTAAATATTCCTCGGGTATTACCTACTCGTTAAAATATTTTCACCATTAACAATTTGTACGAAAGAATTTTTAATTACAATCTTTATGAAAATATATATACATATATATTTTCTTCAGATATAATCATGGATTTAATGAGTTAATGTGATATTAATCTCATTTGATGTACCATTAGAACAAGAATATGTAATCTCTGAAACATTAGAGATTACATAATTGCCATGTCGAACGAAGATAAATGATGTAGAACGTCATGTAGAACGATGATTATGCTCGGGGTACCAATTGTGATGTTGAGGAGTGTCTTGTTGTGGTTTGTGTTGTTGCTGGTGGTACAGTTGATGCCGTTGATGTTGTTGAAGCTGGTACATTTTGCACCATAATTTCCAAGGCTACAACTCGGGCGTAAAACTCATTGACTTTATTACTCCGGGATGATTGTCGGTATGAAACGAGCGAATGAATAAGGTTTTGAATTTGAGATAGTATATAATCATGGCGAAATATTCGGGTAATGAGGGCGAACATAGTGTTTCGGATTGGTTCACCGGTGAATGCTTCAGGTTCTTCGTCAAAACGTGAATTTGGTTGATGGAAAGGATCGCCTTCTTTTCGTCTCCAATGATTTAGTATGCTACGAACCCATCATATGAATTGGGGATGGCTGATTGGTTGATTCATTCCGGTGACACTGCTTTCGGAGCTCGAGTGAAACTCTATGTCGGAATAGCTGTCGAAATAACTATCGGAATAGTTATCGGAATCTAAGGAACTCGAACTGGTTGATGGATTCATCTCGTACGATCAGATGAAGGATTTTCGATAAGAAATAGATTATAGGATGTATATTAGTACCCCCACAATACATAATTTACATATGCATATATAATACTAAAATCCCATAAATTACGGAGGAATCTACGGAATACGACAGGCAAAGTTTACAGTAACAGGTACGCTAAGATACGAATTTATCTATACACTATCTATGCAATAGAGGCAGTAAGACATGTCTAGACTTTAAGGATGATAAACAATTAATTTTTTTACACTAATGATAAGCAAAACTTTTGACATGCAGACACGGTCGAAGTCCAGACTCACTAATGCATCTAAACAACTGTCAGTTAGACACACTAATGCAAGACCTGGTTCGCTAAGACCACCGCTCTGATACCACATGTCATACCCCGTCCAAATTTTCCTGAACGAATACAATAACATCTGGTACCATTGTGATGAACGGACCTCTATATGCCATGAACGACTCCATGTAATGTGAGCAAATGCACAGCGGAAGATTTCTTTCATACCTGAGAATAAACATGCTTTCAAGTGTCAACCAAAAGGTTGGTGAGTTCATAGGTTTATCATAAAACAATAAAATTTCATCATTTTGATAGACCACAAGATTTAAATCCTGCATGGTACAAATGGGCCCAAATCCTATACCCACCTGTAATGTACATGCGATATTTTTTAAATACAGTACACCTTTCTCGTGTACAAAATCATCTTTCATAAATCTTAGTATCCGTACACATATCTTGTGCACAAAAATAACATACACATAATCTGTGTATAAAATCATTCTCTCGATACATAACATTCATATCAATTGGTGGCAATTATCATGTCCACATAATTCCATGGTGGCAATTATCACGTCCACATAATTCAATGGTGGCAATTATCATGTCCACATAATTCAATGCTGGCAATTATCATGTCCACATAATTCAATAATAATCCACAGAACTTCTGTCTGCGTAATGATTCATTCGAGGAATGTTTTGCTTGTGTCTATCTCGTCAAACATTTATAAAAGCATTTCATGTATTCGCAGTTCAAACTATATTTCAAAAGCATTTAATTAAGCAGTTGTAAAAACAGCGCATGTATTCTCAGTCCCAAAAATGTAAAGAGTAAAAGGGAATCAAATGAACTCACCTAATGTATTTTGTAGTAAAAATACATATGACTATATTGAACAATGCAGAGTTGTCCTCGGATTCACGAACCTATATCATTTATATATATTAAAACATGTAATATTATTCAAGCAAATTTATTTATTAATATTAGTATACTTGTTATCTTAATAGTTTATATGTTATCGTAATAACTAGATTAATTATAACTATTTTATATATTTATAGATATTAACATTTTATATTAAAAAAATAGTATGTAATATTAATTTAGTTATGACGTATGAAATGAATATACATCTTTTTATATATAAAAAATGTTTATTTTTAATAATAATAATAACAATAATAATAAAACTAATAATGATGATAATGATATATTAACTATAATAATGATACTAAAAATGATAATGTTAATAATAATGATACTACTAATAATAATAATGATAATATTAATAATCTTTTTAATCGTTTAACACTAATATTAATAATAATCATAAATGATAGTAATAATAACAATAATCCTAATTTTAATATTAGTATTAGCATAATATTAATAATATCAATAATAATAATAAAAAAAATGCTACCTTATAAGGCTTTAAAAAATTAAATCGCTCGACCCCGGGTTTGAACCCGCGACCTCTAGTTCCAACCCATACCCACCTAAACCATCCAACCGTCATTGTTTCTGTTTTAATTACTATCTTTAATTCTTTTAACCCTTTTCAAGCAGCAACATTTAATCATCATCACCAACCATTAAACATCATTCATCATTATGTTTTTAATTCATCATCTTTAATATACATTCATGATCATCATCATATCATGATCATCATCTACATCCCATCGTCATGCATAAGTATCAATTACTTGCCAATGTTTTAGTTTAACATGAGAAAAAAGAGAGGAAACGAGACCTCCGCCCAACAGAAAAGGGTTATGGCCCAAACAGGAACATAAGGCCCATCTGTAATTTTAGAAGCCCGCTGGACAGTCCATTATACAGCTCATTGTAATCATCAAAATATGGCAGTGTACCCTAGGATTCCCTTTACACATCTTAAAAGGTACATGTTGGTGGAGTAAGTAAATAACCGAAAGAAAAGGAGGAACAAAGGATAATGGGTCGTTTTTTTTTATTGGTAGTTAATTTACTCAATTGGAACTCTGGTCGGCCATTAAACAATCTCAAATAAATAATGTCATTTGAATGAGTTTAAGAGGAACACACTTTGGTTTGATATAAGAGACATATAGCAGCGAGTTTTTTTGATTCAGCATCTTCTTCATTCCTCTTGTTATTCGATTTGAAAAGTAGCAGTAGCACGTTAGAAGATGTTTGAATGATGGAGTTCGACAGGATTTGAAGAAACAGAAAGATGATTTCTAAGTGGGTTTTGTGGTGGATGCCATGTATGTATATAATCATGTACCATATATACAAAGAATAGGTGATTGATTTGTTTGATGTAAAGCAACGAATATAACTGCTACAGTTTTCGCATGAATGAGTGATGAATGAGTGGTGTTGGAAGGTTTGGATTAGAAAGAGGATAGTAATTCGAACAAAAAGGTGCAGTTGTTTTAATGATGTAGCAGGTGTACTAAATGCAACAACAACCAAGGCAGTCTTCAGTTCTTATTTGTTCTCATCGTATCATTTATCATAATCATTATCAACTTCATCTTTATTGTGTTCATAATCGTAACAGTGACCAGAAGGAAGAAAAGGTTGTCTTTAAGCGGTGGTGTTTTGCTATTGTAATGGAGAAGGCAGTGTGGGTGATGGTCTAAGGTGACGATGAATTGGTTCATAGGTATAGTAGTTGTAGCAAAACAATGATAAGTATTATCACCAAACGATAGCAGGTTCCCAATTGTCATGGGGTTAATACGGATGATGATCAAGGTGATCGAATGGTGACTCATGGTGGTGTTAGTTTACGGCCAAAAGAGACACAAAAAGAGAACCTGCAACAGTAGTTGTAACGATGGAAGGTTTGAGGTAATTTCAAACAGAAAATGCAAGAATTGGTTATTATATTTGATACTGAGGTTGTAATGTCAATTGAATTGGTCCAGAATACTGTTTAATCAATTGTTTTGTAGTTTAAAAGAGTGGACAGAATTTGTTTGATCATAAATAAAATAAGAAAAGTATTTAAAAGTTGATTGAGATTTCTAACAACTTGTAAGATAATTGGTACTGAAAAATCAATTAGACACAGGATGATAATAACGTTTAACAACTTCTGATCTTCCCAATCATATATATATATATATATATATATATATATATATATATATATATATATATATATATATATATATATATATATATATATATATACTGTTTTTATATAAATAAAATTAGTATATATTAAATTAATAATTATAATCATATAATAATTAAAATACTAATAATAATCATAAAATAATAATAATGATAATAATATCAATAATACTAACAATAATAATTATTATATTAGTAATAAGGATACAAATATTAAAAGTAAATAATGATAATTATAATAAGAATGATAATAATAATATTATTAATGATAATAATAATTACTTTTAGTGATAAAGATAATAATAATATCTGATAATTATACACATTATAATATTTAAGATATAACAAGTTATATGTATCAGATTTCATATCTGTATTATTATATTACAAATAATAATAATATTATTAATAAAGTATTTAATATTGTTGAAAGTATTAATATAACAATCATATTTTATGTGTAATTATATTTAACATATTAATAGTATATATTATAATTCTACCACATATAACATATGTTGTATATTATTTATTGATTTTAATATAATTACATTATACAATATATGTTTGTATATTAAATATAATTATCTTATATATTTATAAGTATTATGTGTATATTTACTTGATATATTATTTTCTTAGAAATAAATTTCGACATATAATATCTATAACTTTTATATATATTCAAATTTTCATATGATAATAATTATTATAGAAATCATTTTATAATTTCTAATACTTACATTCATAATTATATATATTTATATGTATATATTTAGTTGTTTACAAACAAATGTTCGTGAATCGACGGAATAGTCAAAAGGGCAAATGCATTCATGTAAACTGTTCGAGACTCAACATGACAGACTTTGCTTATCGTGTCGAAACATATAAGGATTAAGTTTAAATTTGGTCGGAAATTTCCGGGTCATCACAAATATATGTTCATTTGGAGCACTATCAACACGCGAGCTACTGCAACATGGGTTTTATGAGCGGGTTAGGGCTAAGGAAATTATGGGTTATAGCTATGGAGGTGATGGGTATGGTTCATGGGTATGCTCGTGAGGTCAATCTTGTGTTTATTATCTCCGTTGCGTCTACGTATCTTTCCTGCAATATTGAATCTCAATATTGATACGTGAGTACTCGTAAATAAATTTTTACATATCAATAGTGTATCCCTGACTAGTGCTCGAGTATTTAGAATTATGCATGCTTGTATTTTTTGATATTGCCCTTAGATAGGTTATGTTGAATCTTGAATTAGTTATACCCGTGATTGAGATAAGGTATAAGATATGCATGTCGTTGGAAAGCTAGCGAAAAATTTAGAACTTTTCATTTAGATATCGAATGGTTTCGATGAACGGATTAGAAGTTATAATCAATTGAATTTTTCTATTATTATTAAAAATGATTGTTATCTTCGTCGTTACTATCATCGTTATAACTTTTATTATTATTATTATTATTATTATTATTATTATTATTATTATTATTATTATTATTATTATTATTATTATTATTATTATTATTATTATTATTATTATTATTATTATTATTATTATTATTGTTGTTATTATTATTATTATTATTATTATTATTATTATTATTATTATTATTATCTTTATCAATAAAAAGTGTTAACATTAAAAAATTGTTATTTTTATTACTATTATTATCGTATTTATCGTTAAAATTATAATTAGTATTGTTATTATTATTATCATTAAAATAGTTATAATTAGTATTATCATTAATATATTCATAATATTTATTATCATTAGTATTATTATGATTAAAACTTATATTAGTAACACTTAATTATTACGATTACTTTTATTATCATTAATATGAAAACAATATAAAAGACGATTAAAAGCTATTAAACGAATCAATTAAGAAATAATGAGTATGAGTATCATGATGAAATTTAAATATTGTAAGATAATGATTTAGATAAAATTATCGTTTTATTATTTTTTTTTATCATTACTATTATTATTAAAAGTATCGTTATATTTAAACTATTATTTTAATAAAAATTACCATTTTAATAGAAATGTCATTGTTACTGTAAAATATCATTATTATTATCATTTTAAATAGAATTATTATTTTAAAAGATAATATTAAAAAGTATCATAAATATTAATGTTATCATAATTAGAATTATTATTTTATTTTAGTAATTATAAATATTGATATTTTAATTAGTAGAATAATAATAATTATTATTACAAAATAATGCAACTTTTACTTACTATTATTATAGATATTATTTTATCAAATACATATGAGATACAAATATATTTTTACTACGTATAATAAAATTTCTTTAATAATACCTATCATATTATCTTTATGATATTAAATGAACTTTATAAATTTGATTACTTAAGATATATAAAAGTATATTTTTTTATAAAGTTTTATTTATTAATAAATGAATTATATTATTTACTCTAATAAATCTTTTAAAAGATATTTAAAAATATAAAACGACGATATTTAAACTATATATTAATCATGTATAGATTTTGGAAATCATTTTGAGTCAAATTGACTTTTGTTGATTTTTGCATTTTAGTCTCGAGCATTAGGAATGTGGTACACTATGACTTGACCTTAATTGTTAGACAAATATTGACCAACATATAAATATATATAATTAATTTAGGTTCGTGAATCCGAGGCCAACCTTGCACTTGTTCAATGACGTTATATGTATTTTTACTACGAAATACAATAGGTGAGTTTCATTTGCCTTTTTACCCTTTATATATTTCTGGGACTGAGAATACATGCGCTGCTTTTATAAATGTTTTACGAAATAGACACAATTAATCGAAACTACATTATATGGGTGAATGATCGAAGCCGAATATGCCCCTTTTGCTTGGTAACCTAAGAATGAGTAAACCGATCTACTAATTGACGTGAATCCTAAAGATAGATCTATTGGGCCTAACGAACCCCATCCAAAGTACCGGATGCTTTAGTACTTCAAATTCGTTTTTATCATGTCCGAAGGATTTCCCGGAATGATAGGGGATATTCTTATATGCATCTTGTTAATGTCGGTTACCAGGTGTTCAATCCATATGAATGATTATTTTTGTCTGTATGCATGGGACGTATATTTATGAGAACTGTAAATCTTGTGGTCTATTAAAATGATGGAAATGAATGATTATGATAAACTAATGAACTCACCAACCTTTTGGTTGACACTTTAAAGCATGTTTATTCTCAGGTACGAAAGAAATCTTCCGCTGTGCAATTGCTCATTTTAAAGATATTACTTGGAGTCATTCATGGCATATTTCAAAAGACGTTGCATTCGAGTCATTGAATTCATCAAGATTATTGTTAAGTCAATTTTAGTTGGATGTATTAGGAAATGGTATGCATGTCGTCAACTTTCGAAGTAATGAAAGTTTGTCTTTTAAAAAACGAATGCAATGTTTGTAAAATGTATCATAGAGAGGTCAAGTACCTCGCGATGTAACCAACTATTGTGAATCGTTTGTAATCAATATGGACTTCGTCTGGATGGATTAGGACGGGTCCCTTCAACAATCAACAAAACAACCAATCTTCCCAACCTTCTAAAAGTTTAGAGGAGATCATGTAAAAACTACATTAAGAAGGCGGAAACAACCGAGGCATTTTTGTTAAAGGAGAACGAGTTCTTGAAGCAACAATTGAAGCACCAACAAGCATCATTTCAAGACCTAGAGAGTACCGTTGGGAGACTTTCAAACCAAGTTGTCGAAAGACCTCAAGGCACCTTGCCACCCAACACACAAGTCAACCCAAACAACAATTACAACAATAATCAACAACAAAACCAAAAAAACAACAATACCGCAAGGGTCGTTCCTATTGAGAGCAACACTAATCAAAACCCTAACTACCCAAACCAAAATGAAAATGTCAATGCCATAACCACTCGAAGCGGTCTAACTTTGAATGAAGGAATTGAGGATCCAAACCCATAACCATTTATCACCCAAGAACCAATACCAAGCTTCATTGAGGAGGAAATCGGGGTTAATAAGGAGAAGGGTAAAGAAAAAGGTCTACTCAATGGGGGTTAAGGATGATAAGGGTAATGATGAAAAGGGTATGGATACGGGTAAAGAGCCTTTGAAGGTTACAAGGACGGTTCCATATCCAAAAGCTTTAAGGAAGGATAAGTTGGCGGCTCAATACAAAAAGTTTCAAGATATGATGAAAAATGTGTCGGTCAACTTGCCAATTACCGATGTGCTCAAAGGGATGCCCAACTATGGACGCTTCATCAAAGGGTCGATCTCTCAAAGGGATAAATATCATGAGGAAACATCTTTCTTTATTGAAGAGGAGTGCAATAAGATACTTGCATCAAGGCCAAGGATTCCTAAAAAGTTAGGAGATCCGGGAAAATTTGATTTACCATGTAAGTTCGGTGACTCGGAAGTGTTCAATGCACTTGCCGATTTGGGAGCAAGCATTAACCTAATGCCCAATTTACTTTACGAAAGACTTGGCCTTGGACCTCTTAAACTGACCCGAATTCATATAAGATTGGCCAACCATTCATTTGACACCGCCATTGGAATCGCTGAGGACATCTTGGTGAGCATCGACTCCTTGGTGTTCCTGGTTGATTTTGTTATCATGGAGATGAAGGAGGACCTTCAAGCCCCCCTCATCTTAGGAAGACCATTACTTGCTACCGTCGACACCATCATCTTGGTACAACGCAACCAACTCAACATTGGAGTTGGTGAAGAGCGTGTGGCTATAAATATCCAAGAAGCTATGAAGCACCCGAGCAATATCGATGATGATGAGTGTTATGCCTTTAACCATATTGACCTTTATGTTGATGAGGAGCTTGAAAAGCTTTTGGGGGTTGATACCACGGGGTTCAACCAAATCTTTGAAAATGAAATTGTGGACTTAGAAGCCAACTTTAATGAATTAATGAATGTTAATGTGGATGAAAGTAAACTTGAAAGTGAAACACCTCGGGAAGAGTCATTCGAGGCTATTCCTAATGAAGATAGATTTCGAATCAAGTCTTCATGGGAAGAACCTCCTACTCTTGAGCTTAAAGAATTCCCCGAGCATCTTGAGTATGCTTATCTTATAGAATCAAGCCAACTTCCGATGATAATCTCATCTAGACTCACCGTTGACCAAAATCAAAGCTTGTTTCACTTATCAAGTCTCACCATAAAGCGATAGCAAAGAAAACCAAAAAATATCCCAAGTATCAATCCATCATATTGTACTCACAAGATCCTCATGGAGGAGAACTTTAAACCGGTTGTCCAAAGACAATGGAGACTTAACCCTAATATGAAAGAGGTTATGAAAAAGGAGGTTATTAAATTGCTAGATGTGGGCCTTATTTACCCAATATCCGACTCACCATGGGTGAGTCCCGTCCAAGTGGTGCCCAAAAAGGGTGGGACCACGGTGATCTTAAATGACCAAAATGAGCTTGTCCTGACCCGAACCATCACGGGATGGTAGGTGAGTATAGATTATTGGTGTCTCAACGATGCCACGAGAAAGGATCATTTCCCTATCCCGTATATCGATCAAATGATTGAGCGTTTAAGTGGAAAAGAATTTTATTATTTTCTTGACGGGTTCGCGGGATACTTCCAAATCCTGATAGACCCCGGGGACCAAAAAAAGATTACCTTTATGTGTCCCTATGGTACCTTTGCATACCGACGAATGCCCTTCGGGTTGTGTAACGTCCCGGGGACATTCCAAAGATGCGTGCTTGCAATTTTCTCGGATATGGTAGAGGACACGATGGAGGTATTCATGGATGACTTTTTGGTATTTGGGGACTAATTTGACCACTGTCTGAAAAGCCTTGATAAAATGTTGACCCATTGCGAAAATGCAAACTTGGTACTTAATTGGGAAAAATGTCACTACATGGTCAACGAGGGGTTAGTTTTAGGTCATAAAATTTCAAAGGTGGGAATTGGGGTAGATAAAGCTAAAATTAGTGCGATAAAAGACCTTCCAAAACCATCGAATGTGAAAGCAATCCAAAGTTTTCTTGGGCACGCGGGATTTTATCGTCGGTTCATAAAGGATTTTTCAAAAATCGCCCGCCCCATGACCAAATTGTTAGAAAAGGACCAACCTTTCTTGTTTGATGATGATTGCACCGAGGCATTTAACTTGTTAAAAGAAAATCTCACCAATACACTGATTCTTATCTCTCCTTATTGGGACAAAGACTTAGAATTAATGTGCAATGCGAGGGACTACGCGCTTGGCGCAGAGCTTGGTCAAAGGGTTGACCAACACTTTAGACCAATTTATTGTAAGCAAAACATTGACCGGGGCACAATTGAATTACACTACCACCGAGAAGGAACTTCTTGCGGTAGTGTTCGCCTTCGACAAATTTTGATCTTATCTTATGCTTTCCAAAACGATCGTATACACTGACCACTCCGCGTTACGATATCTTTTTCAAAAACAAGATTCGAAACATCGCTTAATTAGATGGGTTCTTCTCTTACAAGAGTTTGATATATAAATAAGGGATAAAAAGGGGGCCGATAATGTGGCGGCCGACCATTTGTCAAGACTAGACAACCCCGGGCTACAACCTTTTGATGAGTCCAAAATTCGGGACACTTTCCCGAATGAACACTTAATGAGGGTTGATCTAGTCTATGAAGTTCCATGATTTGCCGATTTTGCAAATTATTTGGCTCAAATGTTTTGAAAAAAGGACTTTCGTACCAACAAAAGAAGAATTTTTTCAATGACCTAAGGTACTACTTTTGGGAAGACCCGGACTTGTTCCACATCGGGGTGGATCAAGTAATTCGGATGTGTGTTTATGGGCAAGAGGCCCGAGAAATCTTAAAAATTTGTCATAGTAGGCCCACGGGTGGCCATTTTGGACCGAATCACACCGCCAAGAAGGTATTCGATTCGGGTTTCTATTGGCCCACTATATTCAAAGACGCCCACGAGTTAGTCAAATGTTGTGATTCTTGTCAAAGGTCCGGATCCATTTCGAAAAAGGACGAAATGCCCCAATCCGGGATCCAAATATGTGAGATATTTGATGTATGAGGCCTAGATTTCATGGGCCCATTTCCAAACTCGAATAAGTGTCTCTACATTTTAGTCGCGGTTGATTATGTCTCGAAGTGGGCCGAGGCTAAAGCCTTGCCAACCAATAACACGAGGGTTGTGATAAAGTTTTTGAAGAGTTTGTTTCCGAGGTTTGGAGTTCCAAAAGCATTGATCTCGGATCGAGGCACGCATTTTTCAAACCATCTTATGGAAAAAGTTATGGAAAAGTATGGTGTAACGCATCGTTTCTCGATCCCTTACCACCCTCAAACGAGTGGTCAAGTCGAGAACATAAATCGTGCGTTAAAAAGGATTTTAGAAAAGACGGTTCATAACAACCCTAAATTATGGTCAACCAAGCTTGACGATGCCTTATGGGCATTTCGAACAACATATAAGACACCAATAAGCACTACACCATTTCGTCTAGTATATGGGAAAGCATGTCACGTCCCGGTGGAGGTTGAGCATATGGCTTTATGGGCATTGAAAGAGGTGAACCTAGATCTTTGCCAAGCAAAGGAAAAATGGGTTATGTAATTTTACGAATTAGAGGAACTTAGATTGGAGGCATACAAGAACTCTTTGTCATACAAATAGAAAACTAAGAAATGGCATAACGCCCGACTTAAGGGACCTAAAGAATTTCACCCAAACGACAAGGTTCTAGTGTTTAATTCTCGATTTAAGTTCTCGCCCGGTAAGTTAAAATCTAGATGGTCGGGACCCTACATAGTCAAAAGAGCTTACTCAACCGGCTATGTTGAGTTGTATGGGGATAACGACACTTTTAAGGTAAACAGGCACCGATTGAGACCTTACTTTGATGAAATCAATGCTTTCAAGCTTGATAACATCAAGCTCTACCCAAAGTGACACCATTCTGCTTAAAACGGGTCATGTGATAGACCCTAGACCAAAATGATCACGCTTGTATATATTTGTTCATGGTAGCTTGCGTTTTATGTAGAATTGTTTGTTTTTGCGTTTTTGTTAGCCTTGCATTAACATGTAGTTGCATTTCATGCATTTGGTAAGTTTGAAAAGACCAAATAGTTTATGATTTGGGTAGGATTGTGCTTGTTTGAGCTAAAATGTTGAAAAACTGCACTTCTAGACCAAGAACGACGTTCCTACTTTTGGAATGACGTTCTTTATCTTGACCTTGAACAGAAGCACCTTCCGAGCAGTTTCAGGAATGACGTTTTCTTGAAAGAACAACGTTCCTGTTGAGTTAGAACGATGTTGTGGAAATAGGGAACTACGTTCTAGTTTCCTGGTAAACTGGAACGACGTTCCAGCATATGGAACGGCGTTCCAGGCCCTGTTTTGAATGTGTTTTGGGGGTTTATTTAAATCACTTTTCCTCACTCATCTAAGTTTCTTACCTCTGACTTACACACTTAAAAACCTGATTTCTTTCATCTAATTCATCAATTATCTACAAGGATCTTGCTAATTTGTCAGCATCAAACATATTTCAAGTATGATCTTGCACTTATTTCACTTAATTGCACTTCTTTGTGAAATCTTCATGCTTTTTACTTTATGTGCCTTGTTTGTCAATTATGCTAGATCTAAGTTGATTATGGTGATATTTTTATTTATTCTAGGTTGCAATGTTGTTGATTTACATGTTTGCCATGTTTAATTGCACAAATTTCAACTTTGTGATTCTAGGGTTCTTCAAAATCGGGTCTTTTTATGTTTGGATGTAAGGGATGAAATTGGGTGTTGTCTAAGGTTATTTGCTAGTTAACCAACACGCTATTGCCATGAACCCTTAAAATTGGTGTTTCTTTAGTTATGAAATTGAGATTAGGGTTAATGACTTTAGGGTTTGACCGGCGTTGACTTTTTGGACATTGAAATTGAGATTTAAAGCATGAAACACTCTGGCATGTGATTTTAATATGTGCTTTTGGTATGTTTGCACGGTTATTTAGGATTTCTATAATTTCACTTATCTAGTTTGACCCGAGTTGACCATTGTACCATCGTTGCATATTGATTATTTTAGCCTAAACATGACAAATTGTGAAGCTTTTTGGTAATGGATTAAATGTAGGGGGCGTGTGGCCCCCATTGTTGTTTGATTGCGAGAAACTTGTTGTTTGCTAACGCTATGAAGTCGTGGATGCGTTTGTTGTGTCTGTGTTTGTATTACAGGTGATCTACAAAGGAAAGAAGCGATCATCCAATGCCGATGAATGGTTACAAGAGGTTCTTCAAAATCAAGCTTTAAAGTTTCGAATGCTTTTGGGTGTGCCTGGCCAAGTACATTGATTAGGCTCCGCTAGAACAAGCGGGGATGATTAGTGAGATTAGGGATGCATTTAAGGTTGAGGAATACCGAAAAATCAAGAACCCATTGGGACCCTTACTCGATATCAGCGAGGATGTCTACCCCTTATTGACTCGAGAATTTCTAACAACCTTGAGGGTTCATTTTAGAGTACGTTCACCGTGGCTCGAGGATTACCTCACGTTTAGGTTAGGGGGTGAAGAGTGGAAATTTAGTGAAACGACCCTTCCATATTACTATAAACGCAATATGTTCTCATTGGTCCCATAGCGAGGTATTTGACCTCTATATGATACGTTTTAGAAAATATTGCATTCGTTTCATAAAAAGCACATCATTATTATACATAATGCATGTTTTAAATAAGTGGGCGATTATTTAAGAAATAATCCCCAAAATACATTGGTTTCCAAATACTACACACGTGACGTAACAGTCGAATATAATACATGACAAAGGTTTTATTGAATGCAACACTTTATTTAAATAAAAGTATGAGACTCCATGCACAGCTTGCTCAGATAATGCAACAGTGGAAGACTTTCTTAAGGACCTGAGAATAAACATGCGTAAACAGTCAACACAAAGGTTGGTGAGATATATAGGTTTATCATCGATATAAATATAGACCACAAGATTTCATAGTTATAAATATATGTACACTCGCAAGTGTATAAAAGTATTCTATAAGTTGTTGAGCGCTTTGGTAACCATACTTAACCATTAATGTGGCATATTCCCTTTATTATGAAATCACCCTACACTGTACCAAGTGTAGTAAAAATGAAGTACTATGCAACCGTTTACTTTACTAGAGCGACTAGCCCGGTTGGAGTTGTCAAACCCGATAGATCTATCAATAGGATTCACGCTTATATGTTCTTACAATATATAAATATTAGTTACCAAGCTATTAGGGAAGATATGCAAGGTGGTACAACTCAACGTAGAATATATTTTAAGTACTTGTGTCCATGGCGTAAAACATAAAATGCATGTATTATCATCCCAAAATATTTTAGAGTTTAAAAATGGGACTATATACTCACAATAGTAAAAGTATATTAATAATAAGTTTTTAACTTATTAAAAATATGACCGTCGTCCTTGGATTCATGAACCTATAACAATAATAACGATTCAGATAATAATACGACATATGAATAAAATAAAGCAAGTTCATAGTATATTTATATAATAATTTTTAACATTTTATGTTAGTAGTCCTTTGTTAGTAGTCCAAAATAGTCCGAAAAGTCCAACAGTCCAATAATCGGTATATATATATATATATATATATATATATATATATATAATCTTAGAATTACCCCACGACGTATTGTATACGTATTGTATTTGTATTAACCCAGAGACGTATTATATATGTATTATCTTAGAATTAACTAAGACATATTGTGTATGTATTGTCTTAGAATTTATCAAAACGTATTGTATACTTATTGTGTTAGGACGTACCAAGAATTTTATTATACATATATACAATCATAGAATTAACCAAAATTATAATATTTTGTTATACTACTGATAACATGTCCAAATATATATTGGATATAGGAAAAGTTAACAAGGATATGGTTAATATAGTTTTTATAATATAAATTTCGTCCATACAACGTTAATTTTAGCAGATTTTGTATTGCTCGCCAAATATTAATTACAACTCCGTTTAAAGTGAATCAAATTGCTATGGATTCATTAAGAATTAAATTTTACAAAACCAATTCTAAAAGTTCATCCCAAGTAGTAATTTGTAGAGCTTTACCCTCTTTTTGTGTCGGTGGACAGATTTGGAAAAATCCCGGCATCCACCCAATATATGATTTTTCATAAAATACTTCCACTTTGTCTAAAATCATGAAACAAATACTGGAAGTCTTATTTACATATATTAACATATTTCCAAAGTCTTAGCCTCGAACTCAAAGTCTAAGATAGGTTTTTAATTCCCAACCCAAAACAGCCCGCTTTTTACCGAATGGAGATTAAAGGATATATGTTAAGTTTCAAGGTGTTCTTCGTATGTACAAGTTATAAGTTCTTATATTAACTTAATATAACATCATAATACATATAAATAAGTGTTATTATACTTAAGTTAGAAAGATTAGATTAGTTTTTCAAACAAGCTTGGTGTTCACCAAAACAAGTTCGAGTTTTTTACAAGTTTTATAAGTATAATAAGATAGAAACTATACAAGGAATTGAACAAGGATTTTGAGAAGTATTTTACCTTGATTATGAAGAGGAAAGTTGCTGAGATTAAAGTATGATATGAGAGCATTCAAGGGTGTGTTTTTAGTTTAAGAAAATGTGGAGTAAAAATGAGTTAAAATGGTCCTTATTTATAAGTTTATAGTTTTGGCTTTTAGTGAAAATATCTAAGATAAGTTAAATTGTATTAATTCATGCATGAAATATTAAATTGATTAGGTCATGGATGACATATTACACAAATAATTTCAGATTTCAATTGGTATATACCAATAGTAAATACTTCTAGAAGCTGTGTATAATACGGGTAAAAATACCGTATGAATACGAGTAGAATTCTTTGAAGAAATTGAACGGAAATACGAGTATAGCTATCCTTTATATGTATTGGTATATTATAAAGTGTATTCAATACTTTTAAGGATGTATTTACACTCGTAATACATTATATGTAAATACATTTTAACATAAGTTAATTATGTCATTTAAATAGTAATATATATATATATATATATATATATATATATATATATATATATATATATATATATATATATATATATATATATATATTGTTTGAAAACTCTTTAAATTAGTAGTATGAAAATATATATATAATACTTTGTTAATATACTTAATGAGATATTTAATTATCATATTTTCAAGTTAAATATATATAAATCCATATATATACACAATAATTAAACAATTAAATCAAGTTATGACGTTCGTGAATCGTCGGAATAAAAGGGTGACCAAAAGCTTGTGTAAAACTCTTTCCGGAGGTTCAAGACTTATTAAAATTTATTGCTTATCGAGTCGAAATTATATAAAGATTAAGTTTAAATTTGGTCGGAATTTTCCGGGTCGTCACAATACCTACCCTTTAAAGAAATTTCGTCCCGAAATTTGACCGAGGTCGTCATGGCTAATAATAAGAATGATATTATGACGAATATAAGTTGATTCATAGGGTTTTATCATGATTGAGAAATATAGATAAAATAATTCGATTACTCGAAATGTATGAGTGAAGCTATCGTAAAAGAGTGAAATGAGAAAATAGGGATTCGTCTTATCTTTTGACGTCATCACGGTTGATCTCCGGATTAAAGAAAATCATTGTAATCTATATAAGATTTGATTCTTCAGTGATTAAGGAAATTATGATCCTCTTCGATTTAATGCAATAATCTGTCTCGATTTCTCTGTCGGATATTTTACTATAAATCAACCTCCTACGTTTCCTTATTTCCACATCTCCCATCTTTTATACTTTCTTCCTTTCTTCTTAATTCCAAAACATTCGTCAATATGCTCCATCCAGTTTTAATTCTTGATATATTCTTGACTATCACATCTGTCATTCTTCTTTTTCATCTTCCACCAGAGGAATCCGTTAATTTCTACTAAGCTCTTGGGTTTATAGTGTTCTTAGTTTTCCCGTGTCTTTATATTGCTATACGCATCGATATACACAGTTTGTAATTTTTGCGTTATGGTCGTGCTTATATTTTTCCTTATATTTTGGAGTTTCATGCTTCCATCTTCTTTTCCCGACTTCAAGTCAAGCGAATAATGGTCTAGAATTCATAGATATGAAATTCGAAATGAACATAGCTAATGCTCTAAGAGAGAAATTGTAATAGCACAATTTGACTTGTGAAATTACCAGAAAATTACGAAAAAGACCGAATCATCAAGAAAAATATTTTCTTGATAATTCTAGAGGTTAAATAGAATGAAAAAGTTATGTAACATGGCACATGATGACGGTATGGTCTGTGAATCATCATGTTCCATTAGAAACTCAGCATGACTTACTGTCATATAATCACGTTGATCAAGTGTCATTATATTATACTAACTCATGCTTCAGTCCCTAACACTACTTCAAAAACATTCATATTTTAAATTTGATTTTTTTTCTTCAGAATTTAGAAACTAAAATAGTTTCTTTTATGATATAACACAGATAGAGTGCAGAAATGAATAATTTCAGATAATAATAGTTACAAAAATATCTTCAGAAATATCGAGGATATTTATAATGAAAGATACGATGATATCTTAGAATTTCTAAGATCGAAAGGTGATGAAGAAGATTTGTCAGCAAAGGTTTAGAGTCAGGAGCAAGGTATTCGTTAATGACTTCAGCGGACACTGAATCATTTGGATTCTTTGAAGGCAGGTTTAGTCTTTTTGATTTGTCCATAGCCTCCTTCATGGTTTGCTCAATCCATTTTCCAGTTCCAAACCTTCTCTTTTCTGAGCTTTTCCAACGCACTATTCTTTATTATCAAACTTTTAGCTGTTAAGGTCGTTTACAGTTTTTGCTGCTTCATCAGCATTTTTCAAAATTTCGAGAACTGATTCGTAGGTTGGGCGCTTTTAAGAATTTCAGAATGAAAGATCATAATTCTAAGAGATAATTGTTATAGGTATGCATATAACTGTTGATGTAGAAACATTGCGAGATTCAAAATACTGATTGCTTATTCCTGGTAGTTGGTATGGCAATTATTCTTACAAGATGTGGATGAGTACATGATACAGTTTCAATGAGTATAATGATTTTTCGGAAGGTCAAAGATCAATGAAGTTGTTGGTAAGTTTACTGCTAATGTGGTGAGATATAAAAGGTTCTCCGGTAACAATGATGAAGGGGTAATCATTATAATAAGGCTTATTCGAATGAAAAATTGAAGTTGATTTGCTGGAGCTATGACAAAACTGTCTACTTTGAAAAAGGGATTGAAAAGTTATTTTTGGTAATAAATGCCAAAGGATCTGACACGAATATGTGTTAAACTTCTACTTGGGTTCCGGGAGTTTCCAGGTGTATGACTGTATGCATAAGTTCTTCTTTTCATAGATAACGTGTGGTTGGATCATCTTCTCGATTGTTTATTAATTGAGGTGTTTTCAAGACTCATGAAGGGTTTAAACGTAGATTATAATCGTCAATATAGATATGATGTTCTAGAGTTTTGGACGACATGAATATTTTTATGAGTTTTATGAATAGAAGTGATGTTCTATCACAGTTTCAAAGTCAAAGTATAGCTTTGAAAACTGTAGGGATCTAAGAGTGATGTCTTCTGCTAAATCTTGACTTAAATTTTGATTGGTCAAAATCAGAATATGTAATCAAATTTGGATGAGAATGGTTGTTTTGATTTCTATAAAAGAATGTATATCGTTGTGAAAGTAGTGAGTATAGTTGATGATTTGCTGAATCAGAATCGAAGAATGTAACATATTAATTGTGAATTTATATATCTCTTGGGTATTATCTACCCGTTAGAAGTTTCACAAGTAATATTTTGTACAAGAGAACTTTTATTACAGCCTTTATGAAAATATATATATATATATATATATATATATATATATATATATATATATATATATATATATATATATATATATATATATATGTATGTATATTTTCTGCAGATGTAACATAGATTTAATAAGTTAATATAATATTAAACTCATTTGATTTTCGGCTGGAACTAGGAATGAATAATCTCTAAAACATTACAGATTACATAATCTTCGTGGAGTATTTCACTAATGTAGTCAGTACTTCATTATTTATTCTTATTGACATTTCTTCGGTGAATGATGTTGATGTTTGTGGAGTTCTTGTGAATTTTGAAAAGCACGAATGATGTTTTCCAGAAAGTTTCAAGTACATCGAAGATGAAAGTGTAAAATCAAACATGTAATTGAATAATACACTTGGTTTATTATGAAATGGAATTCATTGAATTGAAGCAGAGATTATAATTAATGATTGTTAAGTCATTAACGAAGGATGTACATCATAGCATATTAGTAATATGAATTAACCAAGTAGTATCTACCCTTTAACATTCACACCTAATAGCTTAGTACGAAAAGATATATTGTGGTTTAAAAACTCATATATATATAAAATATACATATAAATTTTTTTCAGAGGGAATGAGTTAATACTTCATAACTCGTTGATACAATATGCTCGTTCTTGATTTATGATGATGTCGGTGATTATGGAACTGGCGGAGCTTGTGATGTTGTAGGTGCTGCTGGTACTTGTGATGTTGTCGGTACTGCTGGTGCTGCTTGTATAACAAGTCTATTTTGTAACGCACGCACCATTCCTGTCAGGGTTTCTATTCTCCTCTCTATCATTTCTATCCATCCACTCATCTTGATTTACGGTTATGATTTGAATAAATAATATCTAAAACTTTAGAGATTACATAATCACAGTAGAATATTTCTCCGATGAAGTTATGAATCAATACTTCATCGTTTGATGTTGTTGGTATTCCTTGATATCTACAGGGTGTATGACGTTGATGCTCGTAGGACAGATTGTGATGTTGGGGCTTGCGATGCGGATGTTGTTGGTGGTGGTAATGGTACCATTGGTGTGGATGCAGGTGGTGCAGTTGGTGCTTGTGGGGCTTGTGATGCTTGTAAGTTCTGCATCATATTCTCTAAAGCCACCACTCTAGCGCGAAGCTCGTTGACTTCTTCTAGTACACCGGGATGATTAGCAGTTGGAACGAGAGGATTGAAATGACCCGTCCTAATCCATCTGGACGAAGTCACCAACAATTGGTTCCATTGCGATGATCGACTCCAAATAATGTCTTTAAAATGAACAAATGCACAGCGGAAGATTTCTTTCATACCTGAGAATAAACATGCTTTAAAGTGTCAACCAAAAGGTTGGTGAGTTCATTGGTTTCACATAAATAATCATTTCATAATTTTAATAGACCACAAGATTTCATATTTCTTTTTCTCATAAACATACGTCCCATGCATAGAGACAAAATATCATTCATATGGATTGAACACCTGGTAACCGACATTCACAATATGTGTATAAGAATATCCCCATCATTCCGGGATCCTCCATCGGACATGATATAAATTTCGAAATACTAAAGCATCCGGTACTTTGGATGGGGCTTGTTGAGCCCGATAGATCTATCTTTAGAGTTCGCGTCAATTAGGGTGTCTGTTCCCTAATTCTTAGATTACCAGACTTAATATAAAGGGCATATTCGGTTTAATAATCCAACCATAGAATGTAGTTTCGATTACTTGTGTCTATTTCGTAAAACAGTTATAAAAGCAGCGCATGTATTCTCAGTCCCAAAAATATATATTGCAAAAGCATTTAAAAGGGATTAATGAAACTCACGCATATATTTATTGTAAAACAGTTAATAAAGCATTTGCATGTATTCTCAGTCCCAAAAATGTAAAGAGTAAAAAGGGAGCAAATGAAACTCACATAATGTATTTTGTAGTAAAAATACATATGACGACATTGAACAACTGAACAATACAAGGTTGGCCTCAGATTCACGAACCTATATCATGTATATATATATATTAACACATAATATTGTAATTGAACAATGTTGTATATATATATATTTATTATAATATTTTATTAAATTGTAACTTATGGTTATAGACATATAATGTGTTGAATTCAATATTTATATATGTGTTTATTACTACTTATAATATCTTAAAATATTTTTATACAATATATGTAATTTAGTTATTATTACAGTTATTAATATTTCATATGAAAATATAGTATGTAATATACTTTTTAAATACAAGTCTCTTTTGTTTGTAAAATTAATATTTATAATACTATTAAGGTAAAGATATTAATACCTATGATAAAAATGATAGTTTTACTAATATTGATTCTCTTAATAATAATATAGTTGTAAAAATAATAATGCTAATAATGATAATGATAATATTAATAATAGTAGTACTTATGTTAATAGTGATAATAATAATAATTACAAAGATATCTATTTTGTTAATTATGGTTATAAGTTTAATTATAACCCTTCTAATAATCATATTAATAATAGTAATAATAGTTATACTAGTAGTAAAATGTTAAAGTTTTATTTTAAATGATATTAGTAACCACATTAGTAGTAATAATATTTGTATTTGTATCTATAAATGGGTTTCTATCATACATCATACATTTGTAGTAATACCTATCTTAATAATTATAAAACTAATAATAGTAATAATAATAAATATAATAATGATAATCAAAATTAATAAGGAAAACTACCTCACAATGAAAGAGTCCCAAAAAGAATAAAGATGCCTATGCACGGGCTCGAACCCTTGACCTCTCGCATACCCAACAACACCCTTAACTATTGAGCTACACACTATTTCTCAAAATTTATTACTATCTATTTATATTTAACATGTCACTATCTCGGCCCAACTACTTTAAATATATGAAACCCAATACTTGTAACCATGTGTAGCTGCTTTGTTTTAAAAAAAAAATATGAAGGCGCCTAGATTCGAACTCAAGACCTCTTGGTTCTCAACACACCTCCTAACTACTCCTCCAGTTTAGTTTTTCTGACTTATACCCATCTCATATTTATCTATATACCGTATGTATCTATCTGCTTTCCTTTTTCTTTTTCAATTCAAGATCATAACATCACCATTATTATCGTTCATAACCTTAATAAATACCATCATCAATTTTCACTTCTCCCACTTTGATTATCATCAAAACCGTTCCTCCTTATCATCATTTTTATTATTTCATGTACCAATTTATTATTATTAACAGCGAATTTCATCAACTTTTCATCAGTAACATTACCGATTAACATTATCACATCATCATCGTTCTTCGTTTGCTTTCATCATCATCATCCACGTCATAAACTTACATATATCATTAGTATATAGTATTGTGGTCCATCAAAGAGAGAAGAAAAAAAATCATGTATGTTAAATGGATAAGACATTCAACCGATACCTTTCCATTCGTTTTAACTTCATGAATTAGAATTTCCCATCTAACCCATTATTGAATATATAATGGTAAGTGGGGTATCTTGAGCTTGTCGGCCATGAGATTACATTAAAGAAAATGATGTACTTTGCATTTAGAATCCAAGAAAAAAAATCCCTCACGTGACCCCTCCACACCTCTTTTAATATCAAGCAATGATTGATGATACATCATAATTTAAGTCGACTATTGTGAAAGAAACACATATATAGCAGTTGTAGCAAAATAGTTCGGTAGAAGTTTCATGTGATGACGTTTGGATAGGAAAAGAAAAAAAAATACTACAACAGTAGTTAGATGCAGTTTAACGAAAAAAAAAATATTCGTGGTTTATATTGGCAACGATGGTGGTCATGGTGGTGAGCAAGGTGATGGTGGCCAACGGTTGTGGTGGCGGTGTAGTGATGTAGGTGGTTAAATGTTTGAATAGAAGGTATAAGGTGGTGTGGTGGTGGCGGTTTTATGGTGTAAAAAAAAAACAAGATCAAGAAGAAAATAAAAGTTGCAGTGGTGGTGATGTAATGGGTTTTGTCGAGGAACAAAAATGGTGGTGTTGGGTTGGGTTTATAACTTATCGATAGCAATCAAAAGGATGTTCTTGGGTGGTGATCAAAACCGAGGTACAAGTGGTTTTAAGTTGGTAATCGATGGAAAAGAGAACAAAGGTGGTGTTCAATGTGGTGAAGGTGTTGAATTACACAGAAAAGAAGTGATACTTAGTTGACAGGGGTCTTGGTTTATTTTAATAGAAATAGGGAAGTGTAAGTGGGTTGTCGACAGAAATAGAAAAGAGAATGAAAAGAAATAGATAGGTAGTTGTGTGATGTATGCATAATATATAGATATAATGAAAAGTGAAATCCTTCAATCAACCACAGTAAACACAATTAGTTATATACAATGAATTCAAATTCAAATAGTCTAGCCATCAATGAGTTATCTTCATCTACCGACGGTTTAATTCGGATAGAATATCGTGTTCCGTTGTAAATTAGTGGCGGATAAAGAGTCTTCGGAAAAATCTCATATTTTTAAATTAGATTCATTTATTTTTGTCATTATGGTAAAAGAATTCAATCATTAACTGTTTAAAATTATTAATCAAAAATTAAATTAATTATTAGTCCCTAACCCTAAGTAAAATATAATAAATGTTAAAATTCAACAAATAGTTCTTAAATACATTTTTAATAAGCCTAAAATTTATATTACTCATTTTCGAATCACCGTTTATTTTAGAATCATATAAGTTTAAATTTTACTTAATATCAATCGGAACATCAAACGAGTATTTCAATCATTTAAATATTTATTTTTAATATACTTTATTTATATATAGATGTGTTTTAAATAATAATTATTATAATATCATATTTTTATTTTATTTTACATAGTTAATTTTTAATAACAACAACATATAATATTTCAAATTATAATTCCAATTACCATGTATATATATACACACATATCTATTTACCAATAGTTGTTCGTGAATCGTCGGGAATGGTCGAAGGTCAATTGAATATAAGAACATCGTTTCAAAATGTTTCTAGACTCAACATTACATACTTTGCTTATCGTATCGAAATAATATAAATATTAAGTTTAAATTTAGTCGAAAATTCCCGGGTCATCACAGTACCTACCCGTTAAAGAAATTTCGTCCCGAAATTTGAGTGAGGTCGTCATTGCTAACAATAAAAATGTTTTTATGACGAATATGAGTTGATAAATAGAGTTTTATCATCATTGAGTAATGTGGATAAAACAATTCGATTATTCGAAGAGTACGAGTGAAGCTATCACCAAAGAGTGAAATAGGAAAGTAAAGATTGTTTTTAACTATTGACAGAGTCAGGGTTGAATTCCGGAATTCAAGGGATTTAAGGAAAATCTTCTAAATCTAAAAGATTTGATTCTTCGGGATTTATGGAAATTAAGATCTCTATAATTAAATACGGTGATCTACTTTGATTACTCTGTCTGATATTTCCATTATAAATTTACCTTTTTCGTTCCATTTGTTTTCACCACTTCTATACTCAATTCCCAAATTCAAAAGATTTATGAAAATGATTAACCCTGTTTTGATCCTTGTTCTTATTCTAATTATCGCAATGATCGTTCTTCTTTTCCAACTCCCACCTGAAGAATCTGTTTATTTCTATTATGCTCTAGGGATTATTGTATTCATAATCCTCCCGTGTCTATATATTGCTATACGCACTGATATCCACAGTTTGTAATTTCGGTGTTGTTGTTGGGCTTTATATTTTCCCTTATATATCGGAGCTTCTTGTTCTTGTTTTCTCTTCCCGACTTTAAATCAAGCGAATAACGGTCCAGAATTCGTAGGTATAGAATTTCGAATGAATTTAATGTTCTAAACAAGAAAGAACGTAATAGCACGATTTGATTTGTCAAATTACCAGAATCACTGAGAATAGAACTATCAAGAATATATTTTCTTGATATGTTCAGAAATTAAGCAGAATGAAAGAGTTATGTAACATGACACCTGATGATGTTATAGTCTGTGAATCATCACGTTCCATTAGAAACTCAGCATGACTTACTATAATATAATCACGTTGATCAAGTGTCATTATATTATACTAACTCATGCATCAGTTCCCAACATTACTTCAATAACGTTCATATTCTAAACTCGAAAGTTTACAGAATATAGAATCTAACAGTTTTCTATATGATGTAATACTGATTGCACGAAGAGATTAATGATTTCAGATAATAATATTTATGAAAATATCTCCAGAAGTATGGAGGATATTTATAATGAAAGATACGATAATATCTCGGAATATCTAAGATCAGAGGATGATAGAAACTATTATCCGCAAGGGTTTAGAGTAAGGAGCAAGATATTCGCTAAATACTTTAGCAGGCATTGAATCATTTGGATTCTTTGAAGTCAAACTTGTTCTTTGTGATTTGTCCACGGCTCCCTTCATAGTTTCGCATAATCCGCTATTCGGTACTAAATTTTCTATTGAATGTTACCAATACTCCGTTCTTTATCATCAAACTTTCGACGGTTAAGGTCGTGTACAATTTTTGCCACTGTATTCAACTTTTTTTTTTTTTTAAAATTTGTGGTATTGATTTGTAGACTGGGTGCTTTTCAGAATTTCAGAATGGAAGATCATAATTCTAAGAGATAAATGTTATATGTTTACATATAACTGTTGATGTAGACGTGCTGCGAGATTTCAAAATATTGATTGCTGATTCTCGGTGTTTGGTACGGCAATTCTCGTTATCAGATACAGATGAGTAGATAATAGGATTTCAATGAATATAATAACTTTTCATAAATTAAAAATTAATGATGTTGCTGGTAAGTTTACTGCTAATGTAGTGAGATATAAACGGTTTTCCAGTATCGATGATGAAAGGCAACTTATATATCAGGGTTATAATAAGCTAATTCGAGTGAAAAGTCAAAGTTGACTTGTTGGAGCTGTGACAAAATTGGCTAATTTGGAAAGGGATTGCAAAATTTATGTTGGGTAATAATAACACTAAAGGGATTAACACAACTATGTGTTAAATGTTTACTCAGTTTCCGAGAGTTTTTCAGGTGCATAACTATATGCATCAATCTTTTCTCCCGTAAATGAAGTGCGGTTGGTTCATCCTCTCGATTGAGGTGTTTTCAAGAATCATGAAAGGTTTGAGCGCAGAATGTAATCGTGAAGATACAAATGATGTTTAAGACGAAATTAAGTGGCAAACTTGAAGAATTATTTAGTTTCATATGTTATAATTAATATTTTAATTCATTTTAATTGTCCAATGTTGATAGCCCACAGTTAGCAGTGTACAACTAATAATTCTTATATAAGTTACTATATAATATTCGAATTAATTAATACGTATCGTGACCCGTATACGTCTCAGACTCGATCACAACTTAAAGTATATATATTATTTGAGAATCAGCCTCAACCCTGTATAGAGAACTCGATCATTACTGCATATAGAGTGTCTATGGTGATTCTAAATAATACATATAGATGCGTTGATATGATATGTCAAAACCTTGTATACGTGTCCCGATATTTAAAGTGCGTAAAATAAATACAGAAATTAAATGACGATAAATAAAATGCGTAAAGTAAATAACAGAATTTAAATGACGATAATTAAAATTGCGATAATTAAATTGCGATAAAATAAATTGCGATAAATAAATTACGGTAATTAAATGGTAATACGGAAATAACAGTTAGCTTGGAACAGTTAGCTAGGATTTTGTTAGCGTGGATTCTTAATATGATTTCATATTGTTAATTAATCTTTTTCTAATCAATTTTTATTGTGTCCATTATTTCTTCATTATGCCACTTGTTGGATTCTGATAAATCAAAATCCAAATATGAAATTGAATGAAAATGGTTATTCTGCGGTGAACGGATACGTATATCTGTGGATGTAAGTAGGATAGTATATGACCGTTGAATCAGATTCGAAGAATGTACAGTGTAACTTATTAATGTGAAATCTTAAATATTCCTCGGGTATTACCTACTCGTTAAAATATTTTCATCATTAACAGTTTGTACAAAAGAATTTTTAATTACAATCTTTATGAAAACATATATATGTATATATTTTCTTCAGATGTAATCATGGATTTAATGAGTTAATATGATATTAAACTCATTTGATTTACCGTTAGAACAATAATATATAATCTCTAAAACATTAGAGATTACATGATCGCCATGTCGAACGAAAATAAATGATGTAGAACGATATGTAGAACGATGATTATACTCGAGGTACAGATTGAGATGTTGAGACGTGTGTTGTTGAAACTTGGGTTGTTGGTGGTACTGGTGTTGTCGGTGCTGTTGTTGAAGCTGGTAGGTTTTGCACCACGTTTTCCAAATTGATTATTCGAGGGCGAAGTTCGTTGACTTCTTCTATTATTTCGGGATGATTGTCGGTCGGACGAGCGGATGAATAAGGTTTAGAATCTGAGTTATGATATAGTCTTGGCGAGATATTCGGGAAATGAGGGTGAAAATGGTGTTACGAGCAGGTTCGCTGGTAAGTGCTTCAGGTTCTTCATCAAGAAGTGAATTCGGTTAGTGGAAGGGATAGCCGTCTGCGCGTCTCCATCGATTAAGTCGACAACGAACCCATCAGATGAATTGGGGATGGATGATTGGTTGATTCATTCTGGTGACACTACTTTCGGAGCATAGGTGAAACTCCATATTGGAATAGCTGTCGGAATCCGAGGAATTCGAACTGGTTGAGGGATTCATCTCGTACGATCAGATGAATGATTTTCGATAAGAAATAGATTATAGGATGTAGATTAATACCCTGCAATACATAATTTACATATGCATATATAATACTAAAATCTCATAAGTTACGGAGGAATCAACGGAAGGTGTCAGGCAAAGGTAACAATAACAGATACGCTAAGATATGAATTTTGTCTATACACTATTCATGCAGTCAATGCAGTAAAACGTGTCTAGACTAAGAATGATAAGCAAGTGATTCTCTAAGAATGATAAGCAGGTAATTTTTGACACAAAATGATAAGCAAAACTTTTGAAATGCAGACACGGTCGAAGTCCAGACTCACTAATGTATCCCAACAACTTATCAGTTAGACACACTAATGCAGACATGGTTCGCTAAGACCACCGCTCTGATACCAACAGAAATGACCCGTCCTAATCCATCTGGACGAAGTCACCAACAATTGGTTCCATTGCGATGATCGACTCCAAATAATGTCTTTAAAATGAACAAATGCACAGCGGAAGATTTCTTTCATACCTGAGAATAAACATGCTTTAAAGTGTCAACCAAAAGGTTGGTGAGTTCATTGGTTTCACATAAATAATCATTTCATAATTTTAATAGACCACAAGATTTCATATTTCTTTTTCTCATAAACATACGTCCCATGCATAGAGACAAAATATCGTTCATATGGATTGAACACCTGGTAACCGACATTCACAATATGTATATAAGAATATCCCCATCATTCCGGGATCCTCCATCGGACATGATATAAATTTCGAAATACTAAAGCATCCGGTACTTTGGATGGGGCTTGTTGAGCCCGATAGATCTATCTTTAGAGTTCGCGTCAATTAGGGTGTCTGTTCCCTAATTCTTAGATTACCAGACTTAATATAAAGGGCATATTCGGTTTAATAATCCAACCATAGAATGTAGTTTCGATTACTTGTGTCTATTTTGTAAAACAGTTATAAAAGCAGCACATGTATTCTCAGTCCCAAAAATATATATTGCAAAAGCATTTAAAAAGGGATTAATGAAACTCACGCATATATTTATTGTAAAACAGTTAATAAAGCATTTGCATGTATTCTCAGTCCCAAAAATGTAAAGAATAAAAAGGGAGCAAATGAAACTCACCTAAAGTATTTTGTAGTAAAAATACATATGACGACATTGAACAACTGAACAATACAGGGTTGGCCTCAGATTCACGAACCTATATCATGTATATATATATATATATATATATATATATATATATATATATATATATATATATATATATATATATATATATATATATATATATATATATATATATATATATATATATATATATATTAACACATAATATTGTAATTGAACAATGTTGTATATATATATTTATTATAATATTTTATTAAATTGTAACTTATGGTTATAGATATATAATGTGTTGAATTCAATATTTATATATGTGTTTATTACTACTTATAATATCTTAAAATATTTTTATACAATATATGTTATTTAGTTATTGTTACAGTTATTAATATTTCATATGAAAATATAGTATGTAATATACTTTTTAAATACAAGTCTCTTTTGTTTGTAAAATTAATATTTATAATACTATTAAGGTAAAGATATTAATACCTATGATAAAAATGATAGTTTTACTAATATTGATTCTCTTAATAATAATATAGTTGTAAAAATTATAATTTTTAATAATAATACTAATAATGATAATGATAATATTAATAATAGTAGTACTTATGTTAATAGTGATAATAATAATAATTACAGAGATATCTATTTTGTTAATTATGGTTATAAGTTTAATTATAACCCTTCTAATAATCATATTAATAATAGTAATAATAGTTATACTAGTAGTAAAATGTTAAAGTTTTATTTTAAATGATATTAGTAACCACATTAGTAATAATAATATCCGTATTTGTATCTATAAATGGGTTTCTATCATACATCATACATTTGTAGTAATACCTATCTTAATAATTATAAAACTAATAATAGTAATAATAATAAATATAATAATGATAATCAAAATTAATATGGAAAACTACCTCACAATGAAAGAGTCCCAAAAAGAATAAAGATGCCTACGCACGGGCTCGAACCCTTGACCTCTCGCATACCCAACAACACCCTTAACTATTGAGCTACACACTATTTCTCAAAATTTATTACTATCTATTTATATTTAACATGTTACTATCTCGGCCCAACTACTTTAAATATATGAAACCCAATACTTGTAACCATGTGTAGCTGCTTTGTTTTAAAAAAAAATATGAAGGCGCCTAGATTCGAACTCAAGACCTCTTGGTTCTCAACACACCTCCTAACTACTCCTCCAGTTTAGTTTTTCTGACTTATACCCATCTCATATTTATCTATATACCATATGTATCTATCTGCTTTCCTTTTTCTTTTTCAATTCAAGATCATAACATCACCATTATTATCGTTCATAACCTTAACAAACACCATCATCAATTTTCACTTCTCCCACTTTGATTATCATCAAAACCGTTCCTCCTTATCATCATTTTTATTATTTCATGTACCAATTTATTATTATTAACAGCGAATTTCATCAACTTTTCATCAGTAACATTACCGATTAACATTATCACATCATCATCGTTCTTCGTTTGCTTTCATCATCATCCACGTCATAAACTTACATATATCATTAGTATATAGTATTGTGGTCCATCAAAGAGAGAAGAAAAAAAATCATGTATGTTAAATGGATAAGACATTCAACCGATACCTTTCCATTGGTTTTAACTTCATGAATTAGAATTTCCCATCTAACCCATTATTGAATATATAATGGTAAGTGGGGTATCTTGAGCTTGTCGGCCATGAGATTACATTAAAGAAAATGATGTACTTTGCATTTAGAATCCAAGAAAAAAATCCCTATCGTGACCCCTCCACACCTCTTTTAATATCAAGCAATGATTGATGATACATCATAATTTAAGTCGACTATTGTGAAAGAAACACATATATAGCAGTTGTAGCAAAATAGTTCGGTAGAAGTTTCATGTGATGACGTTTGGATAGGAAAAGAAAAAAAAATACTACAACAGTAGTTAGCTGCAGTTTAACGAAAAAAAAAATATTCGTGGTTTATATTGGCAACGATGGTGGTCATGGTGGTGAGCAAGGTGATGGTGGCCAACGGTTGTGGTGGCGGTGTAGTGATGTAGGTGGTTAAATGTTTGAATAGAAGGTATAAGGTGGTGTGGTGGTGGCGGTTTTATGGTGTAAAAAAAAAACAAGATCAAGAAGAAAATAAAAGTTGCAGTGGTGGTGATGTAATGGGTTTTGTCGAGGAACAAAAATGGTGGTGTTGGGTTGGGTTTATAACTTATCGATAGCAATCGAAAGGATGTTCTTGGGTGGTGATCAAAACCGAGGTACAAGTGGTTTTAAGTTGGTAATCGATGGAAAAGAGAACAAAGGTGGTGTTCAATGTGGTGAAGGTGTTGAATTACACAGAAAAGAAGTGATACTTAGTTGACAGGGGTCTTGGTTTATTTTAATAGAAATAGGAAGTGTAAGTGGGTTGTTGACAGAAATAGAAAAGAGAATGAAAAGAAATAGATAGGTAGTTGTTTGATGTATGCATAATATATAGATATAATGAAAAGTGAAATCCTTCAATCAACCACAGTAAACACAATTAGTTATATACAATGAATTCAAATTCAAATAGTCTAGCCATCAATGAGTTGTCTTCATCTACCGACGGTTTAATTCGGATAGAATATCGTGGTCCGTTGTAAATTAGTGGCGGATAAAGAGTCTTTGGAAAAATCTCATATTTTTAAATTAGATTCATTTATTTTTGTCATTATGGTAAAAGAATTCAATCATTAACTGTTTAAAATTATTAATCAAAAATTAAATTAATTATTAGTCCCTAACCCTAAGTAAAATATAATAAATGTTAAAATTCAACAAATAGTTCTTAAATACATTTTTAATAAGCCTAAAATTTATATTACTCATTTTCGAATCACCGTTTATTTTAGAATCATATAAGTTTGAATTTTACTTAATATCAATCGGAACATCAAACGAGTATTTCAATCATTTAAATATTTATTTTTAATATACTTTATTTATATATAGATGTGTTTTAAATAATAATTATTATAATATCATATTTTTATTTTATTTTACATAGTTAATTTTTAATAACAACAACATATAATATTTCAAATTATAATTCCAATTACCATGTATATATACACACATATCTATTTACCAATAGTTGTTCGTGAATCGTCGGGAATGGTCGAAGGTCAATTGAATATAAGAACATCGTTTCAAAATGTTTCTAGACTCAACATTACATACTTTGCTTATCGTATCGAAATAATATAAATATTAAGTTTAAATTTAGTCGAAAATTCCCGGGTCATCACAAGGATGAATAAGATCTAGAAGTTTAGATAATATATAATCGTGGCGAGATACTCTGGAAATGAGGGTGAAAATGGTGTTTCGGACTGTTTTGCCGGTAAGTGCTTCAGGTTCTTCGCCGAGAGGGAAATTTAGTGGGTGGAAAGGATCTCCTTCTTCTCGTCTCCATTTACTGAGTCAGCTACGAACTCATCCCCAATCCATCCAAAATAGATGATGGCTAATCGGTTGATCCATTCCAGTTACACTGCTTTCGGAGCTCAGGTGAATATCCATATCGGAATAGCTGTCGGAATCCGATGAACTTGAACCAGTTGAAGGATCCATCTCGTACAGAGTAGGGAAAAGATTTTTGAAATGAAATAAATTATAGGACTACTTTGGTATTCCTCAATACATAATTTACATATGTATTTATAATACCAGAATCCCATAAGTTACGGAGGATTTTTCGAAAGATGTCAGACAAAGTTTACTGTAATAGATATGCAAAGATATTAATTTGTCTATACACTATCTATGCAATGAATGCAGTAAGATGCATCTAGACTTAAGATGATAAACAGGTAATTTCTGACAAAAATTAATAAGCAAAACTTTCAACATACAGCAAAGGTCGAAGTCCAGACCCACTAATGCATCCTAACAACTATCAGTTAGACACACTAATACAAGACCTAGTTCGCTAAGACCACAGCTCTGATGCCAACTGAAACGACCCGTCCATATTACTATAAATGCAGTATGTTCTCATTGGTCCCATAGCGAGGTATTTGACCTCTATATGATACGTTTTAGAAAATATTGCATTTGTTTCATAAAAAGCACATCATTATTATACATAATGCATGTTTTAAACAAGTGGGCGATTATTTAAGAAATAATCCCCAAAATACATCGGTTCCCAAATACTACACACGTGATGTAATAGTAGAATATAATACATGACAAAGGTTTTGTTGAATGCAACACTTTATTTAAATAAAAGTATGAGACTCCATGCACAGCTTGCTCAGATAACGCAATAGCGGAAGACTTTCTTATGGATCTGATAATAAACATGCGTAAACAGTCAACACAAAGTTTGGTGAGATATATAGGTTTATCATCGATATAAATATAGACCACAAGATTTCATAGTTATAAATATATGTACACTCGCAAGTGTATAAAAGTATTCTATAAGTTGTTGAGCGCTTTGGTAACCATACTTAACCATTAATGTGGCATATTCCTTTTATTATGAAATCTCCCTACACTGTACCAAGTGTAGTAAAAACGAAATACTATGCAACCGTTTACGATACTAGAGCAACTAGCCCGGTTGGGGTTGTCAAACCCGATAGATCTATCAATAGGATTCGCGCTTACATGTTCTTACAACATGTAAATATTAGTTACCAAGCTATTAGGGAAGATATGCAAGGTGGTACAACTCAACGTAGAATATATTTTAAGTACTTGTTTCCATGGCGTAAAACATAAAATGCATGTATTCTCATCCCAAAATATTTTTAGAGTTTAAAAATGGGACTATATACTCACAATAGTAAAAGTATATTAATAATAAGTTTTCAACTTATTAAAAATATGACCGTCGTCCTTGAATTCACGAACCTATAACAATAATAAAGATTCAGATAATAATACGACATATGAATAAAATAAAGCAAACTCATAGAATATTTATATAATAATTTTTAACTATTTATGTTAGTAGTCCACTGTTAGTAGTCCTTTTTTAGTAGTCCAAAATAGTCCGAAAAGTCCAACAATCCAATAATCGGTATATATATATATATATATATATAATCTTAGAATTACCCCACGATGTATTGTATACGTATTGCCTTTGCATCAATTCAGAGATGTATTGTATACGTATTATCTTAGAATTAACTAAGACGTATTGTGTACGCATTGTCTTAGGATTTATCAAAACGTATTGTATACTTATTGTGTTAGGACGTACCAAGAATATTATTATACATATATACAATCACAGAATTAACCAAGATTATAATATTTTGTTATACTACTGATAAGATATCCAAATATATATAGGATATAGGAAAAGTTAACAAGGATATGGTTAATATAGTTTTTATAATATAAATTTCGTCCATACAACGTTAATTTTAGCAGATTTTGTATTGCTCGCCAAATATTAATTACAACTCCGTTTAAAGTGAATCAAATTGCTATGGATTCATTAAGAAGTAAATTTTACAAAACCAATTCAAAAATTTCATTCCAAGTAGTAATTTGTAGAGCTTTACCCTCTTTTTGTGTCGGTGGATAGATTTGGAAAAATCCCAGCATCCACCCAATATATGATTTTTCATAAAATACTTCCACTTTGTCTAAAATCATGAAAAAAATACTGGAAGTCTTATTTACATATATTAACATATTTCCAAAGTCTTAGCCTCGAACTCAAAGTCTAAGATAGGTTTTTAATTCTCAACCCAAAACAACCCGCTTTTTACCGAATGGAGATTAAAGGATATATGTTAAGTTTCAAGGTGTTCTTCATATGTACAATTTATAAGTTCTTATATTAACTTAATATAACATCATAATACATATAAATAAGTGTTATTAGAGTTAAGTTAGAAAGATTAGATTAGTTTTTCAAACAAGCTTGGTGTTCACCAAAACAAGTTCTAGTTTTTTACAAGTTTTATAAGTATAATAAGATAGAAACTATACAAGGAATTGAACAAGGATTTTAAGAAGTATTTTACCTTGATTATGAAGAGGAAAGTATCTGAGATTAAAGTATGATATGAGAGCATTCAAGTGTGTGTTTTTAGTTTAAGAAAATGTGGAGTAAAACTGAGTTAAAATGGTCCTTATTTATAAGTTTATAATTTTGGCTTTTAGTGAAAATATCGAATATAATTTAAATTGTATTAAGTCATGTATGATATATTAAATTGATTAGGTCATGGATGACATATTACATAAATAATTGCAGATTTCTATTGGTATATACCAATAGTAAATACTTCTGGAAGCTGTGTATAATACGGGTAAAAATACCTTATGAATGCGAGTAGAATTCTTTGAGAAAATTGAACAGAAATATGAGTATAGCTATCCTTTATATGTATTGGTATATTATAAAGTGTATTCAGTACTTGTAAGGATGTATTTACAATCGTAATACATTATATGTAAATACATTTTAACATAAGTTAATTATGTCGTTTAAATAGTAATATATATATTGTTTGAAAACTCTTTAAATTAGTAGTATGAAAATATATATATAATACTTTGTTAATATACTTAATGAGATATTTAATTATCATATTTTCAAGTTAAATATATATAAATCCATATATATACACAATAATTAAACAATTAAACAATTAAATCAAGTTATGATGTTCGTGAATCGTCGGAATAAAAGGGTGACCAAAAGCTTGTGTAAAACTCTTTCTGGAGGTTCAAGACTTATTAAAATTTATTGCTTATCAAGTCAGAATTATATAAAGATTAAGTTTAAATTTGGTCAGAAATTTCCGGCTCGTCACATTTAGTATGGCCCAATTCATGGCAAGTCTAAATCTTTACGATGATGCCTCTCCCAATAGCACCTTCATGTACTTGGCCGATTGTGTAACTTCCAATCCGAATGAGTTTGATCCAAAGAAGGTATGGCATAAGATTAGCAAAGCCGAGTTCACATCCAACAACCTAGTGCCTCAAGCACTTTCAAGTCCTATACTTAGATGTGTTCAAGGGTTCTTTGCAAATACGGTTTTCCACCGCGTGGAGGATGAGGATTGTAACATCCCGCATTTTTCCGTTAAATTATTTTAACGCCCGTCTTTTTCTTTTTAAATAAAACCCTTCGTATCTAGATTCGTATCCTTTGTTATGTAACATTTTAAATATTCTCGTTGTTGGAAGATAACGTCTCCCGTACTCTCGTGTAATTTAAAATAATTCGTTTGGTTAATTCACGCACCCGCACCCGAACTAGAGGGACCATTTTTGCCAAGTGATCAAAGGTGTGACTAGGTCAACTAGTCAACACCCTTTCTCATCCATTCATTCATTTCCAATTTCATTTCCATTTTCCTTTAACACTTTTAACTTTTCTTCCAATCTTCATCATCAAGATTCATCATCCATTCATGATCTAGCAAGCTTCAATCAAAACAAAATATATATTTGGAATCCTCTCTTCATCCTCTTCAATTTGATACCAACTTCATCTCTTTTGGGTAACTTTCTAAAATCACTAATTTTATGTGTTCTTGAGATTTTTGAGTTATAAAGTTGTTAATTAGTGTCTATGGCTCATTGTGATGTCGTGTATGTAATTTGTATGCTCGATTCGTTGTTTTTGGTGTAACTAGTTCAATATGAAAATTACTTGCTAAATCCTTGATTTTGGATGATCAAATGTTGTTAGATTGTTAAAGTGCATGTTTTAAAAGTGATACTAGTATCATTAGTTTCGTTTTGATGTATAGGTTGATTAAGGAAACACCAAAAACATGATTATTGATTTTGTGATGCTTGATTAGGGTTTGCTAGTTCTTGAGATGAATTTTTGGATGCTTGAATGCCATGGAATGTTAATTGTTAGTGTTTTGTTGCAATGTGTGTTTGATTACCTTCGAAACGGCATAACATACATGTAAGTTGGTTGCCCGAATCATAAAATGCGTTTTTGGAACTTGAACTTTGATTATGAGTATTTAATTGCGGTTTTTGGTTGTTTAAAGTGAAAGTTTGATTGATGATATGTGTTTAGTTGCATTCCTCGTCAAAATACCTTTCCAACGATGTATGATAGGCGTTATAAGTGTTTGCGGGTCAAGTTTTGTGCTAAAATTGATTTTGGCTCGTGCATAGTTTTGCAAAACAGAAAAATAGCTGAACTACAGGTCGCGCGGCGCGCACCCTACCCCGCGCGGCGCGCCAAATGGCCTGGACAGATTCTGACCTCCATGGCCCTTTTAACGTGAAATGTTTGACTAGCTACCGACCTCCGATTCACATGAAACTTGTTTTAATATACTTGTATATGAATATTTAGCATAGAAAAATAGTCCGGGACCCGACCCGAACATGTTGACTTTTTCGTTGACTTTGACCAAGTTTGACTTTTTGTCAAACTTAACCAATTAATTATGCAATCTTTCTAACATGATTCTATACTTGTATCTTGCATGAAACTTGACAATTTGACTCACATGCTTCATAATCGAGTCGTAACGAGCCATAGGACTAATTGAACATCTTTGACCGTTTGTGTTTACCGTTATTGATATAACCTATATGTTTAGGTCAAGACTAGCGTTGTCTTTGCACGCATTTACTTGTTGAAGTACTTTTATAACTCTCGCTCTCAAGGTGAGATCATAGTCCCACTTTTACTCTTTTTGAACTTATATTTGGGATGAGAAAACATAAACGATTCTTTTGAACTAAGTGAACACAAGAACGGGAAAACAAACATTCTACATACGAGTTTAGAACAAAAATCCTCAATTCGATTATCATTAGTTACACTTGCCGGGTGTAAGCGAGAACTTATGTTATATGGCCATATGGGTTTGACAAACCCTCATTCAAACGGTTCGCTACCGTTTACGAATGAAATATATTTTCGGGAACAGTGTTGTTCTAGCACTAATTGATGGGGTATTCAACGGACGGAACGTTAAGCTTTGATAATTGGGTGCTCGTGAATATTAACTTTTAGAATGTATTACTATTATTTCAACTTTGCAAACCTTGTGGTTCGGCTTACTTTACTTTTACTCACTTACTTACTTAAACCTATGATTTCACCAACGTTTTCGTTGACAGATTTCTATGTTTTTCTCAGGTCTTGCACGATATGTGATACATGCTTCCGCTCACTATTTGATACTTGCATCCGATGTCGAGTATACATGCATTTCATGGAGCGTCTTTTGACTTTACTTTAAACCGTGTCGCCTAGATTTCAATCGTACTTATAACGTTGTAACTTAACTTTTGGTTGAACAATTCTTGTAAACTTTGAAACAATCTTTATTTTGAAATGAAGGCGACATATTTTGGTCAAACGTTATCTTAAAGACTTATAATCAGGTAATGGGACACACGTAGCTGACGCCGTCACTTGACGATTTGTCGGGGTCGCTACAAGTGGTATCAGAGCCTTGGTTGTAGGGATTTAGAGTTCATTTGTGTCCACCCCGAGTCATAGGGTACATAGGTGAATCTAGACTACAACCGGCATATAGACTGAAGTAGGAATTACTTGACTATTTGTGCATTTATACTCGAACTCTTCTATCATATCTGACTCGTATTCGATCTTGATCTTACGTTGATAAATTTTGTTGATGCGCCACCTTGACTTTATGAAGTAACGTTAAATGCACATGAGAATCAGGGTAATATAATTTCCGGGATTATATTACGGTGATTCACATGGACGTTCCGACATTATGACATAAAAGAATTTAAGGCGAGTCAAGGAAAATTTTCTCTCTATCCTTATTCCATACTGCGGTTAGTATTGTTGAAAATACTAACCAACGATATTCTTGTGTCATGAAGGAACAATGGCTCACCAAGGTCAACACAACACTCCTCTCGAAACTCTTGAACAAGCTCTTCAACGAATGATAACCACCGCCGTGGGTACGGCCGTGGCCGATCACTTTTCTAACAACAACAATCATGGAGCCGGTAATTCAAGCGAAGGTTGCTCCTACAAGAACTTCATGAAGTACAACCCTCCCACTTTCGATGGAACCGGAGGACCGGTTACTCTCACCCGATGGTTTGAACAAATGGAGACCATTTTTAACACAAGCGGCTGTCGAGACCAGGATAAGGTCAAGTTTTCCACCCTCACTTTCACCGGCATTGCTCTCTCGTGGTGGAACAAGTACGTACAATCAGTGGGTATCGATGAAGCCCTTACACTCTCTTGGGCCGAATTAAGAGAAAGAATGATCACCGAATACTTCCCGCACGACGAGACTCGAAGGCTCGAGCAAGGGCTAAGGAATTTGAAAACGGTCGGGAATGACCTCGAAGCTTATAATCAACGGTTTACCGAACTAGTCTCGATGTGTCCAAATCTCATGACTCCCGAATCCCTAAGAGTCGAACTTTACATGGATGGCCTCCCTAAGAGCATTCAACACAAGGTAATGACATCTCAACCCACTAACCTACAAGAGGCTTTAACAATGGCCCACCATACTTTAGACACGGCAAATGAAACGGAAACGCCGGCACCAATGGTCGAGAACCAATCGAGCGGCAATAAAAGAACAAGGGAAGCCTCTCAATCAAGCAACCACAACCACAACAACCTCTCCAAGAAGCCTTTCGCCTCCAACGACAAGAAAGGCTATACCGGAAAACTACCTTTTTGTAATGAATGCCACAAGCATCACTTTGAAGGATGTGGCAGGTTTCGCCACCGGCGCCAAGGACCCGTCGCTCGAAAGATGCCCAACGCACACAGAACGGGTGCTTGCTTCGAATGTGGCCAACCGGGCCATTTTAGGAATGTGTGCCCAAATAAGAAAATCAACCCCAACGCACGCCATTGAACTTTCAACATCGACACCTAGGATGCCCGAGACGACGATGGACTAGTCACGGGTACGTTCCTTCACAACAAACCATATACTTCATACTTGTTCGATTCGATTACCGCTAGACGTTTTACAACCAATACTTTGACTTGTACTCATTACCTTCCATCTTTTCCCCTAGATACTATTTAGGCGATTTAAGCGACCAACGGAAAAATATTGTGTGCCTATAAATATTATCGGAGGATATACGTTAAGAAATTGAACTCGACACCAATAGAACTAAGGAACTCAAAACCTATTCATTAAGGAGAAATTGTTGCCCTACATTTATGTATAGATTATTGTGAACTAAGAAATTTTCGGTTGGAAACCGATACCCTCTCCCTCGCATCCATGACCTCATGATTATTTGCACGAATCCCGTATGTTCCAAATCGACCTCCGTTCCGGTTATCACCAATTGGGGGTTAAGGGAGGCGATGTCTCCTAAGCCATTTTTCGAACTCGCAACGTTAGTTGTAAATCTCTCTTAGTACCATTCGATTTATTTAGGACTCTGTCCGTATTCATGAACCTCCTAAACCACGTATGCAAACTTACCTAGACAAATCTGTTATCGTATTTATAGATGACATCTTAACTTATTCAAGTAAAGAAGGAAAACGAACAACATCACCATCTTAAGCTCGAACTTTTGAGAAAAGAGCAACTCTATACCAAATTCTCCGAGTGAGAATTTCTGTTGAACGAAGTTCAATTTTCTAGACCATGATGTTAATGGTCAAGGCATTACAATCAATCTCGAAATCAAGCCACGTGTAATCAGGAAACTCTCCCAACTCAGACTTATATTCGTAAAAATATTAGATCTCACCGGTTGTTACCGAAGATTAATTTCTGACTTTTCTCGTGTGTTATCGCCAAGAAAAAGCCGTGCGCCTGCGGGCAAAGCGGACAATATTGTGGTCATATTAAGCTGGGGTGTTACAGAATGGTATCACACGGTGTCACACGACTTTTAAACTCGTTAACTCACTAAGGAAAACTCTAAACCTCTCCGTGTTCGAACCTTGAGCGTGATTTTTCACACCAACATTTCTAGTTAAAAATCGTATAGCAACAGATGGAACTCGAACATGGAAATATTTCTATTTGAACGCCGAAAGGCATACTCTCTCGACTCAAAAAAAAAAAAAAAAAAAAAAAAAAAAAATACATAACTAAAATTCGTTATTTTACACGAAGAATTCGAATACTAAATTGTGGATCCGATCAAACTTCTCGTCATCACGTACCACACTACATACCTCTGTTATTTCACCGTCACCGTCTGATATTACTGGAATTTAAGATAACACACAATCCAACGATACTTCACTCTTCTTTGACTTAACACCCTTGTGTTTCTGATAATCGGTCAACTATTATTCAACCCCGACCTATACAACTACGTGTACTACCTCGTTTCTCTTTCAGACTTCAACTTTTGACAACTAGAGGCACGTTATGGCAACCTCGAGATGCAAGCTCATCCTATTCTAAGTCCTCATTTCACTCCTATCTTTATCGCTCGCATTTCCGTTTAAAGAAATTCCTCATATTACCTAAGTATTCGCCACGAGGGTGAATAGTCCTAACGAACATTTTTCGAACCCTAACTAACTTGTTCAAACGTATCTTAAGAGATTCTATTCTAACACGGTGTACCATTGCCAATTACCTCGGATCAAAATACTCGTATCGCTTCTAGTTTTGCAAGAAACCTTGGAAACCCACTTGGACATACGTACCGCGTATCTCCCACAACCGACGAACCGAGCAAACGTACGATTCAATCTTGGAAAGACATGTTACAGACTGGTATTGTCACCTTTAGTAGATCACTCTTACAACAGTAGTTACCACTCGTGTGTTCACACGCACTTTCCGAAACCCTATATGACCGCTAATGTCATACCCCTATTCGTTGGACCAAAGCACGTGGCAAACAAAACACCGAATCTTAACTCATCCAAGAAACAACAATTGAGATAATCCAAGTCCGAGAAGGGCTCGAGACGACCCGTAGTCGCCCAAAAGAGTCATACCAAACTTAGATGAAAACCTCACAAATCCCAGTGTGTAACCGCGTAATATCGAGAAACCGCACCTTGGAAAGGTGTAATCCATTTTGGGAAATCGAGAAAGGCTATATCCGCAATATCGAACCTTTTGAAACCTTGGGGCGTATTGGAACCGCTTCCTATCGTTTAGAACTTCCGACTCGATTAAGTTTCCGTTTACCCTACATTTCGTGTAACAAACTTAGAAACGTGTCCTGCGGAACAGGAACGTGCAATCCTTCTAGATGCACCAACTATTGATGACAAACTCCTCCTCATAGGAAAAACCGGCTGAACTTGTGGATCGTAAAACCAAGCCCTAATACAACGTAAAACCCTGACTATCCAACTCATGAGAACACTCAAGGACGTACTTTCACTTATTCATTGCATGGACAACGTAAAGTCTCGAGTAAGAGATATCGACTACTACTTCCAACTAAATTTCGGGACGAAATTTCTTTTGAGGTGTGGATAATGTAACATCCCGCATTTTTCCGTTAAATTATTTTAACGCCCGTCTTTTTCTTTTTAAATAAAACCCTTCGTATCTAGATTCGTATCCTTTGTTATGTAACATTTTAAATATTCTCGTTGTTGGAAGATAACGTCTCCCGTACTCTCGTGTAATTTAAAATAATTCGTTTGGTTAATTCACGCACCCGCACCCGAACTAGAGGGACCATTTTTGCCAAGTGATCAAAGGTGTGACTAGGTCAACTAGTCAACACCCTTTCTCATCCATTCATTCATTTCCAATTTCATTTCCATTTTCCTTTAACACTTTCAACTTTTCTTCCAATCTTCATCATCAAGATTCATCATCCATTCATGATCTAGCAAGCTTCAATCAAAGCAAAATATATATTTGGAATCCTCTCTTCATCCTCTTCAATTTGATACCAACTTCATCTCTTTTGGGTAACTTTCTAAAATCACTAATTTTATGTGTTCTTGAGATTTTTGAGTTATAAAGTTGTTAATTAGTGTCTATGGCTCATTGTGATGTCGTGTATGTAATTTGTATGCTCGATTCGTTGTTTTTGGTGTAACTAGTTCAATATGAAAATTACTTGCTAAATCCTTGATTTTGGATGATCAAATGTTGTTAGATTGTTAAAGTGCATGTTTTAAAAGTGATACTAGTATCATTAGTTTCGTTTTGATGTATAGGTTGATTAAGGAAACTCCAAAAACATGATTATTGATTTTGTGATGCTTGATTAGGGTTTGCTAGTTCTTGAGATGAATTTTTGGATGCTTGAATGCCATGGAATGTTAATTGTTAGTGTTTTGTTGCAATGTGTGTTTGATTACCTTCGAAACGGCATAACATACATGTAAGTTGGTTGCCCGAATCATAAAATGCGTTTTTGGAACTTGAACTTTGATTATGAGTATTTAATTGCGGTTTTTGGTTGTTTAAAGTGAAAGTTTGATTGATGATATGTGTTTAGTTGCATTCCTCGTCAAAATACCTTTCCAACGATGTATGATAGGCGTTATAAGTGTTTGCGGGTCAAGTTTTGTGCTAAAATTGATTTTGGCTCGTGCATAGTTTTGCAAAACAGAAAAATAGCTGAACTACAGGTCGCGCGGCGCGCACCCTACCCCGCGCGGCGCGCCAAATGGCCTGGACAGATTCTGACCTCCATGGCCCTTTTAACGTGAAATGTTTGACTAGCTACCGACCTCCGATTCACATGAAACTTGTTTTAATATACTTGTATATGAATATTTAGCATAGAAAAATAGTCCGGGACCCGACCCGAACATGTTGACTTTTTCGTTGACTTTGACCAAGTTTGACTTTTTGTCAAACTTAACCAATTAATTATGCAATCTTTCTAACATGATTCTATACTTGTATCTTGCATGAAACTTGACAATTTGACTCACATGCTTCATAATCGAGTCGTAACGAGCCATAGGACTAACTGAACATCTTTGACCGTTTGTGTTTACCGTTATTGATATAACCTATATGTTTAGGTCAAGACTAGTGTTGTCTTTGCACGCATTTACTTGTTGAAGTACTTTTATAACTCTCGCTCTCAAGGTGAGATCATAGTCCCACTTTTACTCTTTTTGAACTTATATTTGGGATGAGAAAACATAAACGATTCTTTTGAACTAAGTGAACACAAGAACGGGAAAACAAACATTCTACATACGAGTTTAGAACAAAAATCCTCAATTCGATTATCATTAGTTACACTTGCCGGGTGTAAGCGAGAACTTATGTTATATGGCCATATGGGTTTGACAAACCCTCATTCAAACGGTTCGCTACCGTTTACGAATGAAATATATTTTCGGGAACAGTGTTGTTCTAGCACTAATTGATGGGGTATTCAACGGACGGAACGTTAAGCTTTGATAATTGGGTGCTCGTGAATATTAACTTTTAGAATGTATTACTATTATTTCAACTTTGCAAACCTTGTGGTTCGGCTTACTTTACTTTTACTCACTTACTTACTTAAACCTATGATTTCACCAACGTTTTCGTTGACAGATTTCTATGTTTTTCTCAGGTCTTGCACGATATGTGATACATGCTTCCGCTCACTATTTGATACTTGCATCCGATGTCGAGTATACATGCATTTCATGGAGCGTCTTTTGACTTTACTTTAAACCGTGTCGCCTAGATTTCAATCGTACTTATAACGTTGTAACTTAACTTTTGGTTGAACAATTCTTGTAAACTTTGAAACAATCTTTATTTTGAAATGAAGGCGACATATTTTGGTCAAACGTTATCTTAAAGACTTATAATCAGGTAATGGGACACACGTAGCCGACGCCGTCACTTGACGATTTGTCGGGGTCGCTACAAGGATAAGATGACATTGTTCGATGTTTGGTTGATTCATAAGATTCATAAGCGGAAACATGTCCATGTTCCTAACCTCGTTGCAAGTTACCTCTTTGATGCAACCGGAGACAAAGCTAAGCTCCAAAGTGTTGGTGGTCACTATGTTACTCGCATTGCTAAGTAATTAAGGATTAACTTAGATGGGTTGGAGAAACTTCCAATGACACGATTTGGTGTCAAGGAGATCAAGCAAAGGCATGTTTTGAAGGCAAAATCCCGCAATTCGATGACTCGTTGTGAAGGTGAAGGAACCTCAGAGCGAAAAGGTTAAATTGGTAACTATTGTTCATCGTGATTGAAACAACTTTATGATTTGGTTTGTATTTTAAACTAATTTTACATTTGTGTGAGATCATTGATTTGGTGCGAGGTTGTACACTTGTATTGCTACTCTCGCACAACTTCACACTTATGTTTGTAATAACTTTATGATCACTTATGGATTTGTTTGTGGCATTCTTTGCTTGTATGTGGATCTTAGTAGTAGGAAACTTTGTGATGATTGATCCAAGCCTGACAATAAGTTTAGGCGTCAAGCTCATCCACTTGCAATTATTGGTGACTAAGTTTTTCTTTCCGAATGGTGACAACAAAGATCATTTGATCTAATCCGGTTTTACCTTCTCTTTGCTTCTCTGTTATAATTCGAAATGCCCCTCAATTTTCCTTTAAAAATTTTTGTTTAATACAATGAGGGCATTGCATCAAACTAAATGTAGGGGGAAGAGTAAATCTCAGGTCATTTTGAACTTTTTGGGTTAAACTTGTCGCATGTGCTAACCAAAGATTACAATTGTAATGTTGATGAAAACTAATTATTGGAAAAAGTTTCTAACCATTACACTAATACAAATCATAAAATTTAAATGGCTAGAGCTTGTAAATTAGGGAAAAGTAAGTATTTTCCTTGTTATTTCAAAACTAGGGAAGTAAATTCTTCCCTTTGTGTCCTACTTGTAATTCCTAAGTGGGAGTAAAGTCTCCCACTTCTAAATGATTTTTGTGCTTAAAATGATGAATCAAAAGAAGAAAAATCAATTCTTTTGCATGGGAGTTAAAGTCTTCCATTCATGTTGTTCCAAAAACCAAGTGTTTAAAGCTTCACGCTTTAACACTTCCAGATGATTCAAGTCCATCCATAATTTCGTTTTACTTGGTGTGGGACATTTCCTAATCCACACCATTTTATATTGACATTGGTGTCTCATCATTTCACAATGTTTCAACCAATGTATCATACCGAGGGAAGAGGAGCCACCGAGCTTCACCGTGTGCTATCTTCTTGATGAAGAGTAATGGCTTCGTGCTAGTGTTTCTAGACAACACCCACCATAGCCAAAAGCTATGGCACACTTTTGCTATCAATTAATGGAAGGGTAGTTCCTACTTCCTACCTTTTCTCAATATAGGTATAAAAGCTTGTATGTGGGAAGTCGACGAGTGAATAAAAGCCTCGAGCTTTGACACTCCCGGGATAGTCAAATCCTTCCAATGCCTCATTTTGGAAGTCAAGTCTTCCAAACTTGGAAGTAAAGTCTTCCAAGTTAAGTTGTGTTCCAAACTTGGGAGTAAAGTCTCCCAAGTCAAGTTTGTACCAAAAAGACCTAAGCTTGGAAGTAAAGTCTTCTAAGTATCGCGTAATTGACCCACCACAAATCTTACACCCAAGGTAGTTACTTTCTCATCGCCTTCGATACAGGGGGGTAGTTCACTTCGGTGATATACTGGGAAAGTAGCCACCCGTGCGGTCGTCCCACTACCGGGATGGCTTGTATGCACATCACTTTTATGAGCCCAAGATAGTTATTGTCTCATCGCCTTTGATACTGGGGGGTAGTTCACTTCGGTGATATACCGGGGCAATAGCTATCTGTGTAGTTGTCCCAAACTGGGATGGCTTTGGAATGCACAAAGCTTTTAAACCATAAAATTTTCAGAAAACTTCTCTTGTTTCACAACTCGACTCATTTTCCCTTTTCAAAAACAAAAATGGTTTTCTAAAAGCCTTGTCTTCCTTAAGGATAAAACGTTTTTCTTGGATAACTTATGTGACTTGGTGCTCCATCGTTCTCAAATAAGCTTGCGGGTAATCCTTGGCTAGGTGGTGGTGAAATTGGGGCAAAAAGGGTAAAGTCTTTGCGTGTGATGGTCTATTGAATGCTCCTAGAAAGGTTTGCACTAAAAGCTTGAATCTTGATATGTTTGTTCTTAAATTGCAAATCTTGTGGATGTTTGATCCTTTCTAGGGAGCATGTTATTTGATGGTTCATTTCAAGATGATTGATGATATAAAGATGATTAGCCTAGGCTTGAATTGATGATTTTAAAGGATATTGAGGATTTGGAACTTGAATTAGAAAGTGGTATATCTTTGGAAGCTTATTAGAAGATTTAGTCAAGGATTACCACCCCACCATCGCCCCACTTAATGAAATGACAAATTGAAGATATTTAAAGCATTGATGTTTAAGCTTTTGCTAGTATTGAAAGAAGAAAAAGAGAAGATGAGGTTATGCTTAGTCCTAAACAAACGCAAGTGTTTAGAGATCACTCTAGCCATCAAAGTGCACATTCACTAAGGTATTGATGTGCGTAGAGGTATATACAAAATAGTTATATTTTTACAAGAAAATACTATTAAATACGATACAATTTTACACAAGTTATTTATTTATTTATAGAGTGACCTAAACCTTGCTACAACACTTATAGGCAGTGCACCTAATCGTACAGTAGTGTAGTTTTTAGTAAGTTCGGTTCGTTCCACAGGGATCTTAGCCAAGCTTAACGCTATATTAGTTTTAACTTATAATTGTAAAAATACAAAAATATGTAAATAATATTATTATTATTATAAAAGGGGGTTTTTACCGTTTAATGACCGGTTTGTCGATTTTAAAACTTTAGTCGCAGTTAAAACTTAATGTAAAATATTAAAAATAAATACAACTTAATTTAAAGCGTAAAGTAAATAACGATAATGGAATTGCAATAAATAAAATGACAATAAATAAAGTGCGATAATTAGAAAGTACGATAATTAAAAGTGCAATTAAATACAATGACAGTAAATAAAAGTGCGATAATTAAAAGTGCAATTAAATATGAAATATATATATTATGCTTATTTAAACTTCCGTAATCATGATGTTTGACGTGTTGATTTTAGTTTATTACCATGGGTTAATTGTCCTTTATCCTGGATTATTCGATATGTCCATACGAATTTGTCCATAATAGTCCATCAGTCATAATCATAAATTACGGAAGTCTTCGTCAAATTATTCTTTTTCCCGAAGTCAAATATTCCAAATAATTGGAGATTCGAATTGTAACAAGGTCTTAATACTTTGTTTAATGAATACACCAGGTTATCGACTGCGTGTAAACCAAGGTTTTACTACTTTGTTAACAATTACACCAATTACCCTTGAATGTAATCCACCCCAGTTTCAAAAAGTCTATTAACTATTAATCCAGTTTCGTGTCCGGTAAAATGAACAATTATTGGTATTTATAGATATCCCGCCCACCGTACCCAGTCAAGCGTATGTGGTTATATATAAATACGTCAAATTATAAGTCTATATATATTAAATCAATGAGGTATCATTTAGTTAATATAAAGCCCATTAATAGCCCATAGTCTAATTTTCACAAGTGTCGTTCTTTTATCCAAACCCCAATTATGGTCCAAAGCTCAATTACCCAATTTTAATATTTAGCCCAACATCACGATTACTTCGGCATTAAATAAGCATAATAATAACTTAGCTACGAGACATTAATTTAAAAAAGTTGAACATAACTTACAATGATTAATAATAGCGTAGCGTTACACGGACAGAATTTCGACTTACACCCTTACAACATTCGCTAACATACCCTTATTATTAAAATTAAAATTAAAATTATAATTAATATATATATATATATATATATATATATATATATATATATATATATATATATATATATATACGTTGATAGATAGGAAGAGAAAAAGGTGTATAAAACTGGCCAAAACACGCGAAATTTATAGATGTGGCCTAATACTTGGGGCCATGCGATCGCATGGTTTTTACTCTTCCAGGCCAGGCGATCGCATGACCAGCTGGGGGAGTTCACATGTCTTTGTTTTCTTTCTTGCCGATGGTATTTAATATAATATATAATATATAAATAATTTATAGAATTATTTAAATATTATATTATATTTGTGTGCATAGTTGACTTGTAATTTTTAGTCCGTTGCGTCGAGCGTTAAGAGTTGACTCTGGTCCCGGTTCCGGATTTTCGAACGTCCTTGTGTACAATTTAATATCTTGTACTTTGTGTTTTGCGTCTTGTACTCTTGTAATTTTGAGACGTTTCTTATCAATAATTTGAACCTCTTTGATTGTACTTTGTACTTTTGAGCTTTTTAGTCGTTTGCGTCTTCAATTCGTCGAATCTGTCTTTTGTCTTCACCTTTTATTATTTAGACGAATATCACTTGTAAATAGAACAATCGCAACTAAAAGCTTGTCTTTCTTGAGGGATAATGCTATGAAATATATGTTCGTTTTTAGCATTATCAAATATTCCCACACTTGAGCGTTGCTTGTCCTTAAACAATATAGTCTTGAAATAAAAACACTAGAATCACTTCTTTATTCTTCACACTTTGTACATCAGTGATTTCTATACGGCGGTATAAACAATGGTAGTAACGATGTGGTTTACAGTCCCACATGACTATGAAAAATTAGATCCTTTAGGAAATTGGATCTTTATGGAAACATTTGATCTTTTTTAAAATTCAATCTAGCTTTTACCCTAGATAAGTTTTTCGGAATAACCCTTCACCGGTGTTTGTAAAATGTTTTTGTGGGTTTGGTGGATTTCAGATTTGAAAATTTTAGCTCAAAACTTGCGGTTTTGTGTCACCCACTTGCTAACCTTGTATTGGGAAAGCAACACGTCCAGTTTACTTGCTCCGTATATTACCTTTCGGTAAACTACCGTCCGGTTGTAAAGGAAAGCGTTGAACAAGCAACTGTTAAGGCAATGTCCCCTGACATGCTTTTAATTATGGTCTATATCGTGTCGGATGCAATTACTATCCTTTGTAGGAGCAATAGTAAAGCTCACCCTATAATTTTTCGGTCTGGCACAAGGTCCTGTCTTTGACCATGCTATGCAACCACCGTTCTTACGGTTGACACCCGATTTGGTTCAGGTGACCTAATGAATTCCATGTAAATTCCTAGGATTTTACGTTCAATAGTAATGAACGCATTGAAAATGGGTTTTCAAAAAACAAATCGGTTTGTAATTTGATCAAAATATTTTCTCGTTCAAGCTCGAGTTTAGATATCATTGAATTCCATGAGTTTATAATTCTCAATCTTTAAAAGTCAATCTCTAGGATTGAGTAATATCAGTCTTAAAAGCTGATTTTTGATCTTTAAGGAGATTATCCTTTCTGGGGATCTGATTCATTATTCTTATCAAGCTAATTTGCACGGTGCCCTCCCCATTTTATGAGACAGATCCTCTCATGGTTAGGATAAGTCTGACTACTTGGCGACCCTGTTTGATGCTGAGGTCCGTGGATTTCCACCTGATTTTCGAGAAAACTTTTCAAAGTTTTTCGTAGACTCTACAACTGGTCTGGACGACAACTTCCTGACCTAAATCAAGAAGCGCGTGTCTTTTTCGGAAGACATTACTTCCTTTTAATGATGGAATTGATTTATTGTGTAGATCCATCTTTCTTTCAAATATATTACAGTTTTCCGGGTAGTTAATTTTGTCCAAAACAAAAGTATCTTCAATTATTTGTACAAAAATATGTGATATATGTTCAAAATAACTTGGTAAATTTTTCTCACACTTGGCTTTTATTTTTCTTTCTTTGCCTTTTTATTGTCCTCTATTCCATTTTAAATGAATTCTAACATTTTGGGTTGTTTCTCAATTTATGTCCTTTCTGAGGTAACAATAATTTCGGTGTTAACACCTAGTTTTATCGTTCATAAATATGTATAAACATGATTTTGAATTCAATTATTTGAAAATTTCGAAAATTTTTACTAGAATTGGGTAGTCAGTATATAAGACTAGGGCTGTTCTTTATTATCAGAGAGCACTAGATTCTAATACAACTACTGCGTTACTAGTATTTTTAATGGTAACCAAGTGTATAAGTTAAAAATTTTAAAAATCCGAAAGAATTTAACCCCTTCCCACACTTAAGATCTTGCAATGCCCTCATTTGCAAGAAATCGGTAACAATTTAAATTATTGAGGGTGATTAGCGTAGAAAAATGGTTAAATTTTACCAAAGTTACCAAAAATATTGGCGTTTGTTTGTTGAATGATAAATGGTGCACATCATTTGTTCATTCCGTCTTGGTGTTACGACACATTGTTTTTTTGTTTTGTCGTCAAAAGTACTAGCTTTTGCTGAACTTAATGCCAGTCTTTAAAAATGCGCTGTTTTACCCTGTGAGAAAGAATTCTCAGAGACCTGCTTTAGCCGACTCATAGGAGAGTCGTGTGATTTGGTTCTCCATAGCTACGTAAGCATAGCCTCGAATCTTCAATATCTTTTCTTCTAAACATATAAATGGTCCTTCTCTGCATAAAGTAACAAATTCGGTATTTGAATATGTTTGATTATTTGAACATTTACCTTCATGTGACCATTTTTCGCATTTATAACATCTTTCAAGGTGTCGTGCTCTTCTTTTCGTTCCGGATTTTGATTTTCCTTTACCAAAATGTATCTTATGATGATCTTTTCTGAGTTCTTTTCTTACTCCGTCCATTTTTTTCTTATGAATGATACCAGTTCACTTGGAAGTGTGTCTGATAATGCTAAAAACGAACATATATTTCATAGCATTATCCCTCAAGAAAGACAAGCTTTTAGTTGCAATTGTTCTATTTACAAGTGATATTCGTTTAAATAATAAAAGGTGAAGACAAAAGACAGATTCGACGAATTGAAGACGCAAACGACCAAAAAGCTCAAAAGTACAAAGTACAATCAAAGAGGTTCCAATTATTGATGAGAAACGTCTCAAAATTACAAGGGTACAAGATTCAAAACGCAAAATACAAGATATTAAATTGTACGCAAGGACGTTCGAAAATCCGGAACCGGGACCAGAGTCAACTCTCAACGCTCGACGCAACGGACTAAAAATTACAAGTCAACTATGCACATGAATATAATATAATATATAATTAATTTGTTAAAATTAATATATATATTATATTATATTATAAAAATCGTCAGCAGAAGAAAACAACAACATGTGAGCCTCCCCAGCTGGCCATGCGATCGCATGGCCTGGAGGAGCAAAACTCATGCGATCGCATGAGCCCCTTTTCCAGCCCACATGCCTATAAAATTCGCAGTTTGGTGAACATCAAACACATCTTTTTCTCCTCATTCATTAACGTATATGTATATATATTTATATTTTAATTTTAATTTTAATTTTAATTTCTAATAATAAGGGTATGTTAGCGAATGTTGTAAGGGTGTAAGTCGAAATTCTATCCGTGTAACGCTACGCTATTTTTAATCATTGTAAGTTATGTTCAACCTTTTTAATTTAATGTCTCGTAGCTAAGTTATTATTATGCTTATTTAAAATAAAGTAATCATGATGTTGGGCTAATTACTAAAATTGGGTAATTGGGCTTTGTACCATAATTGGGGTTTGGACAAAAGAACGACACTTGTGGAAATTAGACTATGAGCTATTAATGGGCTTTATATTTGTTTAACTAAATGATAGTTTGTTAATTTTAATATAAAGATTTACAATTGGACGTCCCTATAAATAACCATATACACTCGATCGGACACGATGGGCGGGATATTTATATGTATGAATAATCGTTCATTTAACCGGACACGGGAATGGATTAATAGTCTATGGAATTATTAAAATAGGGGTGAAATTATGTACAAGGACACTTGGCATAATTGATAACAAAGTATTAAAACCTTGAGTTACACGCAGTCGATAACCTGGTGTAATTATTAAACAAAGTATTAAAACCTTATTACAGTTTAAGTCCCCAATTAATTGGAATATTTGACTTCGGGTATAAGGATAATTTGACGAGGACACTCGCACTTTATATTTATGACTGATGGACTGTTATGGACAAAAACCAGACGGACATATTAAATAATCCAGGACAAAGAAAAATTAACCCATGGGAATAAACTAAAATCAACACGTCAAACATCATGATTACGGAAGTTTAAATAAGCAAAATTCCTTTATTTTCATATTTAATTGCACTTCTAATTATCACATTTTTATTTATTGTCATTGTATTTAATTGCACTTTTAATTATTGCACTTTTTAATTATCGCAATTTTATTTCATCGCACTTTTATTTATTGCAATTTCATTATCGTTGTTTATTTTACGCTTTAAATTAAGTCTTTTATTTATTTAATATTTTACATTAGGTTTTAACTGCGACTAAAAGTTTTAAAAATCGACAAACCGGTCATTAAACGGTAAAAATGAAAGGACCCGTCCTAATCCATCCGGACGATGTCCGTATCGATTATAAATGATTCACAATAGTTGATTTCATCACGAGGTACTTGACCTCTATATGATACATTTTACAAACATTGCATTCGTTTTTGAAAAGACAATATTTCATTACATCGAAAGTTGACGGCATGCATACCATTTCATAATATATCTAACTATAATTGCCTTAATATTAATCTTGATGAACTCAACGACTCGAATGCAACGTCTTATGAAATATGTCATGAATGACTCCAAATAATATCCCTAAAATGAGCAAATGCACAGCGGAAGATTTCTTTCGTACCTGAGAATAAACATGCTTTAAAGTGTCAACCAAAAGGTTGGTGAGTTCATTAGTTTAACATAAATAATCATTTCATAATTTTAATAGACCACAAGATTTCATATTTCCATTTCTCATAAACATACGTCCCATGCATAGAGACAAAAATATCATTCATATGGATTGAAGACCTGGTAATCGACATTCACAATATACATATAAGAATATCCCCATCATTCCGGGATCCTCCTTCGGACATGATATAAATTTCGAAGTACTAAAGCATCCGGTACTTTGGATGGGGCTTGTTGGGCCCGATAGATCTATCTTTAGAGTTCACGTCAATTAGGGTTTCTGTTCCCTAATTCTTAGATTACCAGACTATAAAGGGGCATATTCGATTTCGATCATTCAACCATATCATGTAGTTTCAATTACTTGTGTCTATTTCGTAAAACAGTTATAAAAGTTGCGCATGTATTCTCAGCCCAAAAATGTAAAGGGTAAAAAGGTAAATGAAACTCACCATAATGTATTTTGTAGTAAAAATACATATGACTATATTGAACGATGCAGGGTTGGCCTCGGATTCACGAACCTAGATCATTTGTATATATTAACACATATATTTGTAATCGAACAAATTTATTATATCTTAAATTATATATTATATATATTTAATTTGTATGTATCTTTAAAAATGATTAATATTTATATAGTTATATTAATATTTATATATGATTAATATTATATTAAAAATACATCATTTGTAATATATGAATGTTTATATATAAAAAAAATATGTTTATTATAAGTATAACTTTATATGCATAATATTTATTTGTTGTAAAAATAATAATAATGATAATACTAGTAATAAAAATAATGATGATAATAATAATGATTATAATTTTTAATATTAATAATTTTTTTATGTTCATAATAATAATAGTAATAATAATAATAATACAGATAATAATATTACTAATACGGTATAATAATGATAATGATTATAATACTTTTACATATGATAATAATATTAATAATTTTAACACTAGTAGTAGTAATAATAACAATAACAATAACAATAACAATCATAATCATAATCATAATCATAATCATATTCATATTCATAATCATAATAGAGTTCTACCTTAAAACAAGCTCCTAAAAAGGAAACGCCATCGCCCGGGCTCGAACCTACAACCTCCCGCTCCATGAAAATACCCCTAACCGTCCCTCTGTTTTCTGCTTTTCTATTTTAATTACCGTTTATATTCTATTTAACCTTTCTTCATTGGTCTAGTAGGCCAAAGCAGCCCAATTAGAAATCCGGGATCACAGCCCAATTTAATAATACGGCCCAATGTCATAAAATAGAATACGGTTCATGATATTGAATTTAGAATTCGAAGCAGGATAACATAATGGAAACCGTCATCATCTAGTTACCTTTATCGCCATCTAAACTTCATCATCGTCATTAATCGTTCCTCATCACATAACCATCCCATAATTATGATATCATCAATATTAATTCTATCATCACCGTTCGTATTTGTATCATCATCAAATCCAAATAAGAAGGAAAAAGAAAGGCAAAATTACTAAGCCCAAGATTATAATCATCCAAGCCTAACTTGATATATATGCCTGCGGTCTAGTTTATGATAAAAAAAAATAATCGTTCACAGATATATATTGTTATTGTTATTAGAAAAGATAACCTTGGTCCACCATTTTCATAATCTAGCAAGTGGAACTTTCTACTTTATAATTGTCGTCAATCAAAACAAAAGGGCAGGCGAAATTCTTTATCAATAACATCATCATTCTTCATCCATGCTCATTACATCACCATCATTGTCATTTGTTAATATTCACCATCATTTCCACCGCTAATTTTTCTGTTGTAGATTAATTTTGAACAGCAAAAGTACGTAGGTTGTTTAGGTTGTTTGTGATGGTGGTTTTGAGTGGTGGTTTGTACATGGAAGAGAAGTATTTAGCTGCAGTAACAGCAATATAGCGACTGCAGCAGTAGTACACGAGCTTTACTAATGGCAGTTGTGAGTTTATACAGGAAATAAGCGAGTGGGTATTCGATAGAAAACAGAAATGGTTGTAAACACTTTGCAGTAGCAGATGGGGTGTTTGGCTCGTTTGAAAAGTAAACAGGAATAGAAAGTAGGTAACATGTGGAGTGGTTGTTGAGTCCATAGTAGATACAAGAAACAGAAGTGCAGCAAGAGGTGTTGGCGATGTTCACGATAGAAGAATGAAAAGAGAGAGATGATTCTAGTTGCTGGTGTTCGGTTATTGAGGTTATGGGTTTCGTTCGAGAGCAACAAGTTTCGATGATGGGTTTGTTCATGTGATTCACGTAGTAGAGATGAAGAAGGGAAAATGGGTTAAACTAAAAGTAGAAGTAGTTTGTTGAATGATGAGTGTTATCTTGTGTGATAACGAACATAAATATAGCAAGTAGGCTACATATAGTGGGACACTATGCAGCAACAATGATGTCCATAGAATACATGAAAGATATATAATAGAGGACTTTGAAGTGGGTCTCTAATTTGGTGGTGATTTGGTTTGATAGAAAGCAAAGAAAATATGAATAAGTTCAAACGTAAACAGTAATATTAACATTGATTTAATATAATAATATGATAGTGGATGAATGCAATTCAAAACAGTATTTGATTCTCATTCCGTGAATTTAAATTGTCCTCATGCTACCGACCGTTTTTCATGGACGGTGTTATAGCGTGGTTCTTTGCTAAACAGTTGGAATATAAAAGTGTTCCTAAAAATCTCAAACTTTTAGATTAAATATATTTAATTATTTCGCTCGTTAACTGTTTGAAACCTGATCAAAAAGGCTCGATAATTATTTATTTTCTGTTCCAATTTATATGTACGGAGTGCTAATATTTAATCTTTAAAAGGTAAAAATATTTTTGACAAATCTAAAATCTTCGTAATCAATTTACAGTTCAACTTTTATTTCAATCCTTCGTGAACATGTATAATATCTATATTAAAACTAACAAAGCATCAACTGAGTGTTACTGACGTTTACTAATTAAGCTCGAAATCATTTATTTTTAAAATATTCTCTTTCTACATATAAACAAATTTAAAATAGCAAGTTTAATTACTAAAACAAATATATTATATATTTTTAAACAAATAGATCTAATATAACTTTAAATACTTACAAGTAATAATTATATACATAATTATATATATCTATATATTTATAAATATAGTTTTCATTACATCGCATATTATTTTACATATTTAATTCTAACCAATTAAACATATATTATTTCAATAATATCTCAAATTATTATTATTATTATATATATATATATATATATATATATATATATATATATATATATATATATATATATATATATATATATATATATATATATATATATATATATATATATATATATATATTTAAATATATATGTATCTATTTACAATTTATTTGTTCGTGAATCGTCGGGCATAGTCGAAGGGTAATTGATGACATGAACAAAGTTCAAAGTTTTCGAGACTTCAATATTAAAGACTTTGCTTATCGTGTCGGAAACATATAAGTATTAAGTTTAAATTTGGTCGGAAATTCCCGGGTCATCACAGTACCTACCCGTTAAAGAAATTTCGTCCCGAAATTTGAGTGAGGTGGTCATGGCTAACAATAAAAATGTTTTCATGACCAATATGAGATGATAATTAGAGGTTTATCAGCATTGAATAATAATGCTAAAATAATTCGATTATTCTAAGAATACGAATGAATCTATCGCAAAAGAGTGAATTGAAGAAAATAAGATTTTTCTTAGCTTTTGACGTAAACAGGGTTGAATTCCAGAATTCAAGGGATTTAAAGAAAATCTTCGGAAATTTATAAGATCTGATTCTTCGAGATTTATGGAATTTAAGATCTCTTTAATTAAATGCGATCATCTGCCTCGATTGCTTTGTCTGGTATTCCCACTATAAATGAACTTCTTCCGTTCCATCATTTTCATCATTCCTATACTTTCATTCTTAATTCTTACTTCTAAAAGATTGTGAAAATGCTTCATCCAGTTCTAATCCTTTATATTTTCCTAATTAACATTTCTGTCATCCTTCTTTTTAATCTTCCACCAGAAGAATCTGTTTACTTCTACTATTATCTTGGGATGATATTATTCTGAATTATACCGTGCCTTTATATTGCTATTCGTATTAATATTCACAGTTTGTAACCTCCGTGTTATTATTGGGCTTTATAATTTCTCTTATATATTGGAGCTCTTTGCCTTTTTATTCTCTTCTCGACCTCTAGTAAAGCGAGTAATGGTTCAAAATTCGTAAGTATGGGGTTTCGAATGAACTTAATGTTCTAAAAAGAAAGAACGTAATAGCACGATTTGATTTGTCAAATTACCAGAATAACTGAGAATAGAACTATCAAGAATATATTTTTCTTGATACGTTCAGAAGTTAATCAGAATGAAAGAGTTATGTAACATAGAACATCATGACATTATAGTCTATGAATCATCATGTTCCATTAGAAACTCAGCATGACTTACTGTAATATAATCATGTTGATCAAGTGTCATTATATTATACTAACTCCTGCATCAGTTCCCAACATTACTTCAATAACATTCATATTTTAATCTCGAAAGTTTACAGAATATAGAAACTAACAGTTTCTATATGATGTAACACTGATAGCATGAAGAGATTAATGATTTCAAATAAGAATAGTTATGAAAATATCTTCAGAAATATGAAGGATATTTATAATGAAAGATACGTTGATATCTTGGAATTTCTAATATCGATGGATGATGAAGAAGATTTATCCGTAAAGGTTTAGATTCGGAAGCAAGGTATTCGCTAAAGATTTCATCAGAAACAGAATCATTTGGATTCTTTGAAGTCAAACTTATTCTTTGCGATTTGTCCACGGCGTTCTTCATAGTTTTGCATTATCTGCTTTTCGGTACTAAATTTTCTATTGAATGCTTCCAATATAGTGATACACAGGAAGCACGAAGAGGTATATAATTTCGGACGAGAATATTTATGAAAATATCCTCAGAAATATCAAAGATATTGATGATGATATTTTAGAATTTCTAAGTTCGATGGTTGATGGAGAAAGATTTTCCGCAAGATTTTAACATGAATTCGGAGCAAGATATTCTCTATAGATTTCAACGGATCTAGATTTATCTGGGTTCTATGAATTTAGGGTATGTTACATGTATTTCTCCTTGGTTTCCTTTATGGTTAGCTCAATCCGCTTTCCAGTTCCAACTTTTCTGAGCTTTTCCAACATACTAATCTTTATCATCAAACATTTGATGATTATGGTTGTTTACGGTTATCTACAGTTTCTGCTGCTTCATTCAGCTTTTTCAACATTCAGAGTATTGATTTGTGACTGAGTGCTTTTCAGAATTTCAGAATGAGAGATCATAATTCTAAGAGATAAATGTCATATATATAACTGTTGATGTAGATATGCTGTGAGTTTTCAAAGTACTGATTGCTGATTCCCGGTAATTGTTATGGCAGTTCTCGTTATAAGGTGCGGATGAGTATATGATAGGGTTTCAATGAATAAATATAATGATTTATCAGAGAGATTTAAGCCAAAAAGCAGCGAGGTTGCTGGTACGTCTGCTGGTAATATGGTGGAATATAAAAGAATTCTCCGGTATTAAAAGGGTAATCGTATATATCAGGATTTATAGTAAGGTTACTTTGAATGAAAAGTCGAAGTTGAATTACTGAAGCTGTGACAAAATTGGCTAATTTGGAAAGGAATTGCAAAGTTATTTTTGGTGATAACAACGCCAAAGGAGCTAGCACAGGTACGTGTTAAACGTTTATACAGGTTCTGAGAATTTTTCAGGTGCATAACTATATGCGTAGATCTTTTCTTCCATAGATGGAGTGCGGTTGATTCATCCTCTCGATTGAGGTGTTTTCAAGAATCATGAAAGGTTTGAAAGCTGATTGTAATCGTCAAGATATAAATGAAATTTAAGATGAAATCAAGTGGCAAACTTGAAGAATTGTTTAGTTTCATATGTTATAGTCAATATTTTAATTCATTTTAATTGTCCAATGTTGGTAGTCCGCAGTTGGTAGTCCACAGTTAGCAATTCAATAATTCATACATAGTTTAATATATAATATTCGAATTAATTAATACGTATAATGACCCGTATTCGTCTCAGACTCGATCACAACTCAAAGTATATATATTATTATAGAATCAACCTCAACCATGTATAGAGAACTCGATCATTACTGCATATAGAGTGTCTAAGGTGATTCCAAACAATATATATAGATGCGTCGATATGATATGTCAAAACCTTGTATACGTGTCCTGATATTTAAAGTGCGTAAAATAAATACAGAAATTAAATAACGATAAATAAAATGCGTAAAGTAAATAACAGAAATTAAATGACAATAAATAAAATTGCGAGAATATAAATTGCGATAAATAAAATGCGATAAATAAATTGCGATAATTTAATTGCGATAAGTAAATTGCGATAAAATAAAATGTAATGCGGAATTAACAGTTAGCTAGGATCTTGTTAGCGCGGTTTCTTAACAAAATTTCATATTGTTAATTAGTCTGTTTCTAATCAATTTTTATTGTGTCCATTATTTCTTCATTATGCCACTTGTTGGATTCTGGTAAATTGAAATCCAAATATGAAATTGAATTTGAATGAAAATAGTTATTCTTTGGTGAACGGATACGTATATCTTGTGGATGTAAGTAGGATAGTAAATGACTGTTGAATCAGATTAGAAAAATGTACAGTGTAACTTATTAATGTGAAATTTAAATAGTCCTCGGGTATTACCTACCCGTTAAAATATTTTCACCATTAACAATTTGTACAAGAGAATTTTTAATTACAATCTTTATGAAAACATATGTACATATATATTTTCTTCAGATGTATTCATGGATTTAATGAGTTAATATGATATTAAACTCATTTGCTTTTCGGTTGGAACTAGAATAAATAATCTCTAAAACTTTAGAGATTACATATTCGCCATGTCGAACGAATATAAATGAGGTAGAACGATACATAGAACGAAGATCATACTCAAAGTACATATGATGATATTGAAGCATGGATTGTTGATGGTACTGGTGCTGTTATTGATTGTACTGTTGGTGCCGGTGATGTTGCTGAAGCTGGTACATTTTGTACCATATTCTCCGAATTGATTATTCGAGCGCGAAGTTCGTTGACTTATTACTCCAGGATGATTGTCGGTCGGAACGAGCGGATGAATAAGGTTCAGAATTGTGGATAGAATATGATCTTGTCGAGTTACCCTGGAAATGAGACTGAAAATGGTGTCTCGAACAGGTTCGCCGGTAAACGCTTCAGGTTCATTGTCAAGAGGTGAATTCGGTTGGTGGAAGGGATTACCTTCTGCGCGTTTCCATTAATTAAGTCGACTACAAACCCATCAGATGAATTGATAATGGCTGATTGGTTGATTCATGCCGATGACGCTGTTTTCAGAGCTTAGATGAACATCTATGTCGGAATAGCTGTCGGAATAACTATCGAAATAGCTATCAGAATCTGAGGGACTCGAACTGGTTGCAGGATTCATCTCGTACGATCAGATGAAGGATTTTCGATAAGAAATAGATTATGGGATGTAGATTAGTACCCTGCAATACATAATTTACATATGCATATATAATACTAAAATCCCATAAGTTACAGAGGAATCTACGAAAGTTGTCAGGCAAAGTTACAGTAACAGATACGCTAAGATATGAAGTAGCAGATATGCTAAGATATGAATTTTGTCTATTCACTATTCATGCAGTCAATGCAGTAAAAAGTGTCTAGACTAAGAATGATAAGTAAGTGATTCTCTAAGATTGATAAGCAGGTAATTTTTGACACAAAATGATAAGCAAAACTTTTGATATGCAGACACGGTCGAAGTCCAGACTCAATAATGCATCCTAACGACTTATCAGTTAGACACACTAATGCAGACATGGTTCGCTAAGACCACCGCTCTGATACCAACTGAAAGGACCCTTCCTAATCCATCCGGACGATGTCCGTATCGATTATAAATGATTCACAATAGTTGATTTCATCGTGAGGTACTTGACCTCTATATGATACATTTTACAAACATTGCATTAGTTTTTGAAAAGACAATATTTCATTACATCAAAAGTTGACGGCATGCATACCATTTCATAATATATCTAACTATAATTGCCTTAATATTAATCTTGATGAACTCAATAACTTGAATGCAACGTCTTATGAAATATGTCATGAATGACTCCAAATAATATCCCTAAAATGAGCAAATGCACAGCGGAAGATTTCTTTCGTACCTGAGAATAAACATGCTTTAAAGTGTCAACCAAAAGGTTGGTGAGTTCATTAGTTTAACATAAATAATCATTTCATAATTTTATAGACCACAAGATTTCATATTTCCATTTCTCATAAACATACGTCCCATGCATAGAGATAAAAATATCATTCATATGGATTGAACACCTGGTAATTGACATTCACAATATGCATATAAGAATATCCCCATCATTCCGGGATCCTCCTTCGGACATGATATAAATTTCAAAGTACTAAAGCATCCGGTACTTTGGATGGGGCTTGTTGGGCCCGATAGATCTATCTTTAGAGTTCACGTCAATTAGGGTTTCTGTTCCCTAATTCTTAGATTACCAGACTATAAAGGGGCATATTCGATTTCGATCATTCAACCATATCATGTAGTTTCAATTACTTGTGTCTATTTCATAAAATAGTTATAAAAGTTGCGCATGTATTCTCAGCCCAAAAATGTAAAGGGTAAAAAGGTAAATGAAACTCACCATAATGTATTTTGTAGTAAAAATACATATGACTATATTGAACAATGCAGGGTTGGCCTCGGATTCACGAACCTAGATCATTTGTATATATTAACACATATATTTGTAATCGAACAAATTTATTATATCTTAAATTATATATTATATATATTTAATTTGTATGTATCTTTAAAAATTACTAATATTTATATAGTTATATTAATATTTATATATGATTAATATTATATTAAAAATACATCATTTGTTATATATGAATGTTTATATATATAAAAAATATGTTTATTATAAGTATAACTTTATTTGCATAATATTTATTTGTTGTAAAAATAATAATAATGATAATACTAGTAATAAAAATAATGATGATAATAATAATGATTATAATTTTTAATATTAATAATTTTTTTATGTTCATAATAATAATAGTAATAATAATAATAATAATACAAATAATAATATTACTAATACGGTATAATAATGATAATGATTATAATACTTTTACATATGATAATAATATTAATAATTTTAACACTAGTAGTAGTAATAATAACAATAACAATAACAATCATAATCATAATCATAATCATAATCATATTCATATTCATAATCATAATAGAGTTCTACCTTAAAACAAGCTCCTAAAAAGGAAACGCCATCGCCCGGGCTCGAACCTACAACCTCCCGCTCCATGAAAATACCCCTAACCGTCCCTCTGTTTTCTGCTTTTCTATTTTAATTACCGTTTATATTCTATTTAACCTTTCTTCGTTGGTCTAGTAGGCCAAAGCAGCCCAATTAGAAATCCGGGATCACAGCCCAATTTAATAATACGGCCCAATGTCATAAAATAGAATACGGTTCATGATATTGAATTTAGAATTCGAAGCAGGATAACATAATGGAAACCGTCATCATCTAGTTACCTTTATCGCCATCTAAACTTCATCATCGTCATTAATCGTTCCTCATCACATAACCATCCCATAATTATGATATCATCAATATTAATTCTATCATCACCGTTCGTATTTGTATCATCATCAAATCCAAATAAGAAGGAAAAAGAAAGGCAAAATTACTAAGCCCAAGATTATAATCATCCAAGCCTAACTTGATATATATGCCTGCGGTCTAGTTTATGATAAAAAAAATAATCGTTCACAGATATATATATTGTTATTGTTATTAGAAAAGATAACCTTGGTCCACCATTTTCATAATCTAGCAAGTGGAACTTTCTACTTTATAATTGTCGTCAATCAAAACAAAAGGGCAGGCGAAATTCTTTATCAATAACATCATCATTCTTCATCCATGCTCATTACATCACCATCATCATCATTTGTTAATATTCACCATCATTTCCACCGCTAATTTTTCTGTTGTAGATTAATTTTGAATAGCAAAAGTACGTAGGTTGTTTAGGTTATTTGTGATGGTGGTTTTGAGTGGTGGTTTGTACATGGAATAGTAGTATTTAGCTGCAGTAACAGTAATATAGCGACTGCAGCAACAGTACACGAGCTTTACTAATGGCAGTTGTGAGTTTATACAGGAAATAAGCGAGTGGGTATTCGATAGAAAACAGAAATGGTTGTAAACACTTTGCAGTAGAAGATGGGGTGTTTGGATCGTTTGAAAAGTAAACAGGAATAGAAAGTAGGTAACATTTGGAGTGGTTGTTGAGTCTATAGTAGATACAAGAAACAGAAGTGCAGCAAGAGGTGTTGGCGATGTTCACGATAGAAGAATGAAAAGAGAGAGATGATTCTAGTTGGTGGTGTTTGGTTATTGAGGTTATGGGTTTCGTTCGAGAGCAACAAGTTTCGATGATGGGTTTGTTCATGTGATTCACGTAGTAGAGATGAAGAAGGGAAAATGGGTTAAACTAAAAGTAGAAGTAGTTTATTGATTGATGAGTGTTATCTTGTGTGATAACTAACATAAATATAGCAAGTAGGATACATATAGTGGGACACTATGCAGCAACAACGATGGCCATAGAATACATGAAAGATATATAATAGAGGACTTTGAAGTGGGTCTCTAATTTGGTGGTGATTTGGTTTGATAGAAAGCAAAGAAAATATGAATAAGTTCAAACGTAAACAGTCATATTAACATTGATTTAATATAATAATATGATAGTGGATGAATGCAATTGAAAACAGTATTTGATTCTCATTTCGTGAATTTAAATTGTCCTCATGCTACCGACAGTTTTTCATGGACAGTGTTATAGCGTGGTTCTTTGCTAAACAGTTGGAATATAAAAGTGTTCCTAAAAATCCCAAACTTTTAGATTAAATATATTTAATTATTTCGCTCGTTAACTGTTTGAAACCTGATCAAAAAGGCTCGATAATTATTTATTTTCTGTTCCAATTTATATGTACGGAGTGCTAATATTTAATCTTTAAAAGGTAAAAATATTTTTGACAAATCTAAAATCTTCGTAATCAATTTACAGTTCAACTTTTATTTCAATCCTTCGTGAACATGTATAATATCTATATTAAAACTAACAAAGCATCAACCGAGTGTTACTGACGTTTACTAATTAAGCTCGAAATCATTTATTTTTAATATATTCTCTTTCTACATATAAACAAATTTAAAATAGCAAGTTTAATTACTAAAACAAATATATTATATATTTTTAAACAAATAGATCTAATATAACTTTAAATACTTATAAGTAATAATTATATACATAATTATATATATCTATATATTTATAAATATAGTTTTCATTACATCGCATATTATTTTACATATTTAATTCTACTCAATTAAACATATATTATTTCAATAATATCTCAAATTATATATATATATATATATATATATATATATATATATATATATATATATATATATATATATATATATATATATATATATATATATTTAAATATATATGTATCTATTTACAATTTATTTGTTCGTGAATCGTCGGGCATAGTCGAAGGGTAATTGATGACATGAACAAAGTTCAAAGTTTTCGAGACTTCAATATTAAAGACTTTGCTTATCGTGTCGGAAACATATAAATATTAAGTTTAAATTTGGTCGGAAATTCCCGGGTCATCACAAAAAACTCCCTTTTTATAATAATAATATTACTTATATATATTTGTATTTTTATAAGATAAAACTAATATAGCGTTAAGCTTTGTTTAAAAGATTTCCCTGTGGAACGAACCGAACTTACTAAAAACTACACTACTGTACGATTAGGTACACTGTCTATAAGTGTTGTAGCAAGGTTTAGGTATATCCATTCTATAAATAAATAAATATCTTGTGTAAAATTGTATCATATTTAATAGTATTTCCTAGTAAAAATAATACTATTTCCTAGTACACCTCGCACACATCAAGTATTATTGGCGCCGCTGCCGGGGAACATTCTTGCTTAAACGCCGGAAGCGCAACGCTAATTTAAAAAAAAAGATTTTTATTAATTTTTAGTTTACTTTTATAAAAATAAGTTTTTGTAAAAATACGTTTTAAATATTCAAAAATATAAAAAGAAAAACAAAAATATAAACATTTTTAAGAGTTTGTTAAATATATAAGTTCTATAAAAGTTTCTTTATCTTTATTTTATAAAAAAATAAGTTTTATTTAATTTATATAAATATATTATAATTATATAAAACAGAAAATTTAAAACAGAAAACTGAAAAAAAAAATTTAAAACTCGAGGCCCGTACTGTAGCAGCCCGTAACCTGGCCCAAAACCCTGGCTCATGCGATCGCATGAGCCCGAAGGCAATCTCTCATGCGATCGCATGAGTGTGTCTGATACGCCAACAGGAAACCCTATTCTGCATTAATTACGGTGTATATATTATTATTATTATCTAAACCCTAATTATGGTTGTTTTTTAATATTAATATTTAGTTTAAGTTTTTATTAATTAATTTATATATTTAGTTTAATAAGTTTTAATAAAGTACAAAATTAATAGTTTTATAAAATAAATAATATAAAAATAATATTTTTATAAAAATTGTACTTTTTACAACTTTAAGTATATTTTTATATTTTGTACCCCTTTTTATCGTTTTAGCGTAATTTTTGTATTTTTCGCTCGTATTTAGTTTTAAGATATAGTTTTTACCATAGTTATTTTTACTTCTAGATTTTTAGGATTTGCCGTAAAATCCCTTAAGTGCTTTTTCTTTAGACTAAGATTTAGGTGCTTTAGAATTTTGCGACGCCGTTTATATATTTTAGTCCCTTTTTAAGTTATTGCCATTTTGGGATATAGTTTTTCTTTTAAGCTTTAATATTTTTAGACGCAACTTTTAATTCTTAGTTTTTAGTTCCTTTTTAAGTTTTGACGCGCTACTTTCTTATTTTTATTTTTCGACGCCTATTATTTTTCAATCTTTTATTTTTCGACATTTTTCGACGCGCTCTTTTTCTTTCTTATTTCTCGCCATTCTAGTTTTTAGGACATAGAATTTTCTACTTCTTCTCTAGATTTCTTTAAATTACGAAAATTTATTTTAAGTGGTTAAATTGATAGACATCAAAATTTTCTGGTTCGTAGTAATAGTTGGATTTGTACGTGGACCGGGTTATTGGAGCCAAACAGTACTCAATTATATTGAGACCAAACGAATCCTGCCCCTCTGCTGCATCTTTTGGCTATTCGAAACGTGGGCAAAATCAGAAAAGTCTATTAATTGGATAACTTATATAATTTTTCTTTCTTTTTAAAAACTAATAGGATATTCAGTGAATGCACCGAGCAAATCGTTCACCACCTTTTGTACGTTCACCACCTGTAACTCGATCAAGATATCTAGCAAACATCGTTGCCGTTGTTTTTTCTTTAGAATCGTCATCCAGTCGACCAAGTACTCCAATTCAAATTTCCGATAATCCATTTTTTGAACCCGACCTCACAATTGAGAATCCGGAGAATATTCAGGGACAATTCATAGATCCTGAACCACTAATCTTTCCTCCGGAACCACCAATCATTCAAACAAAGATTGTCAAGGAACCAACCATTAAATCAGAATCCTATAGTGATTCAGATTCAACAAATTCAATCATGGAGAATCTGGAACCTCTAAGTATGGAAGACCGAATGAGAGCTAAACGCACTGGTCAAGGTCACGCAATTACTCAACCAGAAATTAATGCGTCAGATTATGAAATCAAAGGACAAATTCTACACATGGTGACTAATCAATGCCAATTTAGTGGGGCGCCGAAGGAAGATCCAAATGAACATCTTCGTACCTTTAATAGGATCTGCACTCTATTTAAAATAAGAGAAGCGGAAGATGAACAGATATATCTCATTTTATTTTCCTGGACTTTAAAGGGAGAAGCCAAAGATTGGTTGGAATCGTTATCTGAAGGGGCGATTGATACATGGGATGTTTTAGTTGAAAAATTTCTTAAACAATTCTTTCCGACATCCAAAGCCGTGAGACTTCAAGGAGAAATTGTTACGTTCACACAAAAGCCAAATGAAACTCTATATGAGGCTTGGACAAGATTTGGAAAGTTATTGAGAGGATGTCTGCAACATGGTTTAGATACCTGTCAAATAGTACAAATATTCTACCAAGGATGCGACATCACTACAAGGAAAGACATAGATATAGCAGCTGGTGGTTCTATTATGAAAAAAAACAGAAACTGATGCTTACAAAATTATTGATAACACTGCTTCACACTCAAATGAGTGGCACCAAGAAAAAGATATCGTTAGATCATCTAAAGCAGCTAGAGCCGATTCTAGCCATGACTTAGATTCCATTTCCGCAAAAATAGTTGTGAGCAGTGTGGAGGACCACATTTGACAAAAGATTTTCTCAGTATTGAACTAACAATGGAACAAAGAGAGAATGTTTCATACATAAACCAAAGGTCTGGAAATAATTATCAGAATAATTATCAACCGCCAAGATCGATCTACAATCAAAACCAGAACTATAACCGAAATGTTCCATACAACAACCAACAAGGTCCTAGCAATCAACAAGTATCCAATAATACTTACAATCAGTAAAGACCTAATTTTCAAAACAAACCACCACAAACCGATGGTAAAAAGCCAAATTTAGAAGATATGATGACGAAGCTAGTTGAATCTCAAACGCAGTTTTTCACATCTCAGAAACAAACCAATGAACAAAATGCTCAAGCATTTAGAAATCAACAAGCTTCTATTCAAAATTTGGAACAAGAAGTGAGCAACCTAGCAAGGTTAATAGGTGAAAGAAAACCAGGAAGTTTACCTAGTGATACAAATGCTAACCCCCGGAATGAAACAGCTTTAGCCATTACCACAAGAAGTGGTATTACACTTAAACCACCTGAAATACCTGTAATTTCTGAGGAAGTTATTCCTACTCCACAAGAACCACAACCTGATCAAGATAAGGAAAAAGAACCGGTAGTTGAAAAGGTTAATGAAGATAACACAGTTAAGGATAAAACTTATGTTAAACCATACCAACCACCACTTCCTTACCCGAGTAAAATGAGAAAAGAGAGACTTGAAGCAGAGCAATCCAAATTCTTGGATATGTTTAAACAGATTAATGTAAATCTTCCTTTCATTGATGTGATTTCAGGAACGCCTAGATATGCTAAATTTTTGAAAGATCTAATCACAAATAGAAAGAAGATGGAAGAACTCTCTGCTGTTACTATGAATGCTAATTGTTCTGCAGTGCTGTTGAATAAGATACCAGAAAAATTATCTGATCCAGGAAGTTTCACAATTCCATGTTTTCTGGGTAGTCTTAGTTCAATAGAAGCATTGGCAGACTTAGGTGCTAGTATAAATATAATGTCGTATTCACTATACACTAAACTAGACCTTGGAGAATTGAAACCAACACGAATAAGCATACAACTAGCCGATCGATCAGTAAAATATCCTAGAGGGATAATGGAGAACATGCTAGTTAAAGTTGGTACTTTAGTATTTCCAGTAGATTTTGTTATTCTGGATATGGAAGAAGATTCTCGAGTACCTCTCATATTAGGAAGACCATTCTTAAACACGGCCAAAGCAATAATAGACGTGTTTGGTAAGAAACTGACCCTAAGTATAGAGGACAAGAGTGTTACCTTTTCAGTTGATAGAGCCATGCAACAACCGTAATCTGCAGATGATACATGTTATTATATTCAAACTATAGAATCACATGCAGAATTGTTAGAAGAATTTCCAGAATTACAAGGAACAGGAGAATGTTCTTTAGGAGAAGGAACTGAACCAATTGATGAAACTGAAATGTTAGCTACACTTATGGCTAATGGATATGAACCAACAATAGAATAAATTCAAATGCTAAAAGAAGAAGACAGATATCGATATAAATCATCGATAGAAGAACCTCCGACATTAGAGTTAAAGCTACTTCCAAACCATTTGGAATATGCTTATTTACATGGTGAATCTAAATTACCTGTAATAATATCGTCTTCTCTTACTAAAAATGAAAAATCTCAACTTATTTCTGTGTTGAAAGCTCATAAACCAGCCATTGCATGGAAGATTCATGATATTAAAGGAATAAGTCCTTCGTGTTGCACACATAAAATCCTTATGGAAGAAGGTCATAAAACGTATGTGCAACACCAAAGAAGACTAAATCCTAATATGCAAGATGTTGTTAAGAAAGAAATTATTAAACTGCTATATGCAGGTTCAATTTATCCAATCTCTGATAGTCCATGGGTAAGCCCAGTTCAATGCGTGCCTAAGAAGGGTGGCATGACTGTCATCACAAATGAAAAAAATGAGCTTATTCCTACTAGGACTGTAACAGGATGGCGTGTTTGTATTGATTATAGAAAATTAAATGACACCACCAGAAAAGATCACTTTCCCTTACTGATATTGCTCTAAACATACATATTATTCAACGCAATATCACTTATATTTCATAGGTTTTTATCATCTACAAAGACATTCAATGCGCATTTCATGAGAAAAACGACAAAAGAGTGAAGTTAGAAGAAACGACGATAAAATGATAGTTTTAACTAGATTTATATCAAGAAACGTTTATCCGAATGAAAGTACAAGATGAAAGAAGAAAAGAGTTCAAATGAGAAGTGCCAAATCTGTACACGTCAACACGGGATCAACAAAGAACAACTGAAGAAGAAAAATGAAGAAAACTGTTATTTGATCTTACACGATTCGTGTATGTCTACACGAAACGTGTAGAATATTTGTTCTCACACGAATCGTGTACTGATACACGAATCGTGTAATGTTAGGCCGAGATAATGATAAGACTGAAATGGGGCGGCTGCTTTTGATGTTTTAAAAATAATTCTTTTCTCAAATTGAAGACAGCAAAGACTCCATCCAATTAAGTTCAACTACTACTTCTATTCAGTTTAAATACGGAGTACGTTCAGAGGATCAGGAGACACATTATTACAACACAAAATTACTATACACACACATATTTTCATACAATTATTATACGCAAGTTATTATTCTGTAATTTTTATTACTCTATTAGTTCAAGGTTAAAAATAGTTGTAATATTAAGGGTGTATTGTTCGTGATAAAGGGTGTTATTGTACGCGTGAAAGGGGTGTTATTATTATAATTTTTCTACCATTTGAAGTTAATGCAAGTGAAGATATTTTAGTAAGTTTACTCTGTTAAAATTAGCGTTGTTATTATGTTTGCATATCTATATTTTTATGTCTACCTTAGTGTAATGGATAGCTAAATTTCCCTAGTGTTTGCTTAAATGTAGAGCCCCTAGTGAAATGGATTGTTACCATTAGTAAAAGTTAAAATGTAACTTTAGTATTTTTAATATTGAGCCTAGTTAAAAGAACCATTTTTATGTAATTAGGTATTTAACCCTTGCCACTTAATTTATTAAATTTAAATAACGAAAGTTGTTTTTATTTACATAAATTGAGCTTCAACATTAAAAATGATCTAGACGAAATTATGGATAAGTTATTGACACCAATTTAGAAATAAACTTCGGTGGTTTGGGTGATATCAATAAATTATATGAAGGTGAAATTATAAAAAGGGAAACCGTTATAATTTAGGTATTGGCGAAGGTCAAAACTAGGCTAGGTCTCAATTTAAATACTTGGGGAATAGTAGCTTTCTAAAAAGAATCCAATGAATATTAGATTTTATTTAGTTAAGTTGTAACCTTATATTTTTTCGAGAGAAAAATGTAAAGTTTGATACTAGAACATTTTAATAGGGCGTAAAACTTAAAACAATCCATGGACCTAGGGGTGACACAATTAAGTGAACACTCCCATTTATCTTATTTATATTTCTTATAAAAGTTTTATATTTATTATTTACGAATTATCGTTTTAAAATAAAAAAAAAATACATAAAAACATCTAGTCTTCGTAACAGTTATCTGTCACATCTTTTTACTCTTACACGAATCGTGTATAAGCACACGAATCGTGTAGGAATTAAACGCGGCTACAGTACATCGTAGGTTAAATTTAGGGTTTTAATTATTTAATTATATATATTTAGGTTATTAGTTATTTTAATTAAGTTAATTAGTTTTACTTATTATAAAATACCTTAATAAATGTTTTAATCTTAAAATTAGTATTAATTATTATAAGTTTATAAATTATAACTAGTTTATAATTAGTTAATTAATTAATTTCCTTTTAATTTGTATTAGTTTTATTAAAAATGTCATTTAGTTAATTTAAATAAGTTTATATAATAATTACTTAAAACAAAATTCTAAACATATAGTTTTATTAAAAATTACTATTTTACTAATTACCATCTAGTAATATAATTGTCGCATCATAATTAGTATAATTTCAATTAGATTCCCTTTTTAAGTTAATTTTTGTAATCTTGTAATTTCATTTAGTAATTTAGTTTAAGTTATCTTCTTTTTACTGTTACTATAAATTGCCTAATCCAAAACCCTCTTTAATTAAGTTTGACATCAAAGACTATTAAAAAAACCATTAAACACTCCATCTCCCTGTGGAACGAATCGGATTTACCAACAAACTAATCTACACGGATAGGACTAGTTGCCTATATATATGTGTGAAATCAACATGAAATCAATAAAATACCACATATACAATAAATCAATTCGTGTAACAAAACAACTCAAATCCGTTCATAAATAAAGGTCTCGATCGCACACATCAACTTTTTGGCGCCGCTGCCGGGGATCGAACCCGGGTCACCCGCGTGACAGGCGGGAATACTTACCACTATACTACAGGCGGGAATATCTTCTTTTTACTGTTACTATAAATTGCCTAATCCAAAACCCTCTTTAATTAAGTTTGACATCAAAGACTATTAAAAAAACCATTAAACACTCCATCTCCCTGTGGAACGAATCGGATTTACCAACAAACTAATCTACACGGATAGGACTAGTTGCCTATATATATGTGTGAAATCAACCTGAAATCAATAAAATACCACATATACAATAAATCAATTCGTGTAACAAAACAACTCAAATCCGTTCATAAATAAAGGTCTCGATCGCACACATCAACTTTTTGGCGCCGCTGCCGGGGACGTTGGCAGTTAAATAAATAGATAATTTTTCTGATTCGTAGTAGTAGTTGGATTTGTACGTGGACCGGGTTGTTGGATCACCAATTTTATTGGTCAATAGAAGGATCCTGCCCCTCTGCTGCATCTTTTGGCTATTCAAAACGTGGACAAAATCAGAAGGAAAATCTGTTGTTTAAGGGTTTTTATCATTGTTTTTATGTTATTCGATCCTCTCGAGGAAATTCATTTCCAAGAAAGTTCAAAGTTTTTGAATAAATCCTTTAATTCTTTGTACAATTTCCCAAATTGTATGATCCGTTCAATCCTAAACTCGTTAAACTTAATCCAGAACCTCAAAGAATTAATAAAGGACAAAAACAACAAAAAGAAATAGGAAGTACTTTTAAAACACCGAAAAACACAAAAAAAGAGAAACAAATAGGTAACCCTAGATAAACCTTTAGTGAAGTGATCTCATAATAGAAATTAATGTATGAACTTACGTTCCTCCAACGCTGAATTAACTCCCTCACATCCTGAACCCGAAAGAAAATTCCACGAACGCTTAAGAGCTCAAGAAGTAGAATCTCTTGCTAAAAATTTAGAGTCACTTTTCTTAGAATCCGACTCTGAACCAATAATTCAACCAATCATAGAGCCGATTATTAAAGAAGAAGAAGAAATGGCTGACACAAATCAAACGATGGAAGCATTAATGAAGGCCACAAGAAAAGGTCAAGGCCACGCAATCATCCAACCCCCGATGACTGATGGCTTTGAAATAAAAGGTCAATTTTTACACATGGTAACTAATACATGTCAATTCGGTGGAGCCCCAAATGAGGATGCTAACGAGCATCTTCGTAAGTTTGTAAGCATTTGCAAGCTTTTCAAAATCAAAGATGTCACCGATGAAGTTGCATGTTTAAAAATCTTTCCATGGTCATTAAAAGATGATGCAAGGGATTGGCTAGACTCATTACCAGAAGGATATATTGAAAACTGGAATGATATGATGGATAAATTTTTGTCAGAATTCTTTCCTGCTTCAAAAGCAGCAAAATTACAAAGTGACATAAATCACTTTAAACAAAAGCCTAATGAAACTCTTTATGAAGCTTGGACCCGATTCAATAAAATGCTTCGAATATGTCCTCAACACGGGTTGAATACATTCCAAAAGGTCCAAATATTCTATAAAGGAGTCAATGTGACAACTAGAAAAGATATAGATGTTGCAGCCGGAGGTTCAGTTATGAAGAAAACACCTGAAGACGCTCATACAATCATTGCTGATTTAGCGTCCCATTCTCATAACTGGCATCAAGAAATAGAATTTTCTAGATCATCAAATGTTGCTAGTATTGAAAGTAATGATGAAATTGCTTCTTTAAAAGTTCAAATAGCAAATCAAGCAAGACAAATCGAGAAAGTAACCAAGGAAATGCATTCTATTAGAGTAGGATGTGAACTATGCCAAGGTCCCCATCTTACTAGAGATTGTGATCAAAGTACAATGGAAGAACAAGCAAATTTCTTAGGATACTTACGAAAAGGTGAAATGAACTTCAGTGATTTTCCAGCTATAGAAGCAAACAACCGAAAATATCCTCCTATAAACAGCTATCAAGTAGGAGGACCTTCAGGATCAAATAATAATAACTATCAAAATAATAATAACTATCAAGGAGGAAATCCAGGTTACCAAAACAACCGGAATTTCCCAAATCAAAATCAAAGAAATCCGCCACCAGGTTATAATAACCGAAATCAACCTCAAAGAAATTATCAAAATAATTTCCAACCCAATCAACCACAACCACTAGCACTCATGCAACCACAACCATTAGCAATTATGCAACCTCAACCTGAGAGGAAATCTGGTTTAGAAGATCTCTTAAGAGATTTTATGGTTAAGCACGAGCAAAATGCAGAGCTCCAAACTCAGCAAATCCGAAATCAACAAGCTACAATACAAAACTTAGAAAGAGATGTTGGAAGGATCTCACAGTTACTATCAGAGAGACCACCAGGTACTCTCCCCTCAAATACTCAAGTAAATCCCAACAACCCTCAAACAAGGAACGAGCATGTAAATGCTATAACTACTAGAAGTGGTTTAACTACTAAACCGGAGACTACAAAATCCCCGGAAGTTCCTTTATCTCCTTCTATTTTACAAATACCGGTTGATGAAAATGAGCAAGATAACAAAGAACAAGAGAAAGATGATCCACCTGAGGTCATGCCAAAGAAAAACGAAGAACCACCAGTAAAGGTGCATAAGGAACCTATTCCTTACCCGAAAGCATTAAAGAAAGACAGACTCGCAAGGCGGTATGAGAAATTTGCGGACATGATTAAGCAAATTAGCATTAACATGCCACTCGCGGAGGTTCTTAGGGATATGCCCAATTACGGGAAGTTTTTAAAGGATCTCATATCCTCGAAGGGTAAATACCACGACGTTTCTGCCACATTCCTCCATGAGGAATGTTCGGCCATCTTAAAGAAACAAAATGTACCTCCAAAATTAGGAGACCCTGGTAGTTTTATCATACCATGTATGATGGGTGATTCGGTAGTGTACGATGCACTAGCCGACTTAGGTGCAAGTGTTAACTTAATGCCTTACTCGTTATATTTAAAACTTGACTTAGGAGACTTAAAACCAACCCGAATGGGTATTCGATTAGCAAACCAATCATTTGATACTCCAATAGGTATAGCCGAGGATATACTTGTAAAAGTTGGCTCACTCATCTTTCCCGTCGACTTTGTTATTCTAGAAATGCAAGAGGACACAAAAGTTCCTATCATTTTGGGACGTCCTTTCCTAAATACTGCAGATGCTATCATCAATGTCCAAAAAGAACAATTAAGTCTAGGTGTGGGAAACGAGAGAATAATTTGTCACATTGACAAAGCCATGAAAAGACCCACTTCTACCGATGACTCTTGTTTTCAAATTGATGTTATAGATCTTTGTGTCGAGAATGAATTGAAGGAGATACTTGAAATTGATATCCCGGGGTTAGCCCCGGTAAGTGAGAATGAATACTTCAATATTGATAAAGATTTTGATGAGTTAATGAAGGTGGTCACGGATGACGAGACCATAATAGAAGAAATTCCCATGGAAGAGGAATCGTTTGAGGAAATCAAAAATGAAGATAGATTTCGTATAAAAAATTCCTTAGAAGAACCACCCGTACTAGAGCTTAAAGAGCTACCCAAACACTTGGAGTATGCTTATCTCGAAGGTACATCTAAATTACCAGTAATTATTGCTTCACATCTTTCAGATAATGAGAAGGATAAGCTAATTTCTGTATTAAAAACCCATAAAAAGGCTATAGCCTGGAAAACAACCGACATTCCAGGAATAAACCCGTCTTATTGTACACATAAAATTCTCCTTGAGAATGACTACAAACCCGTAGTGCAAAGACAACGCAGGCTAAATCCCAACATGAAAGAGGTTGTTAAAAAGGAGGTCGTCAAGCTTCTTGACGCCGGGTTAATCTACCCCATCTCCGATAGTCCATGGGTTAGTCCAGTACAAGTAGTACCCAAAAAGGGGGGTACAACCGTTATATTAAATGAAAAGGACGAACTCGTCCCAACTAGAACAGTTACCGGCTGGAGAGTCTGTATTGATTACAGACGTCTAAATGATGCCACTAGAAAGGATCATTTCCCTTTACCTTTTATTGATCAAATGCTTGAACGATTAGCGGGAAAAGAATATTATTGCTTTTTAGATGGTTTCTCAGGTTACTTCCAAATTCCAATTGATCCCAACGACCAAGAAAAGACCACATTCACTTGTCCTTTCGGTACCTTTGCCTATCGCCGCATGCCGTTTGGTTTATGCAATGCACCCGGAACCTTTCAAAGGTGCATGATGGCAATCTTTGATGATATGGTAGAGGATTGTATGGAAGTCTTCATGGATGACTTTTCCGTGTTTGGAGACTCCTTTGAATCGTGTCTTTTCAATCTAGAACGTATGCTTATCCGATGTGAGAAAGCAAACTTGGTCCTAAATTGGGAAAAATGCCACTTCATGGTGAAGGAGGGCATTGTACTTGGTCACAAAATATCTCGTGCGGGAATAGAGGTAGATAAAGCTAAAATTGAAGTTATCTCTAAGCTACCTAAACCATCAAATGTTAAAGCAATTAGAAGCTTTCTTGGTCACGCGGGATTCTATAGGCGATTTATCAAAGATTTTTCTAAAATCGCCCGCCCATTGACCAAGCTTCTTGAAAAGGATGCTCCATTTGACTTTGACACTAATTGCGAGAATGCATTCTCGATTCTTAAGTCAAAACTCACACAAGCTCCCATTATGGTATCTCCAGATTGGAGTATGCCATTTGAGCTAATGTGCGACGCAAGCGACTATGCTTTAGGTGCTGTTTTAGGACAACGTCCCGATAATCATTTTCTTCCGATTTATTATGCAAGTAAAACTCTAACGGGAGCCCAAATTAATTATACCACCACGGAAAAAGAACTCCTAGCGGTTGTTTATGCATTTGATAAATTTCGGTCATATTTGGTGTTGTCCAAGACCATTGTTTACACGGACCATTCGGCACTTAGGTATTTATTCTCGAAACTGGATGCAAAACATCGTCTCATACGTTGGGTTCTTTTACTTCAAGAATTTGACATTGAGATACGTGACAAGAAAGGAGCTGAGAATCTAGCTGCCGATCATTTATCCCGACTTGAAAACCCCGAATTAGATAAACTTGATGACACAATCATCAAGGACACATTTCCTGACGAATCTCTAATGAGGGTTGAAAAAGAATCTGAAATCCCATGGTTTGCCCATTTTGCAAACTATCTTGCTTCAGGCATACTACAAAAAGGACTTACTTATCAGCAAAAGAAGAAATTTTTTGCGGATTTAAAATCTTATTTCTGGGAATACCCAGACCTATTTCGTGTTGGTGCGGATCAAATAATTCGCCGTTGTGTGTACGGACAAGAAGCTCAACAAATTCTTGAGCATTGCCATCAAGGGCCAACCGGCGGTCATTTCGGACCAAACCACACTGCAAGAAAAATCCTTGAATCGGGCTTTTATTGGCCCACGATCTTTAAAGATGCCCATGATTTCGTTCGGACTTGTAACGCATGCCAACGAACGGGTAACATCACGAAAAAGGATGAGATGCCTCAGACCGGCATCCAAGTTTGTGAAATCTTTGACATTTGGGGAATCGATTTTATGGGACCCTTTCCAAGTTCACATAAGTGCAAGTACATACTAGTAGCCGTTGACTATGTATCCAAGTGGGCTGAAGCAAAAGCTTTGCCTACAAATGATGCTAGGGTGGTGATAAACTTCTTGAAAAATCTCTTCTCACGCTTTGGAATCCCAAAAGCACTCATATCCGACCGAGGAACACATTTTACCAACAACCTTCTTGAAAAGGTGTTGAAGAAGTATGGTGTAACTCATCGTTTCTCTACTCCGTACCACCCGCAAACAAGTGGTCAAGTGGAGAACACGAATCGTGCCTTAAAACGCATACTTGAGAAGACGGTTAATAACAACCCAAAAATCTGGCAACGCAAGTTAGATGACGCGTTGTGGGCTTTTAGGACTGCGTATAAAACACCAATAGGTACCACGCCATTTAGACTTGTATACGGTAAAGCGTGTCATCTACCTGTTGAAATTGAACACAAGGCGTACTGGGCTATGAGAGAATGTAATACCGACCTTGTACAAGCCGGAGAAAATAGGTTATCACAACTTAACGAACTAGATGAATTAAGATTACAAGCCTACGAAAATTCTAAAACATATAAAGAAAAAACTAAAGTATGGCACGATGCACGATTAAAAAAGAAAGAATTTGAGCAAGGGGATAAAGTATTGGTATTCCAATCACGTTTCAAGTTTTCACCTGGTAAACTTAGATCCCGATGGAATGGGCCATATATAATAAAACAGGTTTTTCCATCTGGATATGCAGAGTTGTATGATAAAGACGGCGGAACTTTCAAAGTGAACGGACAGAGACTCAAGTTATACTTTGAAGAAATCAATACTACGGAAAGAGACGAAACCACCTTCTCCCCTAAGGACAAATAAATTCAGGGTAACTCTAAGGTTTTAAACTCCATTCTCGATTTTTATTCTTAGCTTTAAGAGTGGGGTTAGATTGGTCTTTCCCTAGCAGACCCTAAAGAACTAGTCTTCTCCCTCCATTCTACCTTTTTAATTTCTTTTGGTTTGTTTTTATTAAGATGCGAGGTCAATATATCTACAACCACTTCATTTTAATATGCGATAAGATTTTACCAAGAGATGTGGTGTTAGATATTAAGAAAAGATGCGATGCGATGAGAAAAGGAGAAAGACAAGATTATAATGAGAAAAATTATGGAAAAGGCAAATCAAAATGCGCTAAAAGGCGTCGGGCACGTCAATTGGGTAAATGTGAAAAATGTGGAAAACCAGCTCACTCAGGAGATTGCCCAAAGAACCAAACGGACTCTAATTTCGAGTACGTAACTTTATGCCGAGAAGGGCCTTTCAAATGTTTAGAAGAAAACCTCTTAAACCCACGAGGTTACGCCTACGAGGCAATGGGAAGCGAAATTTCGCGACTCGACTACGAAGCGAGTCAACGTGGGTTCACTATCTAATTCTTTTTCTCGTCGATTGTATGTATGTGCATATATTATTTTTATTTTTTTTTATTTTTTATTATTTTGTGTGTATTTTGGTTTATATTTGTTTGCAGTAAGTTTTATAAAAAGGTCTACTATTTAAAATTGATTAAACTTGAATTTAACCTGTTTTCATTAAAAACGATAATGTTAAAGTGTTAAAACTGAATTATTGTTGTTCAAAATTGCACGCAATTAATTGTTAAATTTTTAAGATATCATTTAAATAGTAAACCACGAAAAACAAAATAAATATAATAAAAAAATTTCTTTCTACTAAATTGAGGTGAAACGCCTTGAGTTTAACTTGTTTCTTTGAAAATGAAAATGTTAGGTGTCACAACTGAATTTTTATTTTTCAAAAAAATTGTACAGAATATTTGTTAAATTCTAAAAGTCTATAGTAGATTGCAAAAATATACTCTTTTATCAATAACCGTAAAAATATATAACTTGTAAATCTTTGTCGTGGATAATGATAGGTTTGACAACCGAAATTAATCTCTACCTAGACGATAGGAAACAAAGTTTTAAGTTTGAAAATTAGTTGATTTAAGGGTATATAACAAAAATAGAGTGAATTTTTTATTTATTTAATTTTTATTTTTCATGTACTTGTTTTTATTTTATTTATTTTCGATAAAATTATAAAAACTTTAAACTTTTAATTAATTGAATTTTATAAATTGAAATTAAAAATTTATAAACGGATTAAGATCAGGTGTAAAAACCGAATTTCCGTTACAAATATAAATTTATAAAAGATATTTTGAATTCAATTGATTTTAAGTTAAATAAAAATAGAGTGTATTTTACATTATGTAATTTTAATTTTTTATGAACTTGTTCTAAAATTAAAAATGTTAATATTTTTAACACAAAAATAGAGTGTTTTTATTTTTGAATTTGTTTTCAGAAAAACTATAAAAACTTTAACTATTAATGAATTGAATTTTATAAATTTATTTTTAAGATTTATAAACGGATAAAGAACAGGTGTAAAAACCGAATTTCCGTTACAAATATAAATCTATAAAAGAGATTTTAAATTTAATTAATTATAAGTTATATATAAAAAAAAAAAAAAAAAAAAAATTACAGCTGAAATTAAGCCTTACACGATTCGTGTAGCCCTACACGATTCGTGTAAGGCCAAAAATCTGGCCATATCAGAAAGGGGCAGGGGACTGGTTTGCACACTCTATCCCTCCCCCATTTTTTTTCTGTGACGAGAGCTGAACCCCAAAAACCCCAAAATCGCACCAAATCATTAAATTAACACTCTCAATCTCCTCTAATTCTTCAATCTTTCATCATGCCAAGAGTGGTAAGGATTTTTAACCCTTTTAATTAGTGTTCTTCAAGTTTTTCATTATTTTTTTTTTATAGTTATAATCCGAATTTTGTGCATGTTTGTGTTGATTTTTTCTTGATTATTGTTATATCTATGTTGTTAGTAATATGATAAACCCGATTAGCATAAGAAAATGATGTTTAATTAGTGTTTGCAAATTAGGGTTTATACCAATTTGGGAAAAATTGAGAAATTGAAACTAAAGTGTGTTAATTTAGTTATAATTAGTTGTTTTTGAGTATTTTGTTAGTATATAGAACTTGTGAACATGATTTTGATTGCTTGATTGTGTGATTTTTAATTTTAGCCTAAAATTGATAACTTTTGATACTTTCATGAATCAATTATGCGTTTGAATGATGTTAAGGATGATTTAGAAGATGAGATATGCGCAATGTGATTGAATTGAAGTAGATATGCTTAGAAAAATTGCGTGTTTTCACTTGTGAATTAGACTTTTTATATGAAACTTGATTTTTGATTTGTGATTTTTGGTTTGTTTTTGCTTTGTTTTGGATAATAGAACTAAATATCCCAAGTTTGTTGAATTAAATTGATTAAGGTGGTGTTGAAAACAAGTTGTCTGTTGAAGTTAAAATCTTTGCTAACATTTACACATTCTATTGGGATGATTTCCTTGTTTTTAAAATGTTATGCAGGGACCAATTAGAATGAGGGCAGTTAACCAACAAGAAGAAGTTACGCCCGAAATGGAACAACAAATGTTGCAACTACACCCGATTCTACATTTCCCTATTGAAATAAGCCAAAGGGTACAAAAAGTTAAAGATTTACTTACTCTGGTAAATCGAACAATCAATCAAGTTTGCGTTGTTGATTGGACTCCCTTAGGTCACCCAGTTAATTTAGATACACAGATAAGGAATATTTTAACCCAAAGCTACACGGATGAATTTGGGGTAATTAGGTATTTTAATGACTGGGAGAGATTGTTTGGTTTGACTGCTCCTGTATATAGGGATTTGTGTTTAGAATTTTACTCTACTGTTAGGATGGATAAAAGCCCCGCAAGTGTCCAAGATACTAGTTTCCTACAATTCCGACTGGGTGGGGTTGATAGAGTAATGTCCCTAGGCGACTTAACTATGGCCTTAGGGATTTATGAGGGTGATGATATGATTGCTCCAGGTTTTTGGGAATTTATATTTACAGGAGCTAGGTATTCAGGAGATTATGATTCTGTCAGCGTCTGGCGATCTTTTTCCGGAAGAAATTCATATACAGCAGGCCGAGAATCATACCTTAAGATCCAAGATATTCGCTATCGATTAATTCATAAATTTATAGCGAACACGATTAACCAAAGGGCATTCCTTACTACAGATAGGATTAATTATGTCGACCTTTGGTATTTGGATGTTATTAGAGATAGGGAAACTAATATTAGTATACCCTATGGAGTGGCCTACTTTTTGGCTAATGTAGGTAAGGGTGCTCGAGGAGACAGTGACATATCGGGGGGTCACTATATCACATGTTTGGCATCCTGGTTCGATATCAACCCGAACGACTTCGCACCTCCAATCTAACCGATAAATCAACAGGTTCGTACCTTAGGATTGGATGTGTATAGGACAGCTAAAGCTATACGGGTGAGGGCTGGGGTGATTAGTTTAAGGCCACAGGAAGTTGCGTTTCAGGAACCCATGGAAGAGGATGACGAACCCGAGAGGGAAGCCAGGAGGAGACGACGAGAGACAGATCAGGCTAGCTCGTCTCATACAGGTACTTCTGATTTCGATATGCTCCAAAACTCGTTTAACGCATTGAGTTTAGATGTACGTAATTCATATCAAAACTGGGGAGCGAGATCAGAAGATCAGTACACTGCTTTATCTCGGCAATTAGGGGACATTAGGCATACCCAGCTAGATCAATATAATATGCTGTCCAACATCCGATATGATCAGAGGGGAATGGGAAATCAATTAGAGTGGGCGCACCAACAAGCATATCTATACGCGTCTAACCCGCAAGCTTACGCACCCTCAGCCTTTCCATCATATCCCCCATGGCAATCACCCGATGACCCTCTACCTCCACCCTATGACCATAACGCCGCAATAGCCGCGAGTCAGGATGCATATAGGCGTTTCTACGAGGAACAACGCCTAAACGAGCAACGGCAGCGACAGCAACAGGAGGAGGGCGAACGAGGAGGACCATTTTGTAGCCCATTTGACTAGTTCTATTGTTTTTATTTTTTTTTTTATTTTTTATTTTTTTTAGTTTGTAATAACATAATTGAATGGTGTGTATTGATATTCTTTATACTTCTAATGTTTTATTGTATATTAGTAAGAAATAAGTGTGGGGTAATATTGTTTTGTATGATTGAAGTACAACCCCATATTTTGTGTGTTTTTAACATGCTTTTGACAGGTACAGACAAAAATGCAATTAGACGAAACGAAACATCGATACAAACGTTGGATAAAATCATAGGTAAACCAATTTGAAAATCCAAATCGGTTAACAAAGGAAGTTCCAAATACTTCACACTAATTGTCCTCTCAAATTTATACATTATTATCTGATTTTATGTAATGAGGGCATTACATAATCTTAAGTGTGGGGTGGGAATATATAAATTCTCGAGAACTTATAAGTTATTGGTTTTTATGAAAATTTGAAAATTTTTAAACAAATGTATCTAATCAATTTTTAAGGTAACTACGAGCAATTAAAGATCAGGTGTAAAAACCGAAATTGTTGTCTCCATACATTAAAAATACATAAGTTTATTTGTTTAAAACTTATAAAAGAAAACCATTTATAACAAGAATTTATAAATCCTTATATTGAGAACCATTTATCACATGTTTCTTTGAAGTTTATTGCAGATATCATTGCTAAGGAACGTATAAACCTGAATATTCCATTATCACGAGTAATAGAGGATGAATCAAGTCCATCCCGTAAGGAAGTAAAGTCTTCCGAATTGACACACTTGCTAACTTATGTTAGAAGATGTAGTCCAGAACAGCTGTAGGTTGACGAAAAATCTTGTAAAGTCATCCCTAAAATCGGCTGGAAATCCACCTAACCTCAGCATCAAACAGGGTTTTTGGTGGTCAGACTTATCCTAACCATGAGAAGGATATGTCCCGTACAATGGGGGGGCACAATGCAAATTAGCTTTTAAGACTAATGAATCTAATCCCCAGATGGATGATCTCCGTAAAGATCAACTGCATCTATGTTTGACCGCGGTCAACATACATATGCCATAACAAATTGAGGTGTGCAAACTCATGGTTCACCGATGATATTTGGACACGATATAATTTTGTTCTAAAACTTATGCTATTTTATGAATTATATTTGTGTAAAACTATTTTTGGACATTTGGCTTCAAGTTCCATGATACTACAATCATGGGGGCGAATAGCTTGCTAATCGCCGACTGAGACTTCGGTTTTCAGTTACCCTCAACCGGAATTTGAGGTTAAAACCGGAAAACGTGTCTAGTGTAAAAACTAGCATGACATTTTATAAAATCATAAAACGTTTTCACAAGGTCCAATTTTCCCTAAGGATCCAAATTTTTAAACCCTAATCACGAGTTTCATGTTTGTTTCTGTTGTCAGAATTTCATTTCGTGTGGTGTGCGTGTGATCCAATAAATACTGTGTTGTGTAATATATTTCATATAGCGTGTGTTTCATTTCGTGTAGTGTGTGTTGTGTGATCTAAATGTTCGATAAGAAAGATATATAATGTTCTAACTCTGTTAAAAGATGTAATTGCTTGAGGACAAGCAACGTTCTAGTGTGGGGTATTTTGATATTGCTCTAAACATACATATTATTCAACGCAATATCACTTATATTTCATAGGTTTTTATCATCTACAAAGACATTCAATGCGCATTTCACGAGAAAAACGACAAAAGAGTGAAGTTAGAAGAAACGACGATAAAACGATAGTTTTAACTAGATTTATATCAAGAAACGTTTATCCGAATGAAAGTACAAGATGAAAGAAGAAAAGAGTTCAAATGAGAAGTGCCAAATCTGTACACGTCAACACGGGATCAACAAAGAACAACTGAAGAAGAAAAATGAAGAAAACTGTTATTTGATCTTACACGATTCGTGTATGTCTACACGAAACGTGTAGAATATTTGTTCTCACACGAATCGTGTACTGATACACGAATCGTGTAATGTTAGGCCGAGATAATGATAAGACTGAAATGGGGCGGCTGCTTTTGATGTTTTAAAAATAATTCTTTTCTCAAATTGAAGACAGCAAAGACTCCATCCAATTAAGTTCAACTACTACTTCTATTCAGTTTAAATACGGAGTACGTTCAGAGGATCAGGAGACACATTATTACAACACAAAATTACTATACACACACATATTTTCATACAATTATTATACGCAAGTTATTATTCTGTAATTTTTATTACTCTATTAGTTCAAGGTTAAAAATAGTTGTAATATTAAGGGTGTATTGTTCGTGATAAAGGGTGTTATTGTACGCGTGAAAGGGGTGTTATTATTATAATTTTTCTACCATTTGAAGTTAATGCAAGTGAAGATATTTTAGTAAGTTTACTCTGTTAAAATTAGCGTTGTTATTATGTTTGCATATCTATATTTTTATGTCTACCTTAGTGTAATGGATAGCTAAATTTCCCTAGTGTTTGCTTAAATGTAGAGCCCCTAGTGAAATGGATTGTTACCATTAGTAAAAGTTAAAATGTAACTTTAGTATTTTTAATATTGAGCCTAGTTAAAAGAACCATTTTTATGTAATTAGGTATTTAACCCTTGCCACTTAATTTATTAAATTTAAATAACGAAAGTTGTTTTTATTTACATAAATTGAGCTTCAACATTAAAAATGATCTAGACGAAATTATGGATAAGTTATTGACACCAATTTAGAAATAAACTTCGGTGGTTTGGGTGATATCAATAAATTATATGAAGGTGAAATTATAAAAAGGGAAACCGTTATAATTTAGGTATTGGCGAAGGTCAAAACTAGGCTAGGTCTCAATTTAAATACTTGGGGAATAGTAGCTTTCTAAAAAGAATCCAATGAAAATTAGATTTTATTTAGTTAAGTTGTAACCTTATATTTTTTCGAGAGAAAAATGTAAAGTTTGATACTAGAACATTTTAATAGGGCGTAAAACTTAAAACAATCCATGGACCTAGGGGTGACACAATTAAGTGAACACTCCCATTTATCTTATTTATATTTCTTATAAAAGTTTTATATTTATTATTTACGAATTATCGTTTTAAAATAAAAAAAAAAATACATAAAAACATCTAGTCTTCGTAACAGTTATCTGTCACATCTTTTTACTCTTACACGAATCGTGTATAAGCACACGAATCGTGTAGGAATTAAACGCGGCTACAGTACATCGTAGGTTAAATTTAGGGTTTTAATTATTTAATTATATATATTTAGGTTATTAGTTATTTTAATTAAGTTAATTAGTTTTACTTATTATAAAATACCTTAATAAATGTTTTAATCTTAAAATTAGTATTAATTATTATAAGTTTATAAATTATAACTAGTTTATAATTAGTTAATTAATTAATTTCCTTTTAATTTGTATTAGTTTTATTAAAAATGTCATTTAGTTAATTTAAATAAGTTTATATAATAATTACTTAAAACAAAATTCTAAACATATAGTTTTATTAAAAATTACTATTTTACTAATTACCATCTAGTAATATAATTGTCGCATCATAATTAGTATAATTTCAATTAGATTCCCTTTTTAAGTTAATTTTTGTAATCTTGTAATTTCATTTAGTAATTTAGTTTAAGTTATCTTCTTTTTACTGTTACTATAAATTGCCTAATCCAAAACCCTCTTTAATTAAGTTTGACATCAAAGACTATTAAAAAAACCATTAAACACTCCATCTCCCTGTGGAACGAATCGGATTTACCAACAAACTAATCTACACGGATAGGACTAGTTGCCTATATATATGTGTGAAATCAACCTGAAATCAATAAAATACCACATATACAATAAATCAATTCGTGTAACAAAACAACTCAAATCCGTTCATAAATAAAGGTCTCGATCGCACACATCACTTACCTTTTATTGATCAAATGTTGGAAAGATTAGCCGGAAATAGTTACTATTGTTTTCTTGATGGTTTTTCTGGATATTTTCAAATTTTAATAGCACCCGAGGATCAAGAGAAAACCACATTCACGTGCCCTTATGGTACTTTTGCTTACAAACGCATGCCATTTGGACTTTGCAACGCCCCTGCAACCTTTCAAAGGTGCATGATGGCGATTTTTCACGACATGATAGAAGAATGCATGGAAGTTTTCATGGATGACTTTTCAGTCTTCGGTGATACTTTTGAATCATGTCTAGTTAATCTTGAACGAATGCTTATTAGATGCGAACAATCAAATCTAGTTCTTAATTGGGAGAAATGCCATTTCATGGTTAAAGAAGGCATCATTCTTGGTCATAAAATCTCAAAGGAAGGAATTGAAGTGGATAGAGCTAAAGTAGATGTAATTGCTAAACTTCCACATCCCACCAATGTTAGAGGATTTAGGAGTTTTCTAGGGCATGCCGGTTTTTACCGACGTTTCATAAAAGATTTTTCTAAAATTGCCACTCCTATGAATAAACTCCTAGAAAAGGATGCTCCATTCATCTTTTCAGATGAATGCATCAAATCTTTTAATATACTTAAAGAGAAACTCACGAATGTGCCGATTATGATAACTCCAAATTGGAATTTACCGTTTGAACTTATGTGCGATGCAAGTGATTTTGCAATGGGAGCCGTTTTAGGACAAAGGATTGAAAAACGATTTCAACCTATTTATTATGCTAGTAAGAAGTTACAAGGAGCACAAACAAATTACACAACTACTGAAAAATAACTCCTTGCTATTGTCTTTGCTTTTGACAAATTTTATTCATATCTCGTTCTAGCAAAAACGGTGGTCTATACCGACCATTCTGCTCTTAGATACCTATTTTCGAAACAAGATGCTAAACCACGATTAATCCGTTGAATCTTACTCTTACAAGAGTTTGATATTGAAATCCGAGATAAAAAGGAAGCAGAAAATCTCGCCGCTGGTCATCTTTCTCGTCTTGAAAATTCCGAATTAGAAGTTCTAAATGAATCGGCCATACAAGACAACTTTCCTGATGAATATCTATTGAAGATAGATTATAATGAAATTCCATGGTTTGCAGAGTATGCAAACTACTTAGTATGTGGATACCTTGAAAAAGGATTATCGTACCAAAAACAAAAGAAATTCTTTAGTGATATAAAACACTATTTCTGGAAAGATCCACATTTGTTTAAAAGTTGTCCCGATGGAATAATACGCCGATGTGTATTCGGAGATGAAGCTAGTGAAATCTTAAACCATTATCACACAGGACCAACAGGAGGGCATTATGGGCCTCAACTTACAGCAAGAAAAGTTTACGATGCTGGATTCTATTGGCCTACAATTTTCAAAGACGCACACCTTCTTTGCAAATCCTGTGATGCTTGTCAAAGGGCTGGAAAAATAAGTAAATGTGATGAAATGCCACAAAATGTCATTCAAGTATGTGAAGTATTTGACATTTGGGGTATTGACTTTATGGGTCCATTTCCAAAATCTCATAATAATCTCTACATTCTCGTTGCCATTGATTATGTATCTAAATGGGCGGAAGCACAAGCTTTCCCGAGTAATGATGCACGAGTTGTAGTCAACTTTTTAAAACGTCTTTTTGCGAGGTTCGGAACACCGAAAGCTTTAATAAGTGATCGGGGTACTCATTTTTGTAATAATCAACTTGAGAAAGTTTTCAAAAAATATGGAGTAACTCGTAAAATCTCCACCACATATCATACACAAACAAGTGGACAAGTTAAAAATACCAACCGAGCTTTAAAACGTATTCTAGAGAAAACCGTAGGATCAAATCCGAAGGAATGGTCCATTAAATTGGGGGATGCACTCTGGGCTTTTAGAACAGCCTACAAAACTCCAATTGGAACCACACGTTTCAGACTCGTCTACGGAAAAGCATGTCATCTTCCAGTAGAAATTGAACACAAAGCATTTTGGGCTTTGAAGACATGTAATCTTGATTTACATGAAGTTGGACGTCTACGGTTAAGTCAACTAAACGAATTAGAAGAATTAATACATGAAGCATACGAAAATTCGTTGATCTATAAGGAAAGAATGAAGAAATGGCATGATAAAAGAATCAGAAGTTCAAAAGAATTTAAAGAAGGAGACCGAGTTCTTCTTTTCAATTCACGATTCAAGCTATTTCCTAGAAAATTGAAATCAAGATGGTCTGGACCATTTATAGTCAAAAGAGTTTTCCCATACGGAACAATAGAATTAATAAATTCAAATGGGATTGAATTTAAGGTTAATGGTCACAGAGTTAAACATTACATAGATAGTCCAATGGAAGTCGACAACGAAGTTAATCATAATTTCGACACCACAGCTAACTAAGTGTCAGGAGAATCAAGTCTTTAAAGGATAATATGTATTTCTGTTAGAGTTAGATTTTCTGTTTTCGTGTAGTTCTCGAGAATGGAACCCGAATGGTCTTTCCCTAGCAGACCCTAAAGAACTAGTCTTCTTCCCCCATTCTGAATTTTTATTTTTTTAGGTTTTACGAGTTGAAGACTTCCTGTGAATTAAACCATGGTCTAATGCTACACACTTTGATCACTAAACGTAATAATGACACCCTTTCAAGTGAAATAGTATCATTAATCAGAGGTAAATTGGACGGAGTAAGAAAAGAATCCAGATTCGAAAATAATAAGTTACAATTTGGTAAAGGAAAATCAAAATCCGCAGCGAAAAGAAGAGCACGACACCTTGAAAGATGTCACAAATGCGGAAAATGGTCACACGAAGGAAAATGCTCGACGAATCAGACATATTCTAATATCGAATTTGTTACTCTATGCAGAGACAGACCGTTCATATGTTTAGAAGAAAAAACGTTGAATGCTCGAGGTTACGCCTATGTAGCTATGGAAAACCAATTAGTCCGACTATCTTATGAGTGGGCTAGAGCATATCACTAAGAATACTATCTCACAGGTAAGTATGTACAGTTTTTATTTTTATTTTTATTTTTAACCTTTTGATAATAAACGCTAAATCGTTCGCTATAAAGTATTAAATTGGTATTCAATAAAATTAGGTCTTGCGACCGAAATTATTGATATCATACAAAAATTTACTGCATCACTGCGAAATTTACCGTTTATTCATAAGGTATAAATATCTTTAATCAATCAACCCAAAATATTTCAAAAATTCGTCATGAGTTAAATTAGGTCATGGAACCGAAATTACTTTACCGAAAAGAGGGGCGTATATTTTTGATAATATTTGATTGATTAAAGTGAGATAAAAGACCAAAAAGATTTTTAATTTTATTTTTACTTTGTTTTTAAAATTAATATATAAATATTAAATTAATATTGTAAACTTCTTTAAAATTGTAAATATTTGAAAAATTAATATTTTTAATATAAGTTTGTATGTATAAAACTAAAAATATAATATAAGTTTAGTGAGAATCTTTAAATTTTATTAATATGAATTTTTAATTTTATGCATTTTAAATTTAAGTTTGGTGTGAATTTAAAAACAAAAATTTACTTTATTTCGTTAAGTTAAAAATATGATTTTTAAAATTCGTCGTGAGTTGAAGACTAGGTCGTTGAACCGAAATTGCTCTACCCAAGGGAGGGACGAGAACTTTTATTATCATTATTTTTAATCTTATTGAATTAAAGTATGCCAAAAACATTAAAAAAAAAAAAAAAAAAAAAACCCAAAAATCTTTACTTTTAAAACCGCGTTTAAAAATTGACAAATTTTGTCGAGGGACGGACTAGGACAACGATCCAAAACGCCCTCATCCTAAAAAGAAGCAAAATTTTAATTTTATTAATTTATGTTTTAGAAGTTATAAGGTTATATATTAAAAAAAAAAAATTGCAAAACACTGTACCCGGGACTCCATGCGATCGCATGGAATTTGGCCTTTGCAGCCATGCAATCGCATGGCCATAAAAAACTGGACAGGATCATAAGGCAGTCGCCTGTTCTGTCTCACCACAATACAGACACACATACACGAAAATCTCTCAAAACCCTCTCAAATTTCACCAAATTTTCACCGTAATTTGTCAAATTTCTCGCTCTAATCATGAAATTGTTCAGAAGCTTTTCAAAGAAAGTAAAAATTACACCCATAAACTCATAAATTTTCTAGTTTTTGTGATAATTACCAATATTTTACCTAATGCAATTTTGTTAATTTCTAGTGTAATTAGTGTTAAATTGATAGTATTTTATGCATGTATAACCTAGATTGATGCTATTTAACATGATTTGAAGCCAAAAACTTCAAAAAATTTAGAAATCTAGGATTTGTGTTCTTGAGCAATTTGGGGCTTTTTGATATAAACAGGTTATGGCCGATTTTTGTCATGAATTATTGCTAAATTAAGTAGTGTAACATGTTTAGGTAGTTAAATGATCCAAACATTGATCCTAAACATGATTTTTGGAGATTAAAGTGAACTTTTTAAGTCTAAAATTCATGAACTTGATTAATTTGATATAATTGCCATTTGAGACTTGTTTAATTGTTAGTAATGACTATTTTGACATGTTATTTGAGTTAAATGCTTATGAACTTTGTCTACATTTTCATATGTGCTTATTTGAAAAAGTGTAGAATTGTAAAAATTGTGAAAATGTGTATAAGTTTAAGTTTGATTTAACATGTTATTGTGATTGTTTTAAGTTGTTATTTTGCTAACACTAATGCATATTTGGATGCACAAATTTTGTGCTTAATGTGTTTTTGCAGAGAGCCGATACTGGAGGTTCAGGATCATCATCATCTAGACGACCTGCTCCAGCTCCAGAACCAGAACCAGAAATGTAATACGAGCCAGAATCCGAACAAGTACCACAACAGGAACAACAACATCAGCCTGATCAACATGTACCTTATTATGATCCACTACAGTTACCTAATGAATTCATAGTATTTCCTATGCATCCGCCTGTAGAATACCCAACGATTCCTGAACACACATTGCATCCTAATTTGAGATTCGATAGACGATGGAGAGATTACCCGGCATATCAAAGTAATAAATTTAAATTGGTAACAAAAGAGGTAGAGGTGCCGAGGGTAATTGATTGGAATCCTTTAGAAACGGTCCATCTAGCTGACCGTGTTAGACAGCATTTGATTCAAAGGTATGGCAGTTCTTCTTTTACAGATTGGGAACGTCTTTTCACCATTCGTAGACCTGTATATAAGGAATGGTGTGTTGAGTTGATGAGTACTATAGCGTTAAATGTAGATGTAGATAGGTTAGATGATAGAAGTTTTCTTAGATTTATCCTTGGCGGTAGGATGTACAGGATGTCCATGATGGACATGGCCAGGGCATTACAGATTTACACTCCTAGTGAATTGCTACTACTCGATTGTATGAGTTTGATTTATCGTGGTGAAAGGGTAGATAGGAACTTTGACGCGAACGCCGTTTGGAGGCGTATGTCAAACTATAATGTTTTTACACTGGGAGGAAAACACTCCTACTTACATATTAACAAAGCCGAGCTTCGTGTAATTCATAGATTTTTGGCTAACTCGATTACACAGAGAGGTCACAATAAGGAGAAAATGACCTTACATGATTTATTTTACCTAAAGTGTATTCGAGACCCAAGAAGCATTGTTAATATCCCTTACTGTGTTGGTTTTTATTTATCTAAAATGGTAGAAGGAATGCAGGACGGGAACATAATAGGAGGAGGTATTTTTGTTACTCTCATTGGAGAGTATTTAGGTGTTGATAGGAACCAAGGAGGTCTATTACAGGTTTGTAGAGAACAGGATGAGACCATAGGATTGCAGGTTTATGCGGGTGCTAAGGTATTGAAGAGTAGACGCAACCAGGCAGTTCCCTATGAAGGTAATCATCCTCAGGTAGAGCGAGGCTCAGATGAGGAAATGGAGGAAGCGGAAGACATTAGGGATGTCTTTCGAGATGCTATTCTTGACGTCCACATTCGTATAGATGAGGAAGCAATGACGAACGCGGCCAGACATAGTATGTATGAGCAGTGGAACTCCGAGCGAGTATACGAGGATTATAGGCGACGCCAACACGATAGCTGGTTAGTTCATCAGCATCAAATCATGAGCCAGCTATCATATCAGGTACCAAATAATTACGTGCCTACTCGACCTGCTCATTTTCCGCCACACAACCCCGACATCCGACCACCCTTTAACCGGTATGACTATAACCAAGCCTATCAGAACACCTATAACCAACAATGGAACCCACCTGACGATATGAACTGGAACCCCTATCCAGACTGATTTGGTTCCATTGGTTATTTTTATGATTTTTATGTTTTTATCTTTTTTACTTTTTCATGTTTAAACTTATGTTATTGGATATATTTATGTAATTTTTATCATTTTTATTATTGTGTAATAATATTTCACATTTAGGATTTGAAAGTGGGATTTTAAGTCCCATTTCAAATTTCCATGCATGTTTATATTTGTATTGTATGTATATTGTCGATTGTACAAAACAGGGTAAAACAGCGCATTTTCAAAGACTGGCATTAAGTTCAGCAAAAGCTAGTACTTTTGACGACAAAACGAAAAACAAATGTGATGTAACAATAAGACGGAATGAACAAATGATGTGCACCATTTATCATTCAGCAAACAAACGTCAATATGTTTGGAAATTTTGGTAAAATTTAATCAATTTTCTACGCTAATCACCCTCAATAATTTAAAATGTTAATGATTTCTTGCAAATGAGGGCATTGCAAGATCTTAAGTGTGGGAAGGGGTTAAATTCTTTCGGAATTTTAAAAATTTTTGACTTGTACACTTGGTTACCATTAGAAATACTAGTAACGCAGTTGTTGTATTAGAATCTAGTGCTCTCTGATAATAAAGAACAGTCCTAGTCTTATATACTGACTACCCAATTCTAGTAAAATTTTTCAAAATTTTCAATTAAATGAATTCAAAATCATGTTTATACATATTTATTAACGATAAAACTAGGTGTTAACACCGAAATTATTGTTACCTCGGAAAGGACATAAATTGAAAAACAACCCAAAATGTTAGAATTCATTTAAAATGGAATAGAGGACAATAAAAAGGAAAATAAAAGCCAAGTGTGGGAAAATTTACCAAGTTATTTAAAACATATATCACACATATTTTTGTAACAAATAACTGAAGATACTTTTGTTTTGGACGATTTTAATCAGTTTCACCCGATTTACTGTAATATATTTGAAAGAAAGATGGATCTACACGATGAATCAATTCCATCATTAAAAGAAAGTAAAGTCTTTCGAAAAAGAAACGCGCTTCTTGATTTAGGTCATGAAGTTGTCGTCCAGACCAGCTGTAGGTTGACGAAAAATCTAGAAAAGTCATCACTAAAATCAGCAGGAAATCCACGGACCTCAACATCAAACAGGGTCGCCAAGTGGTCAGACTTATCCTTACCATGAGAGGATCTGTCTCGTAAAATGGGGAGGACGCCGTGCAAATTAGCTTGATAAGACTAATGAATCAGACCCCCAGAAAGGATAATCTCCTTTAAAGATCAAAAATCAGCTTTTAAGCTTGATATTACTCAATCCTAGAGATTGACCTTAAAGATTGAGAATTACAAACTCATGGAATTCGATGATATCTAAACTCGAGCTTGAACGAGAAAATATTTTGATCAAAATTGCAAACCGATTTGTTTTCTGAAAACCCATTTTCAATGCGTTCATTACCATTGAACGTAAAATCCTAGGAATTCACCTGGAATTCATTAGGTCACCTGAACCAAATCGGGTGTCAACTGTAAGAACGGTGGTTGCATAGCATGGTCAAAGACAGGACCTTGTGCCAGACCGGAAAATTATAAGGATGAGCTTTACTATTGCTCCTACCAAGGATAGTAATTGCATCCGACACGTTATAGACCATAATTAAAAGCATGTCAGGAGACATTACCTTAACAGTTGCTTGTTCAACGCTTTCCTTTACAACCGGACGGTAGTTTATCGAAAGATAATATACGGAGCAAGTATACTGGACGTGTTGCTTTCCCAATACAAGGTTAGCAAGTGGGTGACACAAAACCACAAGTTTTGAGCAAAAATTTCAAATCTGAAACCCACCAAACCCACAAAAAGAATTTGCAAACACCGGTGAAGGGTTATCCCGGAAAACTTATCTAGGGTAAAAGCTAGATTTAATTTTCAAAAGATTAAATGTTTTCATAAAGATCCAATTTCCTTAATGGATCAAAATTTTCATAGTCATGTGAGACTGTAAACCACATCGTTACTAACATTTTTCATACCGCCGTATAGAAATCACAGGTGTACAAAGTGTGAAGAATGAAGAAGTGATTCTAGTATATTTTGCTTGAGGACAAGCAACGCTCAAGTGTGGGAATATTTGATAATGCTAAAAACGAACATATATTTCATAGCATTATCCCTCAAGAAAGACAAGCTTTTAGTTGCAATTGTTCTATTTACAAGTGATATTCATTTAAATAATAAAAGGTAAAGCCAAAAGACAGATTCGATGAATTGAAGACTCAAACGGCCAAAAAGCTCAAAAGTACAAAGTACAATCAAAGAGGTTCCAATTATTGATGAGAAACGTCTCAAAATTACAAGAGTACAAGATTCGAAACGCAAAATAAAAGATATTAAATTGTATGCAAGGACGTTCGAAAATCTGGAACCGGGACCAGAGTCAACTCTCAACGCTCGACGCAACGAACTAAAAATTACAAGTCAACTATGCACATGAATATAATATAATATAATATATAATTAATTCTTAAAATTAATATATATATTATATTATATTATAAAAATCGTCGGCAGAAGAAAACAACAACATGTGAGCCTCCCCAGCTGGCCATGCGATCGCATGGCCTGGAGGAGCAAAAATCATGTGATCGCATGAGCCCCTTTTCCAGCTCACATGCCTATAAAATTCGCAGTTTGGTGAACATCAAACACATCTTTTTCTCCTCATTCATCAACGTATATGTATATATATTTTAATTTTAATTTTAATTTTAATTTTAATTTCTAATAATAAGGGTATGTTAGCGAATTTTGTAAGGGTGTAAGTCGAAATTCTATCCATGTAACGCTACGCTATTTTTAATCATTGTAAGTTATGTTCAACCTTTTTAATTTAATGTCTCGTAGCTAAGTTATTATTATGCTTATTTAAAACAAAGTAATCATGATGTTGGGCTAATTACTAAAATTGGGTAATTAGGCTTTGTACCATAATTGGGGTTTGGACAAAAGAACGACACTTGTGGAAATTAGACTATGAGCTATTAATGGGCTTTATATTTGTTTAACTAAATGATAGTTTGTTAATTTTAATATAAAGATTTACAATTGGACGTCCCTATAAATAACCATATATACTCGATCGGACACGATGGGCGGGATATTTATATGTACGAATAATCATTCATTTAACCGGACACGGGAATGGATTAATAGTCTATGGAATTATTAAAACAGGGGTGAAATTATGTACAAGGACACTTGGCATAATTGATAACAAAGTATTAAAACCCTGGGTTACACGCAGTCGATAACCTGGTGTAATTATTAAACAAAGTATTAAAACCTTGTTACAGTTTAAGTCCCCAATTAGTTGGAATATTTGACTTCGGGTATAAGGATAATTTGAAGAGGACACTCGCACTTTATATTTATGACTGATGGACTGTTATGGATAAAAACTAGACGGACATATTAAATAATCCAGGACAAAGAACAATTAACCCATGGGAATAAACTAAAATCAACACGTCAAACATCATGATTACGGAAGTTTAAATAAGCATAATTCCTTTATTTTCATATTTAATTGCACTTCTAATTATCACATTTTTATTTATTGTCATTGTATTTAATTGCACTTTTAATTATCGCACTTTTTAATTATCGCAATTTTATTTCATCGCATTTTTATTTATTGCAATTTCATTATCGTTATTTATTTTACGTTTAAATTAAGTCTTTTATTTATTTAATATTTTACATTAGGTTTTAACTGCGACTAAAAGTTTTAAAAATCGACAAACCGGTCATTAAACGGTAAAAACCCCCTTTTTATAATAATAATATTACTTATATATATTCGTATTTTTATAAGATAAAACTAATATAGCGTTAAGCTTTATTTAAAAGATTTCCCTGTGGAACGAACCGCACTTACTAAAAACTACACTACTGTACAATTAGGTACACTGCCTATAAGTGTTGTAGCAAGGTTTAGGTATATCCATTCTATAAATAAATAAATATCTTGTGTAAAATTGTATCATATTTAATAGTATTTCCTAGTAAAAATAATACTATTTCCTAGTACACCTCGCACACATCAGTGTCATTATTACGTTTAGTAATCATAGCATGTAGCATTAGACCATGGTTCAGATCAAAGGAATTCTTCATCTCGTAAAACCTAAAAAAAATAAAAATTCAGAATGGGGGGAGAAGACTAGTTCTTTAGGGTCTGCTAGGGAAAGACCATTCAGATTCCATTCTCGAAAACTACATGAAAACAGAAAATCTAACTCTAACAGAAATATATATTACCCTAAAAATATTCGATTCTCCCCACACTTAGTTAGCTGTGGTATCGAAATTATGATTGACTTCATTGTCAACTTCCATGGGACCATGTATGTAATGTTTAACTCTGTGACCATTAACTTTAAATTCAATCCCATTTGAATTTATTAACTCTATTGTTCCGTATGGGAAAAATCTTTTGACTATAAATGGTCCAGACCATCTTGATTTCAATTTTCCAGGAAATAGCTTGAATCTTGAATTGAAAAGAAGAACTCTGTCTCCTTCTTTAAATTCTTTTGAACTTCTGATTCTTTTATCATGCCATTTCTTCGTCCTTTCTTTATAGATTAACGAATTTTCGTATGCTTCATGTCTTAATTCTTCTAATTCGTTTAGTTGGCTTAACCGTTGACGTCCGGCTTCATGTAAATCAAGATTACATGTCTTCAAAGCCCAAAATGCTTTGTGTTCAATTTCTACTGGAAGATGACATGCTTTTCCGTAAACGAGTTTAAAAGGTGTGGTTCCAATTGGAGTTTTGTAGGCTGTTCTAAAAGCCCAGAGTGCATCCTCCAATTTCATGGACCATTCCTTCGGATTTGATCCTACGGTTTTCTCTAGAATACGTTTTAAAACTCGGTTGGTATTTTCAACTTGTCCACTTGTTTGTGGATGATAAGCGGTTGAGATTTTATGAGTTACTCCATATCTTTTAAGAACTTTTTCAAGTTGATTATTACAGAAATGAGTACCCCGATCACTTATTAAAGTTTTCGGTGTTCCGAACCTAGCAAAAAGATGTTTTAAGAAGTTGACTACAACTCGTGCATCGTTAGTTGGGAGAGCTTGTGCTTCCGCCCATTTAGATACATAATCAATGGCAACGAGAATGTAGAGATTATTATGAGATTTTGGAAATGGACCCATAAAGTCAATACCCCAAATGTCAAATACTTCACATACTTGAATGACATTTTGTGGCATTTCATCACGTTGACTTATTTTTCTGGCCCTTTGACAAGCATCACAGGATTTGCAAAGAAGGTGTGCGTCTTTGAAAATTGTAGGCCAATAGAATCCAGCATCGTAAACTTTTCTTGCTGTGAGCTGAGGCCCATAATGCCCTCCTGTTGGTCCTGTGTGACAATGGTTTAAGATTTGACTAGCTTCATCTCCGAATACACATCAGCGTATTATTCTATCGGGACAACTTTTAAATAAATGTGGATCTTCCCAGAAATAGTGTTTTATATCACTAAAGTTTTGGTACGATAATCCTTTTTCAAGGAATCCACATACTAAGTAATTCTCATAATCTGCAAATCATGGAATTTCACTATAATCTATCTTCAATAGATATTCATCAGGAAAGTTGTCTTGTATGGCCGATTCATTTAGAACTTCTAATTCGGGATTTTTAAGACAAAAAAGATGATCAGCTGCGAGATTTTCTGCTCCCTTTTTGTCTCGGATTTCAATATCGAACTCTTGTAAGAGTAAGATCCAACGGATTAATCTTGGTTTAGCATCTCGTTTCAAAAATAGGTATCTAAGAGCAGAATGGTCGGTATAGACCACCGTTTTTGCTAGAACGAGATATGAACGAAATTTGTCAAAAGCAAAGACAATGGCAAGGAGTTCTTTTTCAGTAGTTGTGTAATTTATTTGTGCTCCTTGTAACGTCTTACTAGCATAATATATAGGTTGAAATCGTTTTTCAATCCTTTGTCCTAAAATGGCTCCCATTGCAAAATCACTTGCATCGCACATTAGTTCAAATGGTAGATTCCAATTTGGAGTTATCATGATCGGCGCATTAGTGAGTTTCTCTTTAAGAATATTAAAAGATTTGATGCATTCATCTGAAAAGATGAATGGTGCATCTTTTTCTAGAAGTTTATTCATAGGAGTGGCAATTTTAGAAAAATCTTTTATGAAACGTCGGTAAAAACCGGCATGCCCTAGGAAATTCCTAACTCCTCTAACATTGGTGGGATGTGGAAGTTTAGCAATTACATCTACTTTAGCTCTATCCACTTCAATTCCTTCCTTTGAAATTTTATGACCAAGATTGATGCCTTCTTTAACCATGAAATGGCATTTCTCCCAATTAAGAACTAGATTTGATTATTCACATCTAATAAGCATTCGTTCAAGATTAACTAGACATGATTCAAATGTATCACCGAAGACTGAAAAGTCATCCATGAAAACTTCCATTCATTCTTCTATCATGTCATGAAAAATCGCCATCATGCACCTTTGAAATGTTGCAGGGGAGTTGCAAAGTCCAAATGGCATGCGTTTGTAAGCAAAAGTACCATAAGGGCACGTGAATGTGGTTTTTTCTTGGTCCTCGGGTGCTATTGGAATTTGAAAATATCCGGAAAAACCATCAAGAAAACAATAGTAACTATTTCCGGCTAATCTTTCCAACATTTGATCAATGAAAGGTAAGGGAAAGTGATCTTTTCTGGTGGCGTCATTTAATTTTCTATAATCAATACAAACAGGCCATCCTGTTACAGTCCGAGTAGGAATAAGCTCATTTTTCTCATTTGTGATGACAGTCATGCCACCCTTCTTATGTACGCATTGAACTGGGGTTACCCATGGACTATCAGAGATTGGATAAATTAAACCTGCATCAAGCAGATTAATAATTTCTTTCTTAACAACATCTTGCATATTAGGATTTAGTCTTCCTTGGCGTTGAACATACGTTTTATGACCTTCTTCCATAAAGATTTTATGTGTGCAATACGAAGGACTTATTCCTTTAATATCATGAATCTTCCATGCAATAGCTGGTTTATGAGCTTTTAACACAGAAATGAGTTGAGATTTTTCATTTTCGGTAAGAGAAGATGATATTATTACAGGTAATTCAGATTCACCATGTAAATAAGCATATTCCAAATGGTTTGGAAGTGCCTTTAACTCTAATGTTGGTGGTTCTTCTATCGATGATTTATATTGATATCTGTCTTCTTCTTTAAGCATTTAAATTTCTTCTGTTGTTGGTTCATATCCATTAGCCATAAGTGTAGCTAACATTTCAGTTTCATCAATTGGTTCAGTTCCTTCTCCTAAAGAACATTCTCCTGTTCCTTGTAATTCTGGAAATTCTTCTAACAATTCTGCATGTGAATCTATAGTTTGAATATAATAACATGTATCATCTGCAGATTGGGGTTGTTGCATGGCTCTATCAACAGAAAAGGTAACACTCTCGTCCTCTATACTTAGGGTCAGTTTCTTATCAAACACATCTATTATTGCTTTAGCCGTGTTTAAGAATGGTCTTCCTAATATGAGAGGAACTCGAGAATCTTCATCCATGTCTAGAATAACAAAATCTACTGGAAATACTAAAGTACCAACTTTAACTAGCATGTTCTCCATTATCCCTCTAGGATATTTTACTGATCTATCTGCCAGTTGTATGCTTATTCGTGTTGGTTTCAATTCTCAAAGGTCTAGTTTAGCGTATAGTGAATACGGCATTAGATTTATACTAGCACCTAAATCTGCCAATGCTTCTATTGAACTAAGACTACGCAGAAAACATGGAATTGTGAAACTTCCTGGATCAGAGAGTTTTTTTGTTATCTTATTCAACAGCACTGCAGAACAATTAGCATTCATAGTAACAGCCGAGAGTTCTTCCATTTTCTTTCTATTTGTGATTAGATCTTTCAAGAATTTAGCATATCTAGGCATTCCTGAAATCACATCAATGAAAGGAAGATTTACATTTATCTGTTTAAACATATCCAAGAATTTGGATTGCTCGGCTTCAAGTCTTTCTTTTCTCATTTTACTCGGGTAAGGAAGTGGTGGTTGGTATAGTTTAACATAAGGTTTAGCTTTAACTGTGTTATCTTCATTAACCTTTTCAACTATCGGTTCTGTTTCCTTTTCTTGCTCAGATTGTGGTTCTTGTGGAGTAGGAATCGAGTCATCAAAAATTACAGGTATTTCAGGTGGTTTAAGTGTAATACCACTTCTTGTGGTAATGGCTTTAGCTGTTTTATTCCGGGGGTTAGCATTTGTATCACTAGGTAAACTTCCCGATTTTCTTTCACCTATCAACCTTGCTAGGTTGCTTACTTCTTGTTCCAGATTTTGAATAGAAGCTTGTTAATTTCTAAATGCTTGAGCATTTTGTTCATTGGTTTGTTTCTGAGATGTGAAAAACTACGTTTGAGATTCAACTTGCTTCGACATCATATCTTCTAAATTTGGCTTTTTATCATCGGTTTGTGGTGGTTTGTTTTGAAAATTAGGTCTTTGTTGATTGTAAGTATTGTTGGATACTTGTTGATTACTAGGACCTTGTTGGTTGTTGTATGGAACATTTCAGTTATAATTCTGGTTTTGATTGTAGATTGGTCTTGGTGGTTGATAATTATTCTGATAATTATTTCCAGGCCTTTGGTTTAGATATGAAACATTTTCTCTTTGTTCTATTGTTTGTTCAATACTGAGACAATCTTTTGTTAAATGTGGTCCTCCACACTGCTCACAACTAATTCGTATTGAGTGAATATCCTTAGTCATCTTTTCCATTCATCTCTCGACAGCATCTTTCTTTGTGGAAATGGAATCAAAGACATGGCTAGAATCGGCTCTAGCCGCCTTAGATGATCTAACGATATCTTTTTCTTGGTGCCACTCATGTGAGTGGGAAGCAGTGTTATCAATAATTTTGTAAGCGTCAGTTGTGGTTTTCTTCATAATGGAACCACTAGCTGCTATATCGATGTCTTTTCTTGTAGTGATGTCGCATCCTTGGTAGAATATTTGTACTATTTGACAAGTGTCTAAACCATGTTGCGGACATCCTCTCAATAACTTTCCAAATCTTGTCCACGCCTCATAAAGAGTTTCATTTGGCTTTTGTGTGAACGTAACTATTTCTCCTTGAAGTCTTAAGGCTTTAGATGCCGGAAAGAATTGTTTAAGAAAATTTTCAACTAAAACATCCCATGTATCAATCGCCCCTTCAGGTAACGATTCTAACCAATCTTTGGCTTCTCCCTTTAAAGTCCAGGGAAATAACATGAGATATATCTGTTCATCCTCTACTTTTCTTATTTTAAATAGAGTACAGATCCTATTAAAGGTACGAAGATGTTCATTTGGATCTTCCTTCGATGCACCACTAAATTGGCATTGATTAGTTACCATGTGTAGGATTTGTCCTTTAATTTCATAATCTGGCGCATTAATGTCTGGTTGAGTAATTGCGTGACCTTGGCCAGTGCGTTTAGCTCTCATTCGGTCTTCCATACTTAGAGGTTTAAGATTTTCCATGATTGAATTTGTTGAATCTGAATCACTAGAGGATTCTGATTTAATGGGTTGTTCCTCGACAATCTCTGTTTGAATGATTGGTGGTTCCGGAGGAAAGATTAGTGGTTCAGGATCTCTGAATTGTCCCTGAATATCCTCCGGATTCTCAATTGTGAGGTCGGGATCAAAAAATGGATTATCGGAAATTTGAATTGGAGTACTTGGTTGACTGGATGACGATTCTAAAGAAAAATCAACGGCGACAATATTTTCTAGATGTCTTGATCTGGTTACAGGTGGTGAACGTACAAAAGGTGGTGAACGTTTTGCTCGGTGCATTCACTGAATATCCTATTAGTTATAAAATATAAAAATTATATAAGTTATCAAATTAATAGACTTTTCTGATTTTTGCCCACGTTTCGAATAGCCAATAGATGCAGCAGGTAGCCAGGACCCTTTAAATCGGAAGCCCACAACTCGCCACTAACAAATCCAACTATTACTACGAACCAGAAAATTTTGGATGTCTATTAATTTAACCACTTAAATAATTTTTCGTCGAAGTTTAAAGAAATTTTGGAGAAGAAATAGAAAATTCTATGTCCTAAAAATTAGAGCGTCGAAAAATAAGAAAGAAAAAGAGCGCGTCGAAAAACGTCGAAAAATAAAAGGTCGAAAAATAATAGGCGTCAAAAAATAAAAATAAGAAAGTAGCGCGTCGAAACTAAAAAGTCTAAAAACTAAAAATAAAACTTACGTCTAAAAATATTAAAGCTTAGAGAAATTCTAAATCTAAAATGGCAATTAGTTAAAAAGGTACTAAAATTTATAAAACGGTGTCGCAAAATTCTAAAGCACCTAAATCTTAGTCTAAAGAAAAAGTACTTAAGGGATTTTACGACAAAGCCTAAAAATATAGAAATGAAAATAACTATGGCAAAAACTATGACTTAAAACTAAATACGAACAAAAAATACAAATATTACGCTAAAATAAATAAAAGGATACAAAATATAAAAATAAACTTGAAGTTGTAAAAAGTACAATTTTTATAAAAATATTATTTTTATATTATTTATTTTATAAAACTATTAATTTTTATATATTAATAAAACTAATTAAACTAAAAATACAAATTAATAATAAAAACTAAACTAATTAATTAAAAACTAAACCCTAATTAGGGTTTTAATAATAATAATAATAATAATAATAATAATATACTCCGTAATTATTGCTGTAATCAGGTCAAACCTGGCGTGTCATACAGGGTCATGCGATCTCATGGATATCCCGTTATAACTCCATGCGGTCACATGGAATAGGGTTTTGGGCTAGACTTTGGGCTGCAATAGTGATCGGGCCGTATACTATTATATTTATATTTTTTTCTGTTTTTAAATTTATATAAAATATTTATATAACTTAAATAAAACTTTTATTTAAAAAAAATAGAAATAAAAATACTTTATAATTTTATATATTTTGAACAACTCTTAAAAATATATATATTTTGTTTTTCTTTTTATATTTTTGTGTTTTTAATAATTAAAACGTATTTTTACAAAAGCGTATTTTTACAAAAGTAAACTAAGACTTAAAAATCTTTTTTTTTTATATACAGCGTTTCACTTCCGGTGTTTAAGCAAGTCCCCAGCAGCGGCGCCAAAAATACTTGATGTGCGTAGAGGTGTATACAAAATAGTTATATTTTTACAAGGAAATACTATTAAATACGATACAATTTTACACAAGTTATTTATTTATTTATAGAGTGGATATACCTAAACCTTGCTACAACACTTATAGGCAGTGCACCTAATCGTACAATAGTGTAGTTTTTAGTAAGTCCGGTTCGTTCCACAGGGATCTTAGCCAAGCTTAACGCTATATTAGTTTTAACTTATAATTGTAAAAATACAAAAATATATAAATAATATTATTATTATTATAAAAGGGGTTTTTACCGTTTAATGACCGGTTTGTCAATTTTAAAACTTTAGTCGCAGTTAAAACCTAATGTAAACTATTAAAAATAAATACAACTTAATTTAAAGCGTAAAGTAAATAACGATAATGGAATTGTGATAAATAAAATGACAATAAATAAAGTACGATAATTAGAAAGTACGATAATTAAAAGTGCAATTAAATACAATGACAGTAAATAAAAGTGCGATAATTAAAAGTGCAATTAAATATGAAATATATAAATTATGCTTATTTAAACTTCCGTAATCATGATGTTTGACGTGTTGATTTTAGTTTATTACCATGGGTTAATTGTCCTTTATCCTGGATTATTCGATATGTCCATACGAATTTTTCCATAATAGTCCATCAGTCATAATCATAAAGTGCAGAAGTCTTGGTCAAATTATTCTTATTCCCGAAGTCAAATATTCCAACTAATTGGGGATTCGAATTGTAACAAGGTCTTAATACTTTGTTTAATGAATACACCGGGTTATCGACTGCGTGTAAACCAAGGTTTTACTACTTTGTTAACAATTACATCAATTACCCTTGAATGTAATCCACCCCTGTTTCAACAAGTCTATTAACTATTAATCCAGTTCCGTGTCCGGTAAAATGAACAATTATTGGTATTTATAGATATCCCGCCCACCGTACCCAGTCAAATGTATGTGGTTATATATAAATACATCAAATTATAAGTCTATATATTAAATCAACGAGGTATCATTTAGTTATTATAAAGCCCATTAATAGCCCATAGTCTAATATCCACAAGTGTCGTTCTTTTATCCAAACCCCAATTATGGTCCAAAGCCCAATTACCCAATTTTAATATTTAGCCCAACATCACAATTACTTCGGCAATAAATAATCATAATAATAACTTAGCTACGAGACATTAATTTAAAAAGGTTGAACATAACTTACAATGATTAATAATAGCGTAGCATTACACGGACAGAATTTTGACTTACACCCTTACAACATTCGCTAACATACCTTTATTATTAAAATTAAAATTAAAATTGAAATTATAATTAATATATATATATATATATATATATATATATATATATATATATATATATATATATATATATATATATATATATATATATATATATATATATATATATATATGTTGATAGATAGGAAGAGAAAAAGGTGTATAAAACTGGCCAAAACACGCGAAATTTATAGATGTGGCCTGATACTTGGGGCCATGCGATCGCATGGTTTTTACTCTTCCAGGCCATGCGATCGCATGGCCAGCTGGGGGAGTTCACATGTCTTTGTTTTCTTTCTTGCCGACGGTATTTAATATAATATATAATATATAAATAATTTATAGAATTATTTAAATATTATATTATATTGGTGTGCATAGTTGACTTGTAATTTTTAGTCCGTTGCGTCGAGCGTTAAGAGTTGACTCTGGTCCCGGTTCCAGATTTTCGAACGTCCTTGCGTACAATTTAATATCTTGTACTTTGCGTTTTGCCTCTTGTACTCTTGTAATTTTGAGACGTTTCTTATCAATAATTTGAACCTCTTTGATTGTACTTTGTACTTTTGAGCTTTTTGGTCGTTTGCGTCTTCAATTCATCGAATCTGTCTTTTGTCTTCACCTTTTATTATTTAGACGAATATCACTTGTAAATAGAACAATTGCAACTAAAAGCTTGTCTTTCTTGAGGGATGATGCTATGAAATATATGTTCGTTTTTAGCATTATCAGGTATCAATTTGTGACCAAAACTTTTGCACTTTGGCTTTGGTCATGTTATTGCTTTTTATCTCCAAGACTTGTTTATTGCTATGCTTGCTTGAGGACAATCAAGGTTCAAATGTAGGGAGTTTGATATTGCTCATCCACGATATGTTTCTCACGCAATATCTACCTCGTTTCACTCAGTTTTCATTTCCAAAGTGCTCAAAAAGGTTATGATCTTGGGTTCAATCGTGTTTTGAGTGCTTTTGCAGTTCTAATTGTAAATTTGGTGTAAAATTAACCAAAGTGGGCTAAATGATCAAGAAAACTGCAAAGTGCTCAGGCTTTCAACAAGAACGACGTTCCATCATCAAGGAACGTCGTTCCATCATCAAGGAACACCGTTCCATAATCAAGAACAACGTTCTAAAGCCAAGAACGACGTTCTACATGGGAAATTTACAAAGGAGATGGAAACAGAACAAGATGGACTTTCTAGCACGATTCAAGAATGACGTTCCTTTGAAAGAACGGCATTCCACATTTGTTTAAGAATGAAGTTGTGTCAACCAGAACGACATTCCACTTCTGAAGCCCAAGAACGGCGTTCCTTAAAATGGAATGACGTTCCACCTACGTTTTCTGGGCAGATTTTGAAGAGTATAAAAAGGAAGTGATGCGGGTTCCATCCATATCATTCACTTAATAGAATAGTTCGTGGTGGCTGATTAATTTTAGGGTTTATTAGCTATTTTCTTAAGGTTTTCATCAAGTTTCCATCATCCATTCCATTCTACATCAGAGATTAAGAGATTGGAGAAGATCTAGGGCTTGTTCTTCATCATCTTCATCTTCTTCATTTAGCACTTTTGTAGTTTTTTAAGTTTGGTACAATCTACTCTTGTTTATTGCTTAATTATGTTTAGATTTACTTTATTTTCTTGTAGTGATCTTGTTCTAGCCATGATTGGCTAGATTTTATTATGTACAATTGTTTATGAAGCTTTAATGTTATGGGTTGTTCATATTGATGTTATTGATTGTGTTTAGATGAATCTATTAGTTTGATGATTGTAATTTGTCATTAGAATTAGCCAAAAGATCCTTTGTTATGCTTGTATTAGACTTTACTTTGATTATATGAGTTGTGTAGCTTTTAAAGGGATTTAACTAGTGAATCATCTTGTACTTCAACACTTAGGTGATCTAGACAATCAAATTAAGGCTTTCAAGGGATTGGGGTCTTGGTTTCGGTTGGTAATAAATTGGTCTTTAGTCAACATAGTGAGGTTTGTTTTCTTAAGGGATTTTGATCACCAAAAAGGTTTTAGGGGACATTAACCTAGGCTAAGTACTTGTGATAATTGCATGATTCAACTAAGATCAATTGGTATAAGCTTATGGGAATTTGCAAGTATTAATTTAATCACAATAGCATCTAGTAGGGATACTAGTCCGAAGTTTGAACACAATTAGACCTTAAGTGAACAAGGAACAACCCAAATGCTTCAAGTGGATTAAGCAAGTGTACATGTCTTTAGTATTGATAATTACTTAAGCATTCTTAGCTTTCTTAGTTTAAATTGAATTAGTTTTCTTAAAATCTCACCTTAAAACCCCCCCAATCAAACACAACTTAGGATGATTATGTGTTTGCACCGATTCAACTAGCTACCACCGCTGTCTTAGGACGAACCTTAAACGGAAAACTTACTAATTACAACTACCGAGTAATTGTTTCTCGTATGCTTATCACATAGTTGAATCCACATTTAAGTTGAAAATTGAAGATAAATATATGTTTGTGAAACGAGCATCACCATGTATTCAACAATTTGTCAGTGATGGATGTATCTTGTCTCATTGGTTGCTTGGAACAAGTCAAATGAGATAAATTTGAATCTTGTAAATACTCTTTGGGAGTTGCATTTATCCTTTGACAAACCACAACAAGCCAAAAACCATATCCCATGTCTTCAAACTATTTATCAACATTTGATTGCAAGTATATGCATTCAATGGTTACTTGTAACCCTCCAAATAAGACCCATTTGTTTTAATTACATGAAGACTTTTCAGAGTTTACACTAAACTCTTATTAAGCATGTATGTAATGCTTAATGGTTAAACAAGTGGAGAGCATTTCTTTAGTTGGGACTTTAATGACCATCCTAATCATGTCTACATTTATTTTAGATTTAAAAAGGATGACTTGCAAAAGGACATTTAGCAACACTTATGTGTTTCACATTAATCACAGGCTAAAGTGTCATTAAGACGTCATTAGATCTGATTAACCAAGTTTAGTGTTCTAGTGACCAAAACTCTTATGGATATGAAGGAGGCAACTATTCTAAGCATGTTGAAATAAGTTTTATAAGTTATAGATGCCTCGAAGTAGTCAAACATTATTTGATCAAAAATTCGGACAAAGAAAACTGCAGTCCACCCACGACTGATCGTGGAGTCGACCGTGCACCTTGTTCCTTAGAACCAAGGTACAGGGTGTGACGACCCGGAAGTTTTCGACCAAATTTAAACTTAATCTTTGAATGTTTCCGACACGATAAGCAAAGTCTATAATGTTGAGTCTCGAAAGTTTTGAACTATTTCATATATCCATTTAACCCTTGACTATTCCCGAAGACTCACGAACAAGTGTTGTAATATATATATATATATATATATATATATATATATATATATATATATATATATATATATATATATATATATAAATGAGGGTATTGAAAATAATAATAATATATAAATGAATCATTAGATTTAAAATATAAAAATAATAAATAAAATTATTAAGTTCTATTAGGATAAATTTATACATATATATATATATATATATACATATATATATATATATATATATATATATATATATATATATATATATATATATATATATATATATATATATATATATATATATATGATATAAAATCTATATATGAATATATATATATAGGATTTATATTTATGACTATTATATTGTAAAGTTACATGAAATATATAAATATTAGATATTCAATAAATATTATCATATCATATATAATATAATTATTACATAAGTAATAAATTAAATGTAATTACAAGTTGAATTATAGTTGTTATATTATTATTACATTCATTATTATTAGTAATATCAATACTAGTACTATAAATATCAATAAAGATTATAATATGAAATTTGATACATTGATTTGATTTAGTATCATTATTTGTAATGTTATTTTTATTATTGTTAATAACCTTTATGACTAATAATAAATTATAATCTTAGTTATTATGATTATTATTATTTTTAGATACTAATATTAAGAAATATTATTATTATAAATTATTATCATTATCATAAATATAATTATTAGAAAAACATTACAAGGGTATACACTTTTAATTTAATTTCCATTATTATTATTTTCATTATTATTATTATTATTATTATTATTATTATTATTATTATTATTATTATTATTATTATTATTATTATTATTATTATTATTATTATTATTATTATTATTATTATTATTATTATTATTATTATCATTGTTATCATTAATTTTTGTTATTAGTATTATGTTAACATAAATATTATGGTTAATAATATTAATTAAATGTAAATATTAAAATTATAAAAAAAAATCCATACCAGTTGTTATGAGTCCCAATCGGTTTCCACTTTTATTTTGGTTGTTTATGTATCTGTTTTATTCATTTATTCGCATAACAAGAAAAAAAAATGTCCTTCCTATCTATAAATCGATTTATGTCGACATCCCAAATCAATTAGGATCACATACTGTTAAATCATGTACTTGATCATACTATATGAATTACCTAGTGCCATTTAAGAATCAAAAACAACAAAACTTAAAAATACAGCTCGAGAACTCTGTACATCCACTTTTTAGCCAAAACCCAAATTTGAACCAATCTTCAAAAAGTAATAATACCAAGTTGTTAGTAATCTGTTACTCAATCTTTATGCAAAGCCTTACGATTCAATTCCTCAAATCGAAGCTTAATTTTTGAAGTCAACGTTTTAGAAATAAAAGTCAACAGTTTAGTTCTTGGTGAAATTCAAGTTTGTTTTAATGTTTATGATTCAATTGGCGATTTTAATAGTTTCTAGACATGTTTAGAAAACTAATTCAGTTGTAAGTTTAGTCTAAAACGCTCCAAAAATCAAAATCATTATTATTTTATTTTTTTCTTCCTTACTTTCGTCGGACAGAAGTAGCAGCAATGCTGTTGTTATATTTTTTTTGTTTTTTGAAATACTAAAACCATAATATGATTAATATGTTGCTTTTGCAAATTTAAAAACCTATTTTGGTGTTTTGAGGAATTGAGAAAAAAGTATCAGTCGCTTGGCTAAATGAGGAAGAAGAAGTCAGGATAGTGATACTGGTTAAATAAATATAAAGGCCACTTTAAAATAGAAAATGGGCAGTAGCCCAGATGGTTAAGTGTTGATTTGGTTTAGCGAGGTGTCACGGGTTCGAGCCCGGTTTGGGGCTTTTCTTTTTAGGGGCTCTCTTTTAAAGGTAGTTTTATTTTTTAAAAACTTATTACTATTATTATTATTATTATTATTATTATTATTATTATTATTATTATTATTATTATTATTATTATTATTATTATTATTATTATTATTATTATTATTATTATTATTATTGTTATGATCTTTATTATTACATTACTAATGTTATTACTAGAATTATCATTATTAAGAGTATTACTAATAATACTAGAATTATCATTATAATTATTAGTATCATCATTATAATTATTACTATAAGTATTATCATTATTATTATGATTTCAATGATCTTAAACATGTTAATGACGTAAAAGTATAATACAAGATAATATAATAAAGATTATAGAAGTTGATTATAATTATACAAATACAAGTAAAAATTGTGATTTCAATTACTAATTCGTGTTATAAGAAGCTATAGTCATCCGTATATAAAATAAACACGAAAATTATGATTATCATTTCTATTAAAAGTATCATTATAACTAAAATTATCAAAGTTATCAATTTTATTAAACCTATCAATTTAAAAAAAAAAATTACATTATTAGTAAAGTTATAATCCTTATCTTTATTAAAATTTACATTTTTATTATTACTATTATTACTATCATTTTTAGTATTATTATTATTTTTACTACTAGTATCATTATTATTATTATCATTATAACTATATTACTATTATCGATACTACTATTAATATTATTATCAATATGACTATAAAAATTAGTCATAAAAACATAATTAACAAAACTATATTAGTATATTTATTTCTTGAGAGAATACAAAATAAATACATTTAGTTAAGTTACTATTGAAACACCTAATCTACTAAGATAACATTTATAATAAATAAATCTAATATATATATAAATTTATTCGATTACAATTAGAGGTGTTAATATATATACTTGATATAGGTTCATGAATCCGAGGCTAACCCTGCATTGTTCAGTTTTTAAATATCGCCATATGTATTTTTACTACAAAATACAGTATGGTGAGTTTCATTTGCTCCCTTTTTAAATGCTTTTGCAATATATATTTTTAGGACTCAGAATACATGCGCTTTTATAAATGTTTTACGAAATAGACACAAGTAATCGAAACTACATTCTATGGTTGAATGATCGAAGCCGAATATGCCCCTTTTTACTTGGTAACCTAAGAATTAGTAAACCAGTCTACTAATTGACGCGAATCCTAAAGATGGATCTATTGGGCCTAACGAACCCCATCCAAAGTACCGGATGCTTTAGTACTTCGATGTTGTTTTTATCATGTCCGAAGGATTTCCCGGAATGATAGGGGATATTCTTATATGCATCTTGTTAATGTTGGTTACCAGGTGTTCAATTCATATGAATGATTATTTTTGTCTCTATGCATGGGACGTATATTTTTGAGAAATGAAAATCTTATGGTCTATTAAAATGATGGAAATGAATGTTTATGATAAACTAATGAACTCACCAACCTTTTGGTTGACACTTGAAAGCATGTTTATTCTCAGGTATGAAAGAAATCTTCCGCTGTGCATTTGTTCATATTAGAGATATTACTTGGAGTCATTCATGACATATTTCAAAAGACGTTGCATTCGAGTCATCGAGTTCATCAAGATTATTATTAAGTCGATTATAGTTGGATATATTATGCAATGGTATGCTTGCCGTCAACTTTCAATGTATTGAAAGTTTATCTTTTAAAAACAAATGCAATGTTTGTAAAATGTATCATATAGAGGTCAAGTACCTCGCGATGTAACCAAATGTAATGTATTCGTCCAGATGGATTAGAACGGGCCACTACAGTTGGTATCAGAGCGGTGGTCTTAGCGAACCAGGTCTTGCATGAGTGTGTCTAACTGATAGTTGTTTAGATGCATTAGTAGGTCTGGACTTCGACCGTGTCTGCATGTCAAAAGTTTTGCTTATCATTCGTGTCAAAAATTACCAACTTATCATCCTTAGGAAATTAACTGCTTATCATCCTTAAAGTCTGGACACGTTTTACTGCCTCTATTGCATAGACTATGTATAGATAAATTCATATCTTAGCGTATCTGTTATTGTTACCTTTGCCTGACAGCTTCCGTAGATTCCTCCGTAACTTATGGGATTTTAGTATTATATATGCATATGTAAATTATGTATTGCAGGGTACTAATCTACATCCTATAATCTATTTCTTATCAAAATTCCTTCATCTGATCGTATGAGATGAATCCCTCAACCAGTTCGAATTCCTCGAATTCTGACAGCTATTCCGATATGGAGTTTCACCTAAGCTCCGGAAGCAGCGTCACCAGAATGAAGCAACCAATCAGCCATCCCCAATTCATCTGATGGGTTCGTAGTCGACTAAATCAATGGAGACGAGAATAAGGCGATCCTTTCCATCAACCGAATTCACCTCTTGGTGAAGAACCTGAAGCACTTACCAGCGAACTTATCCGCAACACCATATTCACCCTCATTTCCAGGATACCACGCAATGATTATATGATATCAAAAATTCTAAACCTTATTCATTCGCTCGTTCTGATCGACAATCATCCCGGGATAATATAAGAAATCAACAAACTTCGCGCTCGAATAATCAATTTGGAGAATATGGTGCAAAATTTACCAGCTTCAGCAACATCATCGGCACCAACAGTACCATCAATAAACAGCACTAGTACCATCAACATCACATGCCTCAACATCTCATTCTGTACCTCGAGTATAATCATCGTTCTACATGACATTCTACATCATTTATCTTCGTTCGACATGGCGATTATGTAATCTCTAATGTTTTAGAGATTATATATTCTTGTTCTAACGGTAAATCAGATGAGTTAATATCATAATAACTCATTAAATCCATGATTACATCTGAGGAAAATATATATGTAAGTATATTTTCATAAAGATTGTAATTGAAAATTCTTTTGTACAAACTGTTAATGGTGAAAATATTTTAATGGGTAGGTAATACCCTAGAAATATTTAGATTTCACATTAATAAGTTACACTGTACATTCTTCAAATCTGATTCAACAGTCATTCACTATCCTACTTACATCCACAGATATACGAATCTGTTCACCACAAAATAACCAGTTTCATTCAATTTCATATTTGGATTTTGACCTATCAAAATCCAACAAGTGGCATAATGAAGAAAATATTGGACAAAATAAAATTTGTTAGAAACAAACAAATTAACTATGAGAAATTTTGTTAAGAATCCGCGCTAACAAAATCCTAGCTAACTGTTCCTAGTTAACTGTTAATTCCGTATTACAATTTAATTATCACAATTTATTTATCGCAATTTAATTATCGCAATTTTATTTATCGTCATTTAATTTCTGTTATTTACTTTACGCACTTTATTTATTGTCATTTAATTTCTGTTATTTATTTTACGCACTTTAAATATCGGGACACGTATACAAGGTTTTGACATATCATATCGAAGCATCTATATATATTATTTGGAATAACCATAGACACTCTATATGCAGTAATGCTGGAGTTAACTATACAGGGTTAAGGTTGATTCTATAATAATATATATAATTTGAGTTGTGATCGAGTCTGAGACATGTACACGGGTCACGATACGTATTAATTAATTCGAATATTATATATTAAAAACTATATATGAATTATCGGATTGTTAACTGTGGACTATCGACTGTGGACTAATAATATTGGACAATTAAAATGAATTAAAATATTGATTATAACATATAAAACTAAACAATTCTTCAAGTTTGCCACTTGATTTCATCTTAAACCTCATTTATATCTTGACGATTACAATCTGCGTTCAAACCTTTCATGATTCTTGAAAATACCTCAACATAGAGGATGAACCAACCGCACTTTACCCACAGAAGAAAAGATTGATACATATAGTTATGCACTTGAAAAACTCTCGGAAACTGAGTAAACGTTTAACACGTAGCTGTGCTAATTCCTTTAACGTTGTTATTACCGAAAATAACTATGCAATCTCTTTCCAAATTAGCAAATTTTGTCACAGCTCTAGCAAGTCAACTTCGACTTCTTCGTTCGAAACAACCTTATTATAACCTTGATATATATGCGTGCTCTTTTATTGTTACCGAAAAACCTTTTATATTCCATCATATTACCAGTAGACGTACCAGCAACCCCGTTGCTCCTTAGCTTAAATCTCTTCGACAAATCACTATAATTATCTATTGAAGTCTCATCAAGTACTCATCCGCATCTTGTAACAAGAATTGCCATACCAATTACCAGGAATCAGCAAATCTGTATTGTGAGTCTCGCAACGTTTCCACATCAACAGTTATATGTATCCATATAACATTTATCTCTTAGAACTATGATCTTTCATTCTGAAATTCTGAAAAGCACCAGTCTGCGAATTAATGCTCTGAATTTTGAAAAGTTGAATGAAGCAACAAAAACTGTAAACGACCTCAACAGCCAAAAATTGATGATAAAGAATTGTATGTTGGCAAAGCTCAGAAAAAGTTTGAAACTGAAAAACTGATTAAGCAAACTACGAAGGAGTCTCTGAACAAATCACAAGGACTAAACTTGTACATTAAGAATCCTGATGATTCTGTTTCTGATGAAATCTTTAGCGAATACCTTGCTTCTGACTCCAAACTCTTGCGGACAAATTTTCCTCACCATCCTTCGATATTAGAAATTCTAAAATATCATCGTATCTTTCATTATAAATATCTTCCATATTTCTGAAGATATTTTCATAACTATTCTTATCTGAAATCATTAATCTCTTCGTGCTATCAGTGTTACATCATATAGAAACTGCTAGTTTCTATATTCTGTAAACTTTCGAGCTTAAAATATGAATGTTATTGAAGTAATGTTGGGAAATGATGAATGAGTTAGTATAATATAATGACACTTGATCAACGTGATTATATTACAATAAGTCATGCTGAGTTGCTAAATGGAACATGATGATTCACAGATTATAACGTCATCATGTGTCATGTTACATAACTCTTTCATTCTGATTAACTTCTGAACATATCAAGAAAGTATATTCTTGATAATTCTATCCTTAGTGATTCTGGTAAATTGACAAATCAAATCGTGCTATTACGTTTATTCTTGTCTAGAATATTAAGTTCATTTGAAACTCCATACCTATGAATTCTGGACCACTACTTGCAAAGAGAAAGCAAAAGAATGAAACTCCGAAATAGAAATGGGAGTATAAATCGCAGCAAATAGAAGAGAACATTAACTATGGATGACAATGATTATAGAAGACAGAAGCAAGGACTTCAAAATATAAGGGAAGATGTAAAGCCCAACAACAACACATAAATTACAAACAGTGTATGTCTATGTTTATCGCAACACAAAGACACGGGATAATTAAAAACACTATAACCCCAAGGGCAAAGTAGTAGAAAACAGATTCCTCCGGTGGAAGTTGGAAAAGGAGAATGATTGTTGCGATAGTAAGGATAAGAATAAGGATCAGAACTGGATTAAACATCTTCACAATCTTTTGAATTTGGGAATTGAGTATAGAAGTGGTAAAATAAAAAAATAAAAAAATTAAAAAAAATAAAAAAATAATGGAATGGAAAAAGTTTAATTTATAATGGAAATATCAGACAGAGTAATCGAGGCAGATCACCGTATTTAATTATAGAGATCCTAATTTCCTTAAATCTCGAAGAATCAGATCTTATAGATTTCCAAGATTTCCTTTTGAATCCCTTGAATTCCGAAATTCAACCAAGACAACGTCAAAAGTTAAGACGCACCTTTTTTTCTAAAATCAACTGTGACTACGTCACCGGTTAAGACGAATCTTCATTTTCTCGTTTCACTCTTTTGTGATAACTTCATTCGTACGTTTTGAGTATCAAATTGTTATACCCATATTACTAAATAGTGATGAAACTCTATTTATCAACTCATATTCGTCATGAAAACATTTTTGTTGTTAACCATGACCACCTCACTCAAATTTCGGGACGAAATTTCTTTAACGGGTAGGTACTGTGACGACCCGGAAGTTTCCGACCAAATTTAAACTTAATCTTTGAATGTTTCCGACACGATAAGCAAGGTCTATAATGTTGAGTCTCGAAAGTTTTGAACTATTTCATATATTCATTTAACCCTTGACTATTCCCGACGATTCACGAACAAGTGTTGTAAAAATATATAAATATATATATATATCCAAATAAATATAAATGAGGGTATTGAAGATAATAATAATATATAAATGAATCATTAGATTTAAAATGTAAAATTAATAAATAAAATTGTTAAGTTCTATTAGGATAAATTTATACATAAATATATATATATGATATAAAATATATACATGAATATATATATATATATATATATATATATATATATATATATATATATATATATATATATATATATATATATATATATATATATATATATATATATATATATATATATATATATATATATATATATATATAAGATTTCTATTTATAACTGTTATATTGTAAAGTTACATGAAATATATAAATATTAGATATTCAATAAATATTATCATATCATATATAATATAATTATTACATAAGTAATAAATTAAATGCAATTACAAGTTGAATTATAGTTGTTATATTATTATTACATTCATTATTATTATTAATATCAATACTAGTACTATAAATATCAATAAAGATTATAATATGAAATTTGATACATTGATTTGATTTAGTATCATTATTTGTAATGTTATTGTTATTATTGTTAATAACCTTTATGACTAATAATAATTTATAATCTTAGTTATTATGATTATTATTATTATTGGATACTAATATTAAGAAATATTATTATTATAAATTATTATCATTATCATAAATATAATTATTAGAAAAACATTACAAGGGTATACACTTTTAATTTAATTTCCATTATTATTATTTTCATCATTATTATTATTATTATTATTATTATTATTATTATTATTATTATTATTATTATTATTATTATTATTATTATTATTATCATTGTTATCATTAATTATTGTTATTAGTATTATGTTAACATAAATATTATGGTTAATAATATTAATTAAATGTAAATATTAAATTATAAAAAAAATCCATACCAGTTGTTATGAGTCCCAATCGGTTTCCACTTTTATTTTGGTTGTTTATGTATCTGTTTTATTCATTTATTCGCATAACAAGGAAAAAAATGATGTCCTTCCTATCTATAAATCGATTTATGTCGACATCCCAAATCAATTAGGATCACATACTGTTAAATCATGTACTTGATCAAACTATATGAATTACCTACTGCCATTTGAGAATCAAAAACAACAAAACTTAAAAATACAGCTCGAGAACTCTGTACATCCACTTTTTAACCAATCTTTAAAAAGTAATAATGCCAAGTTAGTAATAATCTGTTACTCAATCTTTATGCAAAGCCTTACGATTCAATTCCTCAAATCGAAGCTTAATTTTCAAAGTCAAAGTTTTAGAAGTAAAAGTCAACAGTTTAGTTCTTGGTGAAATTCAAGTTTGTTTTAATGTTTATGGTTCAATTGGCGATTTTAATAGTTTCTAGACATTTTTAGAAAACTAATTCATGTTGTAAGTTTAGTCTAAAATGCTCCCGAAATCAAAATCATTATTATTATTTTTTTCTTCCTTACTTGCGTCGGACAGAAGCAGCAGCAATGCTGTTGTTATATTTTTTTTGTTTTTCGAAATACTAAAACCATAATCTGATTAATATGTTGCTTTTGCAAATTTAAAAACCTATTTTGGTGTTTTGAGGAATTGAGAAAAAAGTATCAGTCGCTTGGCTAAATGAGGAAGAAGAAGTCAGGATAGTGATACTGGTTAAATAAATATAAAGGCCACTTTAAAATAGAAAACGGGCAGTAGCCCAGATGGTTAAGTGTTGATTCGGTTTAGTGAGGGGTCACGGGTTCGAGCCCGGTTTGGGGCTTTTCTTTTTAGGGACTCTCTTTTAAAGGTAGTTTTATTTTTTAAAAACTTATTACTATCATTATTATTATTGTTATTATTATTATTATTATTATTATTATTATTATTATTATTATTATTATTATTATTATTATTATCATTATTATTATTGTTATGACCTTTATTATTATTATTATTACTAATGTTATTACTAGAATTATCATCATTAAGAGTATTACTAATAATACTGGAATTATCATTATAATTATTAGTATCATCATTATAATTATTACTATAAGTATTATCATTATTATTTTGATTTCAATGATGTTAAACATGTTAATGACGTAAAAGTATAATACAAGATAATATAATAAAGATTAAAGAAGTTGATTATAATTATACAAATACAAGTAAAAATTGTGATTTCAATTACTAATTCATGTTATAAGAAGCTATAGTCATCCGTATAGAAAATAAACACGAAAATTATGATTATCATTTCTATTAAAAGTATCATTATAACTAAAATTATCAAAGTTATCATTTTTATTAAACCTATCATTTAAAAAAAAATTACATTATTAGTAAAGTTATTATCCTTATCTTTATTAAAATTTACATTTTTATTATTACTATTATTACTATCATTATTAGTATTATTATTATTTTTACTACTAGTATCATTATTATTATTATCATTTTAACTATATTACTATTATCGATACTACTATTAATATTATTATCAATATGACTATAAAAATTAGTCATAAAAACATAATTAACAAAACTATATTAGTATATTTATTTCTTGAGAGAATACAAAATAAATACATTTAGTTAAGTTACTATTGAAACACCTAATCTACTAAGATAATATTTATAATAAATAAATCTAATATATATATATAAATTTATTCGATTACAATTAGAGGTGTTAATATATACACTTGATATAGGTTCATGAATTCGAGGCGAACCCTGCATTGTTCAGTTGTTAAATATCGTCATATGTATTTTTACTACAAAATACAGTATGGTGAGTTTCATTTGCTCCCTTTTTAAATGCTTTTGCAATATATATTTTTGGGACTGAGAATACATGCGCTTTTATAAATGTTTTACGAAATAGACACAAGTAATCGAAACTACATTCTATGGTTGAATGATCGAAGCCGAATATGCCCCTTTTTACTTGGTAACCTAAGAATTAGTAAACCAGTCTACTAATTGACACGAATCCTAACGATAGATCTATTGGGCCTAACGAACCCCATCCAAAGTACCGGATGCTTTAGTACTTCGATGTTGTTTTTATCATGTCCGAAGGATTTCCCAGAATGATAAGGGATATTCTTATATGCATCTTGTTAATGTCGGTTACCAGGTGTTCAATCCATATGAATGATTATTTTTGTCTCTATGCATGGGACGTATATTTACGAGAAATGAAAATCGTGTGGTCTATTAAAATGATGGAAATGAATGTTATGATAAACTAATGAACTCACCAACCTTTTGGTTGACACTTGAAAGCATGTTTATTCTCAGGTATGAAAGAAATCTTCCGCTGTGCATTTGTTCATATTAGAGATATTACTTGGAGTCATTCATGACATATTTCAAAAGACGTTGCATTCGAGTCATCGAGTTCATCAAGATTATTATTAAGTCGATTATAGTTGGATATATTATGCAATGGTATGCATGCCGTCAACTTTCGATGTATTGAAAGTTTATCTTTTAGAAACAAATGCAATGTTTGTAAAATGTATCATATAGAGGTCAAGTACCTCGCGATGTAACCAAATATAATGTATTCGTCCAGATGGATTAGGACGGGTCACTACACAGGGCATCCACGGTCTAACCCGCGGTCGATCATGGACTTAATCATGCTCCTCTAGTGTTTTTCAAATGACTCTTTTGACTTGTCTATTTTGTGTATTGGTCGTTTACTAGAGATTGTGTAGGCTTGTGAACTTGTGTTGTTTTATACGTTGTTTTAGCACATAAGACTTGGTGTCATCATCAAAACTAAGTGGTTAATATTTGAATATTATCATTGGATCACTAACCAATAGTTGACATAAAAGCAAAGTTAACATTCGTGTGATTAATTTAAGTCTAAACATTCTATTGCTTAAATAATCAAAGCCAACAAACATACCATTTTTTGACAAAACAAACTTATCAGATTCAATAACTTATCTATAACCACAATTATTCAACATACTACTAGAAACTAAGTTTTTCCTAATTTGTGGTACATGCAAAACATCAAATAGAGAAACAACTTTTCCAGAACTAAAACTCAAATCCACACCTCCACGTCAATGAACAAAGGTTGTTGACTCATTTCCCATATGAAGAATTGATCCATCAGTTACCGAATCGTAAGTCTTGAACCAACATGTATCTTTACACACATGGGTAGTAGCTCCGGAGTCAACCCACCACGCAACATCATCATCCTGCACAAAATAAGCCTTAGATATATATGAAACATAATAACTCTTATTTGAATTATTTAATATATTTTGACCTTTCGAGTTTTGGTCGTTTAAACCATTTCTCGAACCGTTTGTGCTAGATCCTTTGGCATTACTATTACCAAAATTAGCGTTGCAATCTCGTTTCAAGTTTTTAGATTTTCCACACTCCCAACAAGTCAGTTTAGACTTTTTGTTTGAATCAGTTTTGCTATTTCCTTGATATTTACGTTTTCCCCTTTTGTCATTATTGCCGGTGGACTTTTTATGTTCCACCATATTGAAAGAAGACGTACCAGCAATATCATTGCTTTTTGGTTTGTCATTATCTTGCACCCTGAGGGATTCCTCAATACGCAAATGACTACCCAACTCAACAAGAGTTAATTCCTCCTTCTTATATTTCAAAGAATGTTTAAATTCTTTCCAAGAAGGTGGAAGTTTATCAATGACACTAGAGACTTGAATAGACTCATCCATGTTCATTTTATACTATGTAAATTGACCAAGTATGGGAATAAGCTCATTGTATTGTTCCATGACCGGTCTAGAATAGACCATCTTGTAACTATTAAAATTACTCACTAGGAACTTTTTACTAGAAACATCTTCGGACATATAATTGGTCTCCAAAGGGTCCCATAATTCTTTAGCAGATTCAACATTTTGGTAAATATCAAAAAGAGAGTCAGCCATACCATTGAGGATTAAACCTCGAGCAATGTAGTCATCGTTTTCCCAGTAGCATCATCTGCGGGAATTGGTGTACTTAGTACATACACCACACTCATGCTAGTGAGAAAGAAATGTATCTTCTTTTGCCATCTCCTAAAATCCACTCCTTCAAACTAATCAAGTTTGGAGAAATTAGTAGTCATATGCTTCATTGTAGCCGCCATTGATTATCACAAAATAATTAATTTCGATTGTTGGTAGTGATTCTTCATGTAGGGTAAATTAATCAATGACCGGATATATCATTGAATCGTGGTATCACTTTTCGAAAGTAATTATTCGACCCTTATTGCCAGGGTTACATGAATATCACTTTGGGATAAGACATAGATTATGCTCTAACTTTTGGCACAAAGTTAAAACTCGTTCGCTAGAGAGTATTAGATGTATTTCTTATTCTTTCTCATGAAAATTGTTTTCCTTTATATAGGCACCCAAGAATATGAAATACATTATGAGACTTATTGGCCAATTAAACACTCATTATGATATTTCATAATTATTAGAAGCGATTGAAATATCAAGTCATGAAACCGTAAGAAGGCTGATTACATGACATATTCATTATAGATAACTTAATATGGCATTAACGACACTTAACCATTATACGCTAAAGACTAATTTAGTTGTCATTAATCAATATTAATTAATCTTAAACAAAATATGTTATAGACTTAAACACAAGATTAATCTTATGCCATTAAAATGAATTATGTAAATGTCAATAAAGTTAAGACATTTACGAAACCACTTTTGGATCCGGGAAGTCTTTCACTATATGGGTGTACACTCCGTACCTCCTAACCCATTTTTAAGTGAAACAACCAAGTCCCTCAATTACACTAACTTACCAACAGACTGTAGGGTGACCAAGTCTATTATGCCAAGTTGTTTTAGATAGCATACACAATTTATGATTAGAATGGTGACACTCACCCTTTGTAAGATCCTGTTTTCTCAGGTGTTTGGGACGCCGTCCAAAATATGGGACGCCGTCCAATTGTAAAGGGCTGGACACCGTCCAGAATCCTGGACAACATCTAGTTGAACTGGCGGGCCAGCTGTGTTCTTTTAGATATTAAATGGGGGTAGTTTGGTCTTTTTACTTGTTAGACGAATCTAAGGCCACAAGATCAGTTCTAGGAGCCACATTCACTCCAATTTCAACTACCTCCTCCTTCCACTTCAATTCTAGAGAGAGAGAGTGAGTGATTCTTGTGTGAGAAAGCTCAAATCGAGGAAGAAGAAGTTGATTTCAGTCCAAAGCGCGTGTGTTAAAGTTGTTCATCTAATCACTAGCTCCGTTGTGATTGTGGTGGTATGCTCTAATCTTGATTTCCTTATTTTAATTTGTTTAAGGGTTAAGGTTTGGGTTAGTGATGAACACAAAACCCATATTTGGTGATTTTTGGTGTTCTTGGGTAAGATTGGGTCATGAGGACCCAAGGATGACTAACCTAGGGTTTTAGAAATGTTAAATGGACTTATGAGTCATAATTGGTTAGTTAATTACTAGCACACCTAGTTATTAAGCAAATGGGTGTTAATGGGGTTAGTGGATGACCCGAAATGGATGTGTGACTTTAAAATTGTTAAATGGGTAATAATTGACCTAGTTGGGAAAGATGTGTATGAAATACCCTAATTGTGTGTTAGTTAGTGTTGTGGACCTTAGTCACTAGCTTTTAGTGATATGTGATGGTCTTGACCATAAATGGACGGTTGGTGAAAATGGGGCATTTAATGCATTTAAGTTATTAAATGCACATGAGAGAATTGTTGGTGATAAGTCCAACTAGTTTGTGTGTTGATGGAGTACTTATTGTATTAGGTACTTTGCCTTAAAGCTTGCGAAAGTATAAAACATTCACCGAAGGCGTTAAGGTGAGCGGAATAATTATGTACGTATGTATATAGTGTATTTATTTGTGTGCTATGGTATGAACCACGGAGCCGGTAGTACTATAGTATCTATGGATGTATTATGATGTGAACCACGGAGCCAGTAGCATCATGGTACGTGTGTCGTAGTGTGAACCACGGAGCCGGTAGCACTATAGCACGAGTCGTTAAAGTGTGAACCGCGGAGTCGGTAGCACTATAAAAGAGTATGACTCGAATTGTGATGTGAACCATGGAGCTGGTAGCATCAAAGTGTGAACCATGGAGCCGGTAGCACTATAAAATGAGGTGTGAACCACGGAGCCGGTAGCACCGAAGTGTGAACCACTGAGCCGGTAGCACTATAAAATGGTATGACTTAAATGCGTAGTGACATGAATCACGGTGCCGGTAGCGTCATAGCATTGCGTATGGTGTGAACCACGGAGCCGGTAGCACCATGACGCATTTATGGTTAACCATATAGTTGTGTATGTGTTGTTGTATAGCATAATATATTATTTCGGTGAATATGCTATTGATTATGCTAGTTGCGGTATTTGGAGGTTATTAGTTTATACTCGGAGTTGGTATGCTAATTTTTGTTACTAGCGATTATACGGTGTGTGTAAGTGTATGCAAATAGGTATATTATATATGTATATGTGATGTGTGAAGTGGAGGTGTACGAAATAGTATTATTTTTAATATGAAATACGACAAAATATGATACAAGTTTTATTTATTTATATAGATGGGATATACCTAAACCTTGCTACAACACTATAGGCAGTGTACCTAATCGTAGAGTAGTGTAGTTTTTAGTAAGTCCGGTTCGTTCCACAGGGAGCTAGCTATTACGACCTATATTTTTAACAACTATATTTGTATAAAATATATATAATTATATATAGTAATATTATTATGAAAGGGGTTTTTACCGTTTAATGACCGGTTTGTCGATTTTATATTTTAAGCGTAAAGATAAATGACGACAATATAAATGACAGAATTTAAATTGCGATAAAGTAAATTGCAGTAATTAAAATGACAGTAAATAAAGGTACGATGAAATATGAAATAAAAGTATTATGCATATTTAAACTTCCGTAATCATGATGTTTGACATTTTGATTTTAATTCATTTATCTGGGTTAATTGTCCTTTGTCCTGGATTTATTTGATACCTATCTGGTTTTTGTCCATAATAGTCCATCGGTCATAATTATAAAATGCTCGTCAAATTAACCTTATTTCCGAAGTCAAATATTCCAACTAATTAGGGATTTGAACTGTAACAAGGTTCTAATACTTTGTTTAATGATTACACCAGGTTATCGACTGCGTATAATCCAATGTTTTAATACTTTGTTAACAATTACACCAATTACCCTTGTATGTAATCCACCCCTGTTTTAATAAAATATGAACATTAATTTACCCACTTGATCAGTTTGAATAATCAATTACTCAACCCGAATAATTAATTAAATTATCATAAAAGATGTCGTATAAACGTCACTAAATAGGACATGCATAATCAGTTTAATTATTAGATTAACTAACTTGAAGATAGGTTTGACAGATTCTAATGAGCTGTCATTCGATTAGACAATACCCCCCATCTATTAATAGTCCATAGTCCAATGTCCACAAGTGTCGGTTTTTTTTTCCAAACCCGAATTATGGTACAAAATCCAATAACCCCGTCTTTAATATTTAGTCTAACATCACGATTATTTCGGCTCAAATAAGCATAATAATAACTTAGTTACGAGACATTAATTTAAAAAGGAAGAACATAGCTTACAGTGCTTATTAATAGCGTAGCGTTACACGGACAGAACTCCGACTTTAAAACCCGTAAAACATTTCTTACAGTAACCCAATTATTATTAAACTTAAATTAAAATTGAAATTAAAATTATAAATATATATTACATAGAGAGAAAGAAATAAAAAGGAGTGTCGAATTCGAGCAGAATGTGTTAGCTTTTATAGGCCCACTTTGAACTGTACAGCTCCGCAAGTGCGGTACTTTTGTGCCTTACAGCTCCGCGAGTGCGGAGCTTCGGATTCCAGCTCACCAAATTGAGTTAAACGTGGGCTGCTGAATATTATAATATATAATATAATAATATATAATTTTATATAATTATATATATATTATATTATATGTTTGTGCATAGTTGACTTGTAATTTTAGCTCCGTTGAGTTGTACGTTGATGCTTGGTTTATGTCTAAGTTCCGAATTTTCGAACGCCTTTTCGTACGCTTAGATATCTTGTACTTTGCGTTTCACGGCTTGTACTCTTGTCATTTTTAGGCGTTTCTCATCAATAAATTGAACCACTTGGATTGTACTTTGTACTTTTTAGCTTTTTGGTCATTTGGGTCTTCAAATCGTCATTTTCTTCTTTTGTCTTCGCACTTATTTATTTAAACGAATATTACATAAAAATAGAACAATTACAACTAAAAGCTTTACATATTGGAAGGATATTGCTATGAAATATATGTTCCTTTTTAGCATTATCAATATGTATAATTATTACATTCACTAAGCTTTAGCTTACCCTCTCGTTGTTTATCTTTTTATAGGCTCCGGCGTGGACAAGGGTAAGGGCGTTCATTTAGATTAGTGATCCCGCTTTGTTTTGATAGGGGACGCTTTTGGACATGTTTAGCTTTTTAAGTTTGGCCAATATGTGGGTAGTTTAACCCTAAACACCATGCTCTAGGTGTCGTTTGGAATTTAAACTCTTATGGTCTAACTTGTATTTTTGTACAAAACTCGTAAAACGGCCGATGTGGGCCCGATGTTGTAAAACTTGGTTTTATGGTGGAAACTTCTTAGTTTTAATTATTATAACATGTTATGAAAAGGGTTTCGTTTAAAAGTGTCGGGAAGCGGGTTTTCCGCTCGAGTAAATTGGACATCCAGATCAGAACCTGGCAGTTCATTTGGATGCCGCCCAGATCTTCTGGACGCCATCCAAGCCTTCTTTGCTGGACGCCGTCCAGATAACTGGACGCCTTCCAGATGTGTTGATTCAGAAAAGTTTTTTTTAAGGCGTAATTTTGGTATATCGAAGTTGGGTTGTTACAAGTGGTATCAGAGCATGGTCTAAGGGATTTAGGTGACTTGAGATAGGTGCCTAGACTTATACTTTATTGTGAATGCGCTTTATGCGGGACTTGTAGGAGACGGGTCGGACAGGGAATTGGTTAGTTCCTAGGTTTAGGTGAACTAACTATGCGCTAATTGTTTTGTGTTGTGTTTTGCGATCATCAAGCGAGATAGACGTTATACTAGCAAGTTAATGCGACGTGCTTGCATAACAATGATTAGCTACCATTGTTACAGGTTCAAATCGTGTCAAACGAGCAATGTACGATGATTTTGAGCAAGATGGGGCGGTGAGGTGTATATGTATATATGTGTGTCTTGTCCTCTCGTTTCGTTGTTTAATCTATTTCCGTTTTATGGTATGAAGATGAGAAACGGACCTGAGAACAATGATGGAGGTACGAGTGAGGATGTTGAGTTCACGGCCAAAGTTAAGGCCATCTTTAAATGTCAAAAAGCGGAGTTTCTCGAAGACGTTAAGAAGATGTTTCTAGATACAATTGACGAGCAACTAGTCAATGTGGTTTAGGAACAAATTAAGCTTGTTCTACAAGAAGATAATGTGGGAAGACGGGACTTTTTCTACAAGAATTTCAAGGATTCTCAACCTCCCACCTTTGATGGTGAATGAGACCCTCTTAAGAGTGCCCGTTGGATCTCCGATATGGAGGGGGCTTTCCGTACTTGTGAATGCCCTCTCGATAAGAAGACAAGGTACAGGTGTAGTATGTTACGGGGCGATGCTAAATTGTGGTGAGACGCGAAGATCCAACTTTATGGTGAAGAACAATGTATGGATTTCACTTGGGAAGAGTTCAAGGTGGAGTTTTTCAACGAGTACCGAACTTCGGCCGATCTTACTAGACTTAAGGACGAGTTGCGTACCTTGAGGCAAGGGTCGATGGATTTGAACACTCTCAAATCCGTTTTCTTGTCAAAGACCCAATTTTGCCTGGAGTACGTCGGGAATGATAAAATGTTGAAGGAAGATTTCTATTGAATCTTGAACGACAACTATCAAGATAAGATTATTGTAAACGTGGTGAGAAGTTTTGATGAGTTGTTTGATATGGCCAAAGGTTTTGAGTCGCTCGCTTTGAGAAAGAGTGGCTTTACTTTTGGCAAGAGGAAGTTTGAAGCTACTAGTCATTCGAACAAGAAAAGTAAGGGAGCGAGTGAGAGTGTTGGTAGTGTGAAGAAGGGTATGTCCAGGGGTTTTGGACCCAAATGTTATAATTGTGGGCGACAAGGACACGTGGCTCGTGATTGCACCAAGCCATCTTCTACAACCAAACTCACTTGTTATAATTGTGGTAAGGAAGGGCACTGAAGGCCAGAGTGTCCCAATTTGAACACCGATCATGTTAAGAAGTTAGAGAAGGCGGCGGGTACAGCTCGGGGATGAAATTACTTAATGACCCATGATGAGGCCAAGCAATCAAACGAAGTTGCCTCAGGTACTTTCATGGTTAACTCTAATCCGGCAAGGATCTTATTTGATAGCGGTGCTAATTTATCATTTGTGTCTCCGAGATTTGTGTCTAAGCTTGATAAACCACTAGCTAAGTTAAGTCATCCGGTAGAAGTTGAAATAGCGGATGGTAAGACGGTGCTAGGGTTGATGTTTGTAATGATTGTGAAATTGTGTTTGGCTCTGAAACGTTTAAAATTGATCTTATCCCGATGACCTTAGGTGAATTCGATATTGTCGTTGGTATGGATTGGCTCGATCGTCATAGAGCCGATATTGCATGCCATGAAATATCTATTCGTGTGAAGACCCCAAGTGAAGGAGAGTTAATAAATCACGGCGAGAGACGGAGAAGACTTGTGCCATTATGCACTTATGCACGGGCACGTTGTTTTCTTGTTAGTGGTGGCATGGCTTTTCTTGCCCATGTGGTTGATACTCATGAAGAGCCACCATCCATTCGTGAAATTCCGGTGGTTAGTGAATTCGAAGACGTTTTTCCGGACGAATTACCGGGTATTCTGGTGGAAAGACAAGTTGAATTTCGCATTGAGTTGGTTCCGGGAGCTACTCCCATTGCTAAAACTCCTTATCGTTTAGCACCAATGGAAATGCAAGAGTTGTTAAATCAAACCCAAGAATTACTTGAAAAGGGTTTTATTCGACCGAGTGCTTCTCCATGGGGTGCTCCGGTTTTATTCGTGAAGAAGAAGGATGGTAGTATGCGGATGTGTATTGATTATCGTGAGTTGAAGAAGGTGACAATCAAGAATCGTTATCCATTGCCTGGGATTGACGATTTGTTTGATCAACTCCAAGGCGCTACTTACTTTTCTCAAATCGAATTACGGTCCGGCTATCACCAAATGCGGGTCCGTGAGGAAGATATTGATAAAACGGCCTTTCGAACGCGTTATGGGCATTTTAAGTTTGTAGTTATGCCTTTTGGTCTTACGAATGCACCGGCGGCATTCATGGATCTTATGAACCGAGTGTGCCAACCTATGTTGGACAAGTTGGTGATTGTGTTCATTAACGACATACTTGTCTATTCGAAGAGTATGAAGGAACATGAACATCATTTGCGTGTTGTGTTAAAGACATTGCGGAAGGAGAAGTTATATGCAAAATTCTCCAAATGTGAGTTTTGGCTAAGGGAAGGTCGATTCCTTGGCCATATTGTGAACAAGGATGGTATTCAAGTAGATCCGGGGAAGATTGAGATGGTAAAGAGTTGGGGACGACCGACTACGCCTACAGAAATCCGAAGTTTCCTCGGATTGGCTGGTTATTATCGTCGGTTTATCCAAGACTTTTCTAAAATTGCTTCTCCTTTGACGAAGTTGACGACGAAGAACGCAAGATTTAATTGGGAGAACGAGCAAGAAATTGCTTTTCAATTATTAAAAGAGAAGTTATGTCAAGCTCCGGTGTTAGTGTTGCCGGAAGGGGTAGAAGACATGACGGTTTATTGTGATGCGTCTTTAAATGGGCTCGGGTGTGTTCTAATGCAAAGAGGTAAAGTCATCGCTTACGCCTCTCGACAATTAAAGAAACACGAAACGAGATTTCCGACTCATGATCTTGAGTTGGCGGCGGTTGTTCATGCGTTAAAAATTTGGTGCCATTACTTGTATGGTGTTAAGTGTACGATTTATTTGGATCACAAGAGCTTAAAACATCTTTTTGATCAACGAGATTTGAATTATCGTCAACGTAGGTGGATGGATATGGTGAAAGACTATGATTGTGAAATACTTTATCATCCGGGTAAGGCGAATGTGGTCGCGGATGCGTTAAGTCGGAAAAGTCAACATCCGGCAATACGAGTAGGGTCGTTACGCATGATTATTACTAACGATTTTCTTGTAAAGCTCGGTGAGATTCAAATTGAAGCTTTTGTTAACAATAAGCATGAGGAATGAATCGTGGGGCAAATGGAGTCTATTACTTTAGGTCTGCATGGTTTGTTGTCTTTTCAAGGATGAGTGTGGGTGCCTAAGATGGGTGGTAATCGACGAGTGCTACTTGATGAAGTACATAAGTCAAAGTATTACATTCACCCAGGCGTGACAAAAATGTATCTTGATTTGAGGAAAGAGTATTGGTGGCCGGGCATGAAACGTGAGGTTGTTAAGTATGTTGAACAATGCGTCACGTGTTTGCAAGTTAAAGCCGAACACCAAAAGCCGTATGGTACGTTACAACCGTTAGAAATTCTGAAATAGAAATGGGAGCACATTACCATGGATTTCATCACAAAGTTACCAAAGACGGCGAGAACCCAATTTGACTCGATTTGGGTAATGGTTGATCGATTAAAAAAAGTGCTTTGTTTCTTCCCATTCGGGAAGCAATATCGTCGGAGACCATGGCTAAGTTTTTTATCAAGGAGGTGATATCGAGACACGGGGTTCCTATATCTATTATTTCGGATAGAGATACTCGTTTCACATCTCGGTTTTGGGAAAAGTTTCATGAAGATATGGGTACACAATTGAAATTGAGCGCGGCGTACCATCCTCAAACGGACGGTCAAACTGAACGTACGAATCAAACATTGGAGGATATGTTACGGGCGTGTATTATTGATTTCGGCGGTAGTTGGGATGAACACTTACCATTGGTGGAATTCTCGTACAATAATAGTTATCATACTAGTATTGGGATGCCACCTTACGAGATGCTTTATGGGCGTAGGTGTCGAACCCCGATTTGTTGTGGTGAAGTGGGTCAAAGAGAAATTGGGAGTACCAATTTTGTTTTAGAGACGAATAGCAAGATTGATATGATTCGAACTCATTTGAAAAAGGCCCAAGATAGACAAAAATCTTATACCGATAAGCGTAGACGACAAATTGAGTTTTAAGAAGGCGACATGGTGATGCTTATAAAGTTTCGCCATGGAAAGGTGTCATTCGATTTCGAAAACGGGGAAAGTTAGCTCCTCGGTTTATTGGGACATTTAAGAATTTAGCTTGTGTGGTTGATGTTGCGTATCATTTGGAATTACCCAAAGAGCTTGCGGGGATCCATTACACATTTCATGTTTCCCATCTCCGTAAGTGTCTTGCGGATGATTCTTCATGGATGCCATTAGACGAAATTGAACTAAACAACAAGTTAGAGTATGTTGAGGAGCCGATTGCAATACTCAACGAAAAGGTAAAAAGGTTGAGGAATAAAGAGGTGAGAACTTATAAAGTACAATGGCATCGTAGTAAAGGTTCCGAGTTTACTTGGGAGCCCGAAGAGTTTGTTTTGGTCTATCTTCCTGTTTGTCATGTGGCTTGGATTGCGAGGACGCAAATCAGTTCAAGTGAGGGAGAGTTGTAAGATCCTGTTTTCTCAAAGGGTTTGGGACGTCGTCCAAAATATGGGAAGCCGTCCAATTGTAAAGTGTGAAGACACGTCCTAATCCATCCGGACAAAGTCCACATCGATTATAAACGATTCACAATAGTTGATTACATCGCGAGGTACTTGACCTCTATATGATACATTTTACAAACATTGCATTCGTTTTTTAAAAAAAACAAACTTTTGTTACATCGACAGTTGACAGACATGTATAGCATTTCGTAATATATCCAAATATAATTGACTTAATAATAATCTTGATGAACTCAACGACTCGAATGCAACATCTTTTGAAATATGTCATGAATGACTCCAAGTAATATCCCTAAAATGAGCAAATGCACAGCGGAAGATTTCTTTCATACCTGAGAATAATCATGCTTTAAAGTGTCAACCAAAAAGGTTGGTGAGTTCATTAGTTTATCATAAATAATCATTTCATAATTTTAATAGACCACAAGATTTCATATTTCCATTTCTCTTAAACATACGTCCCATACATAGAGACAAAAATATCATTCATATGGATTGAACACCTGGTAACCGACATTCACAATATGTATATAAGAATATCCCCATCATTCCGGGATCCTCCTTCGGACATGATATAAATTTTGAAGTACTAAAGCATCCGGTACTTTGGATGGGGCTTGTTGGGCCCGATAGATCTATCTTTAGGATTCGCGTCAATTAGGGTGTCTGTTCCCTAATTCTTAGATTACCAGACTATAAAGGGGCATATTCGGTTTAATAATCCAGCCATAGAATGTAGTTTTAAGTACTTGTGTCTATTTCGTAAAACAGTTATAAAATCAGCGCATGTATTCTCAGTCCCAAAAATATATATATATTGCAAAATCATTTAAAAAGGGAGCAAATGAAACTCACAGTACTGTATTTTGTAGTAAAAATACATATGACGACATTTGAACAAAGCAGGGTTGGCCTCGGATTCACGAACCTATATCATTTGTATATTTATTAATATACATAGTTGTAATCAAACAATTATATTTATAAATTTATTAGTCTTTTTATATTAATAGTATATATATATATATATATATATATATATATATATATATATATATGTTTCATTATTTCATTTTGTTATATAAAGATATTAATTAATTTAATTTTTTTTATATACTATAGGTGTATTAATGTATTTTTAATATATATATATATATATATATATATATATATATATATATATATATAACAGTTGTATATTATAGTAGTAGTTATAATAGTACTAAAAATAATATTAATATGAGTAAAAATGATAATCATGATAATACTTAGTGTTACTAATATAATATATTAAAGTTAATAATTTTTGTTAATAATATTAATGATAGTTTTTAATTATAAATCTCATAATGATAATATCAGTAGTTTTTGATAAACTGTATAATTTAATAATAATGGTAGTGAAAATAATAATTTTTGATATTTGTACTTAATACTTGATCATAATAATTATAACAATCTTAATTCTAATGGTAATCTTTTAATAATAATAATACTTTTATTAATAATAATTCCTAATTGTTTCTAATACAAATATTAATGATAATAATAACAATTCTAAAAGTAACACTTTTATTACTAAGGCTGATAATGATAATAATCATAATACTAATAATAATGACAATAATAATATTAACAATAATAATATTAGTAATAATAATACTAATAAGTATTGAATTCTAATTATAATACTTTTAGTAATATTGATAAAAACATTCATAATATTAATATTAATGATAACAATAATTACTATAATAGAATTTATAATACTAATACTAATGTTAATAATAATTATAGTAATCATAAAAATTATAATAATAATAATAATAATAATAATAATAATAATAATAATAATAATAATAATAATAATAATGAAATAATAATAAAAAAATGATAAATAAAAAAGGGACTACCTCCTTTTGAGTTTCAAAAACAATTAACTGTCCTTGCTAAGGTTTGAACCCTTAACCACTCGAAACCCGACACCCCTTCCTAACCATCTCTCCATGCCAGTTTTTCTGATTTATTACAGAACCCATTTCTATTTAACTGAATTACACTGTGTTCTTACAACTCCTTCCTCCTCACTCAAATACACAAATCCAAACCCAACTAAAAACAAGATCGTGAACTACCATATCATTTTAGAACTTGGACCTGAAGCATAATTAGTTGTTCGGAATACATTTGGGAAGAAAAAAAATAAAAAAAATATAAAACAGCTGCAATATCGTCGCTGTTTTGGTTCAAAAAAAAAATATTGATTTCATATTCGTGATAGTTTTAGACCAAAGTTACAACACGAATTAGATTGTAAATCGTTCATAAAAACCATTGGTATCATCAATTTAACTCAAATCATCTCAGAGACCTCGAATTTGATTGATGAACAAACTTTGACTTTTTAATTTAAATACTTTGACTTCGAAATTCTTACTCGCTATGAAAAATTGGACCTTGAGAATTTGCAAGTAGTTTAAACGAAGGATTCCTAACATCATTGCATTAACACATTTTGAAAATTGTTTCAAAATCGAGCTTTTGAATTTTTTATCCAAGAACAGCAGTTCGTGAGCTTTTTCTTCATTTTTTTTTATAAATCCAGTAGATAATGATTGTGATGTTGTTAATTGATAATAAGGGTGGAAAGTCGATTGAATTCTATCAACCATTTGATATGATCGATTGTGATATAGAATTAAAGTAGTGGACAGCATATAGGAGCAGGGAGGATCAAACAAAGAGAGAAAAAAAATAATTATATAAATAAAGCAGATGGGATAGGTAACAACTGCGTACAATTTGTTTCCATAAATATATTCATTTGGTGTTAGATAATTGAAGGGTTCATAAAATATTAGTTGTTGATTTAATAATAGAGATTGTGGGTTGTTCGGTCGATAGTCACAGCGAAAAGAACAGAAAGAGAAAAAAACGCGTATGGATTTGTCTATATGTATATCCGTATTTATAATGTTAATATAGATTTATATTTATATCATAATTAATCTTAATACAATAATAATAATCCTATTAATATTATAGATAATGATAATAAAATTTATTATAATAATGGTAATATTAGTAATCTTATTATTAATAATAATGATGATAATAACTATATAATTTATAACAATAATATTAGTAATAATAATAATAATATTTATAATAATTCTAATATTATTAATGATAATAATAATAATATTAGTAATAATATTATAATATTTCATATATTAAATTTTTTTTTTATACGTTATGTAAAAAAAATACTATTAATATTACCGATTTTAACATTAATATTAATATTGATACTACTAATGAAAGTAATAATAATATTAACATACAACTATATTTTTAACTTATAATTACATTAAATATATTAACCCAACATATTATTTATTATGTAATATTTACCAATTATATAATATATATTATATGTCAACACATATTGAATATTTACTATTTATACATTTTCATATATTACAATCTATATACAATCAATAATTATGTATGGAAAACATATATACATATATATTTCAACTAATATATATATATATATATATATATATATATATATATATATATATATATATATATATATATGTATATATGTTTTAATTATCAAGTAGATAAATATATTAATTATATATTGAAACAAATAATCTCGGGGTATCACATTTATTACTTTGTTAACATTGATAAGTTATGTATATTCAATCTACTTTCTATATCTAAGTAACCAGTTTTAAATAACAAGTATAAGTTTTACGTCATAATTACTTAATAGTTCTTTAGTATATTTAATTTAAAATATATAATTATTTACAATGTAATTATTTATATATACATTTCTATTTACGATTACAGGTTCGTGAATCGTCGGTAATAGTCACCGGGTAATTTAATATATGATAACAGTTCAAAATTTTTGAGACTTGGCATTACAGACTTTGCTTATCGTGTCGCAAGCATGTAAAGATTAAGTTTAAATTTGGTCGGAATTTCTCGGGTCGTCACAGTACCTACCCGTTAAAGAAATTTCTTCCCGAAATTTGAGTGAGGTGGTCATGGTTAACGATAATAATGTTTTCATGACTCATATAAGTTGATAAATAGAATTTTATTACCATTGAGTAATAAGGATAAAATAATTCATTTAATCGAAGAGTACTATCACAAAAGAGTGAAATGAATAAATAGAAGTTCGACTTATCTATTGACGTAGTCACTGTTGAATTTAGAAAATAAGGTGCATCTTAGCTTTTGACAGAGTCAGGGTTGAATTCCGTAATTCAAGGGATTTAAAGAAATCGTCGAAATCTATAAGATCTGATTCTTCGGCGAATAAGGAATTTAAGATCTCTATAATTAAATACGGTGATCTGCCTCGATTACTCTATCTGATATTTCCATTATAAATTAAACTCTTCCGTTCCATTATTCTCACCATTCCTATACTTTCTTTCTTAGTTCGTACATCCAAAAGATTGTGAAAATGCTTAATCCAGTTCTAATCCTTGTCCTTATCCTGACTATTGCAACAATCATTCCTCTTTTCCAACTTTCACCGGAGGAATCTATTTTCTTTTACTTCTCCCTTGGGGTTATAGTGTTTTTAATTCTCCCGTGTCTTTATGTTGCGATAAACATTGATATACACAGTCTGTAATTTCCGTGTTGTTATTGGGCTTTAAATCTCCCCTTATATTTCAATGTCCCTATTTCTGTTTCCTATAATCATTGTTATCCACAGTTAATACTCCATCCTATTTGCTGCGATTTATACTCCACTTTCTATTTCGGAGCTTTGTCCCTTCATTTCTTCTTCTTGTGATTGGGCATCTCTTGTAATGGTCCAGAATTAGCGGATATAAGTTTCAGAATGAACATTATTAATGTTCTAAGAAAGAAATGGTAATAGCACAATTTGACTTGTCAAATTACCAGGGTTCAAGGAAAGACAGGACTATCAAGAAAAATATGTTCTTGATATGTTTATAGATTAGACAGAATGTAAGAGTCGTGTAACATGGCACATGATGACGTTATGATCTGTGAATCATCACATTCCATTTAGAAACTCAGCATGACTTACTGTAATATAATCACGTTGATCAAGTGTCATTATATTATACTAACTCATGCATCAGTTCCCAACATTACTTCAACAACATTCATCTTTTAAGCTCGAAAGTTTACAGAATATAGAAACTAACAGTTTCTATATGATGTAATACGGATAGAACGAAGAGATTAGTGATTTCAGATAAGAATAGTTACAAAAATATCTCCAGAAATATGGAGGATATTTATAATGAAAGATACGATAATATCTCGGAATATCTAAGATCAGAGGATGATAGAAACTATTATCTGCAAGGGTTTAGAGTAAGGAGCAAGATATTCACTAAAGACTTTAGCAGACATTGAATCATTTGGATTCTTTGAAATCAAACTTATTCTTTGTGATTTGTCCACGGCTTTCTTCATAGTTTCGTATAATCTGCTTTTTGGTACTAAATTTTCTATTGAATGTTTCCAATATAATGATGCACAGGGAGCACGAAGAGGTATATAATTTCGGACGAGAATATTTATGAAAATATCCTCAGAAATATCGAAGATATTGATGATGATATTTTGGAATTTCTAAGTTCGATGGTTGATGGAGAAAGATTTTCCACAAGATTTTAACATGACTTCGGAGTAAGATATTCTCTAAAGATTTCATCGGATCCAGAATTACCTGGATTCTTTGAATATAGGGTTTGGTCCTTGCATTTGTCCTTGGTCTCCTTCACGGTTAGCTCAATCCGTTTTTCAATACCAAATTTTCTATCGAGCGTTCCCAACATTCCATTCTTTATCATCAAACTCTTGGCCATTTAAGCCATCTACAATTTTACTGTTTCCACTGCATTTAATGCAGCCATATTTGTATCGTCGGTTATCAATCCGAGGTGGTTTCAAGAGAATTGTGTTTTTAGGTGATTAAACGCTGACGGTAATATGGTGGAATATAAAAGGTTCCCTGGTAACAATAAAAGAGCACACGTATATATCAACGTTATAATAAGGTTGTTTCAAACGAAAAGTCGAAGTTGTCTTGCTGGAACTGTGACAAAACTGGCTATCTCGAACAGCAGATGCAAGGTTATTTTCGGTAATAATAACGCTAAAGGAATTAGCACAGCTACGTGTTAAACTTTTACTCAGGTTCTGAGTGTTTTCAGGTGCATAACTATATGCATAAATCTTTCCTTCCGTAAATGAAGTGCGGTTGGTTCATCCTCTCGATTGAGGTGTTTTCAAGAATTATGAAAGGTTTGAACGCAGAATGTAGTCCTGAAGATACAAATGATGTTTAAGACGAAATCAAGTGGCAACTTGAAGAATTGTTTAGTTTAATATGTTATAATCAATATTTTAATTCATTTTAATTGTCCAATGTTGGTAGTCCACAGTTGATAGTCCACATTTAACAGTCCAATTATTCATATATAGTTTAATATATAATATTCAAATTAATTAATACGTATCGTGACCCGTATACGTCTCAGACTCGATCACAACTCAAAGTATATATATTATTTGAGAATCAACCTCAACCCTGTATAGAGAACTCGATCATTACTGCATATAGAGTGTCTATGGTGATTCCAAATAATATATATAGATGCGTCGATATGATATGTCAAAACCTTGTATAGGTGTCCCGATATTTAAAGTGCGTAAAATAAATAACATAAATTAAATGACGATAAATTAAATGCGTAAAATAAATAACAGGAATTAAATAACGATAAATAAAATTGCGATAATTAAATTGCGATAAATAAACTGCGATAAATAAAATGTAATCAGTTAGCTAGGAACAGTTATCTAGGAACAGTTAGCGTGGATTCTTAACAAAATTTCAATTAGTTAATTCGTTCGTTTCTAACAACTTTTATTTTGTCCAATGTTTTCTTCATTATGCCACTTGTTGGATTCTGATAAATCAAAATCCAAATATGAAATTGGATGAATACGGTTATTCTGTGGTGAACGAATACGTATATCGGTGGTTGTAAGCGGGATGGTAAACGATTGTTGAATCAGTTTCGAAGAATGTACATTGTAACTTATTAATGTGAAATCTGAATATTCCTCGGGTATTACCTACCCGTTAAAATATTTTCACAATTAACACTTTGTACGAAAGAATTTTTAATTACAATCTTTATGAAAACATATATACATATATATTTTCTTCAGATATGTTCATGGATTTAATGAGTTAATATGATATTAAACTCATTTGCTTTTCGGTTGTAACTAGAATAAATAATCTCTAAAACTTTAGAGATTACATATTCGTCATGTCGAACGAAGATAAATGAGGTAGAACGATACGTAGAACGAAGATCATACTCAAAATACAGATGATGATATTGAAGCATGGATTGTTGATGGTACTGGTGCTGTTATTAATGGTACTGTTGGTGCTGGTGATGTTGCTGAAGCTGGTACATTTTGTACCATATTCTCCGAATTGATTATTCGAGCGCGAAGTTAGTTGACTTATTACTCTAGGATGATTGTCGGTCGGAACAAGCGGATGAATAAGGTTTAGAATTGTGGATAGAATATAATCTTGTCGAGTTACCCTGGAAATGAGACTGAAAATGGTGTCTCGAACAGGTTCGCCGGTAAAGCTTCAGGTTCATTGTCAAGTAGTGAATTCGGTTGGTGGAAGGGATTGCCTTCTGCGCGTTTCCATTAATTGAGTCGACTACGAACCCATCAGATGAATTGATAATGGCTGATTGGTTGATTCATGCCGATGATGCTATTTTCGGAGCTTAGGTGAACATCTATGTCGGAATAGCTGTCGGAATAACTATCGGAATAGTTATCGGAATCTGAGGGACTTGAACTGGTTGAGGGATTCATCTCGTACGATCAGATGAAGGATTTTCGATAAGAAAATAGATTATAGGATGTAGATTAGTATCCTGCAATACATAATTTACATATACATATATAATACTAAAATCTCATAAGTTACGGAGGAATCTACGGAAGCTGTCAGGCAAAGGTAATGTAACGACCCGGAAATTTCCGACCAAATTTAAACCTTAATCTTTATATGTTTCCGACACGATAAGCAAAATCTCTAATTTTGAGTCTAGAAAGTTTGAAATCTATATTTGGGCAATCAGTTACCCTTTGACCAAGCCTGACGATTCACGAACAATTAATTGTAATTAGATATGTGTGTGTATATATAAATAATAATTGGAAGTATATTAAAAATATTAGATGAACCTTTTTGATTAGGTTAATGAGTGAAATAATTAAAAATATTTAATCTAAAAATTAGAGATATTTATGAGCACTTTTATACGATAACTGTTTAGCAATGAACACGATATAATATCCGTGATAGATATAATTTCTCATATGATGACTACTTGCACTGTATGATCACGGATCACTTTTCATTAGAGCATGTGATTAATTTTATATTTATTATACTTATTTTTATATTATATATAGATATAACTTTATATATAGATGCATATATACACATATACACATAGAATGGGAGAAACCCACTTCCATTTATCTAATTCTCCTCTTCCTTCTTTAACACAAGCATACTAATTCTATTATGTTGCTTATAATTCAATCAACACGTTTTGATCACCCTTTACACTTGCAAACCAATACCTTCTGTTTTCTTTTATGATCGACCAACACCACATCTTCAACATCATCACCTTCATCAAACAAATCTCCACTTCAACACCACCATAAACATAGAAACCCCATCGTCTTTGTTTTCGTTGTCATCTATTAACCAAGATCAACTTGCTATATCTATTTTATGTTTTGGTTAGAGCAACACAAATCATCATAACCCGTTTGTTTATTTTTGTGTTCAACAAAGACTAACTATCATCATCACGTGTGATGATAGGAGAACCACAACAACCCGTCACCACAACAGCTTTTCTGCAACTTCCGGTCTCCAAACACTCATCATCAACACACCTTCCAACGTTCATGTAAACTGTTATTCGTCTCTTTCCTACTTCAAATGAAAATCACCACCACAACCGAGGCCATCTTCACCACCACAAACCCGCCACTACCATAACCTCACCATGACCTACACCACCTATCCACTATCACTACATCACTCTAAACAACCACCTTCACAACCGAACAACCATCATTTGAATCATTGTTTTTGTTGTTGCATTCCTATTCGTAAACCACCACCTTTGTTACTCGAAACCCATTTATACGCAATGCTTTTCGAAAACCCTTCAAACACTGGTTGCTATTACTCGTTCCGGTATACGTCGTTTTCTATTTGAATATAGCCATGCCTCGAGTCACGGCCATGGTTGTGGTATCGAATATAGTGACTTCAATAACACCCGAATATTAATTAGTAAAGATTTGGAGACTAAGGATTGTTAGTTTTACTAGACAATGGAATAACATGCCATTATACCTTTTACCTGCTACTCATCGAACCTCAAAACATCTCACCAAAAACCGACACCTGGGTTGCTGCATTCGTCACTGTTTTGCTGCTGCAGTACGCCACCTTCAACCATCACCAAACCGCCACTTTGGCCACTGTTTTGCACCTGAAAGACACCCCAAAACCCACCACAAATTATGGGTATTACTGTTTCTGGTTCGGTTCATAACCATCATGATTCCTTGATATTTTTTTTTTACGGAATAAGATAATGATTGAGAGGAGATGAGTACAAGAGTTGAAGTCGGCGTGTTAATATTTCTGTTGCTTCCTTTTCATTTGTGGCCGACAGGAGAATTTCTGGTGACCTAATAAATCAATGACTAATCCCAAATATCTAGTTAATTTGGCCGTTTATGTTTATAAATTTGATGTTTGGGCCGTGTTTGTATGAGATTGGGTAACCACATTTTATTTTCCTGATGGCCCGTGAACATAATTAAAAGAATACATGCATTGGGCTTTTAATTTATGATGGGCCGAGTATTATTGATTGGTGAACGGGTTTGATGAAATTTAATAAGGAGAAGAACTTAGGGAAGAAAGATTCGGGTTTTATTTAAACGGGTGTAATTTAATGAAGAAAAACTGATATGGTTCCATGGTTATGGAGTGTTGTGTTTGAGCGAGGGGTCTTGGGTTCGAGTCCCTTCATGGACAATTCTTTTTAAAGGAGATTTTAAAAAAAAAAGGGTATACTTATTTATATCTTTTTATTTCTATTATTATTATTATTATTATTATTATTATTATTATTATTATTATCACATTATTATTATTATTAAGATAGGTATTATTATCATATTAACAATAATATCATTATGAAAATAAATATTATTATTATGACTATTAAAATTATTTTTTTTTAAACTATCATTATTATTATTAATATTATCATTATTATTAAACTTATCATTTTTATTAAAAACTACCATTACTATTAAAATTATTCTTCTTAAAAATTAACATACTCATATTATTATCATTATTATTACTATTATTATTATTATCATCCTTAATCTAATATTATTAAAATTATTAATTTAACAAATAAATGATATTTAAATAAAATATATATATATTTAATACACTTAATTATATTACTATCTTTATTTATTGAAAATATATCTATTTGTTTGATTACAATTATGTGCGTTAATATATATATAAATGATATAGGTTCGTGAATCCGAGGCCAACCCTACACTTGTTCAATGATGTTATATGTATTTTTACTACAAAATACAGTATGGTGAGTATATAGTCCCTTTTAAACTCTAAATATTTTTGGGCTGAGAATACATGCACTGTTTTTATAAATGATTTACGTTATGGACACAAGTGATAAAACTAAATTCTACGTTGAGTTGTACCATGGCATATCTCTTTATACTTGGTAACTGCTAATTACGTGAGGAGCGTAAACGTGAATCCTGTTGATAGATCTATCGAGCTGACATCCCCAACCGGGCTAGACGACCAGCATTTAACGGTTGCACAGTACTTCGTTCTCGTTACTACACTTGGTACGGTGTAGGGTTTATTTAAGAGTATGCTGCTGTGACTTTTAGTTAAGTATGGTTACCAAGTGCTCAACGTCTTTTCATACACGAGGAGTGTATTATGTATAAACGTGAAATCTTGTGGTCCATAGTTATAACGCTGCTAGCATCAAACCTATATATCTCACCAACTTTATGTTGACATTTTAAATCATGTTATTCTCAGGTACAAATTAAGTCTTCCGCTGTGCATTTGCTCATATTAAGGACATTACTTGGAGTCGATCATCGCAATGGAACCAAATGTTGATGATTCCGTCCGGGAGGATTAGGACGGGTTGTTAAAGTTGGTATCAGAGCGTTGGTCTTAGCGAACCAGGTCTCCCATTAGTGTGTCTAACTGGTAGTTGTTAGGATACATTAGTGAGTCTGGACTTTGACCGTGTCTACCTGCCAAAAAGTTTTGCTTATCATTTCTAGTCGGAAACCATCTGCTTATCATCCTTAGGAAATTGCCTGCTTATCATTAATAAGTCTAGACACGTCTTACTGCATTTATTGCATTAATAGTGTATAGACAAAAATTCATATCTTGGCGTATCTGATAATTCATATCTTAGCGCATCTGTAGACTTGCTTGACACATGCTGTAGGTTCCTCTGTAGTCTACGAAATCTTTAGTGTTATATATATATAGGTATTCTATGAAGTTAGAATATCATCCTATATTTGAAAATTGTTCCACCTCAAAGATCCTTTTCATCCATCAAATTGCCCTATTGACGATAAACCTGAAGCATTTACCGGCGAACCTGTTCGAGAAACCATCTTCTCTCTCATTTCTAAAGTATCTCGTCACGATTATATACTATCCCATATTTCGAATCTTGTTCATTCGCTCGTTCCAACCGCCAACCATTCCGGTGTACTAGCAGAAGTTAACGAACTTCGCGCTCGCGTGACGGCTTTGGAGAACATGGTGCGAAGGTTGTAAACACCAGCAGCAGCATCAGCAGCATAATAAGGATCACCATCATCAACGTCAACAGTACCCTTATCACCCTCAATTACAACCGCTTCGTAAACCTCAACATCACAAACTATACCTCGGATATCAACCTCACCCGTCTCAATATTACATCTGTACTCCGAGTATGAACTTCGTTCTACATATCGTTCTACATCGAATACCTTCGCTTTACGTATCATTCTACCTCATATATCTTCATTCGGCATGGTGATTATGTAATTTCTAAAGTTTTAGAGATTATGTAATCTAGTATTAACGATAAATCAAGTGAGTTTAATATCTTATTGACTCATTAAATCCATAATTACATCTGAAGAAAATATATATCCAAGTATATTTTCATAAAGATTGTAATTAGAAATTCTTTCGTACAAACTGTTAATGATGAAAATATTTTAACGGGTGGGTAGTACCCAAGGAATATTTAGAATTCACATTAATAAGTTACACTGTACATTCTTCGAATCTGATTCAACGGAAATTTACTATCCTACTTACAATCACCGATATACGTATCCGTTCGTCACAGAATAACCATTTCCATTCAAATTTCATATTTGGATTTTTACCTATCCGAATCCAATAAGTGGCATAAAGAAGAAACATTGGACAAATTAAAAATTGTTAGAAACACACGAATTAACTAATTGTAAATCTGTTAAGGATTCCACGCTAACTGTTCCTGCTAACTGTTCCCAGCTAACTGATTAACATTTAATTTATCGCAATTTACCTTCTCGCAATTTTAATTTCTGCACTGTACATACTGTCGGGACACATGTACAACAATACGTCGGATTAATTCTGAGACAACACGTTGTATAATGGGTCATGATATATATTTATTTATTTTACGCACTTTAAATAACGGGACACGTATACAAGGTTTCGACTTATCATATCGACCCATCTATATATATATTTCGGAATGACCATAGACACTCTATAGTTAACTATACAGGGTTGAGGTGGATTCCAAAATATATATATGGTTTGAGTTGTGATCGACACTGAGACCGGTACACGGGTCACGATACGTATTAATTATATATATATATATATATATATATATATATATATATATATATTATATTAAATATGAATATATTGAACTGTTGAACCCTTGGACCATTGAACTATTGAACGATTGAACTATTGGACTGCTAACGTTGGATAAGTAAAATGAATTAAAATATTGATTATAATATATGAAACTAAATTAATTTTCAAGTTTGCCACTTGATTTCATCTCAAACCTCATTTGTATTTTGACGATTCCGACCCGCATTCAAATCTTATCATGATTCTTGAAAATATCTTGATCGAGAAATTAACCCACCCGCACCTTGTCTACGGAAGAAGATTTATACGTACAGTTATGCACCTGAAACTTCTGAAACCAAAGTTATAGTTAAAACGTAACCGCATCGAATTCCTTATCACTTATTAGCAAAAACAACCTCACAATTTCCTTTTCAAGAAGCTGATTTTGTCACAGCTCCACTTCGACTTCTCAGTGAGACTACTCCTATTATAATCTCGATATTTATACCTTGTCCTTTCGCCGTCGTTACCGGAGAACCTTTTATATTTCACAACATCATCAGCAGACGTACCAGCAACTCGTTATCTCTTGGGCGAAATCCGCAATCAGTATTTTGAAAATCTCGTAGAAATTCTCCCAGTTATACCAAAAACGTCTATCCCTAAGAATTATATATTTCGAATGTGAAGTTCTGAAAAACATCCTGAACTATGAAGTAGTTCTTAAAATGCTGATGAAGCAGCAAAAACTGTAAACAACCTTAACAGTCAAAAGTTTGATGACAAAGAATAGTATGTTGGTAAATCTCAGAAAAAGAGAAGGATTGGAACTGGAAAACGGATTGCGCAAAGTATGAAGGAAGGTGTGGAATGATTCAGTGCCTGCTGAAATCATTAGAAAGAACCCTACTTCTTATTTTAAATCCTTCCAGATGATATTCTTCATCATCATCTTATCTTAGATATTATAAGGTATCTTCATATCTACCGTTATACATATTCTCCATATTTCTGGAGATATTTTCACAACTATTCCTATCTGAGATCATTTATCCTTCCGTAACTTCTGCGTTACAATACCAAAGAAACTGTGTTAGTTTCTAAGTTCTAAAACCTTCGAGTTTAAAATAAGAATGTTCTGAAGCAGTGTTGGGAACTGATGCATGAATTAGTATAATATAATGAAACTTGATCAACTTCATTATATTACAGTAATCCATGTTGAGTTTCTAATGGAAGGTGATGATTTACAGTACCATCATCATGTGCCATGTTACACGACTCTTACATTCTATCTAATCTCTAAAAGTATCAAGAAAATATTTCTTGATAATTCTATCTTTTCCAGGATATTCTGGTAATTTGACAAGTCAAAATCGTGTCATCACCACTTCTTTCTAAAAGCATTAGCTATGCTCATTCCAAATTTCATACTTACGAATTCCGGACCCGTGCTCGCTTGACTTGAGGACGGGAAGATATAAAACCCAAAAACCACCCAGGATTTACAACCCATGTATATCAATGCTGATAGCAATATAGAGACACGGGAGAACTAGAAGCACTATCAACGCAAGAGTATAGTAGAAGTAAATAGACTCTTCTGGTGGTAAATGAAAAAGAAGAATGATAGATGTGAAAATTAAGAGTATATCAAGGATTAGAATAGGATGGAGCATATTGGCAAATATCTTTAAGTAAGAATTAAGGAGAAAAATTAGAAGATGTGGGATATGGAAATAAGGGAACGAAGGGGGTAGTTTTATAAGTGAAATATCCGACAGAGAAATCGAAACAGATTGCCGCATTAAATTAAAGAAGATCATAATTTCCTTATTCGTCGAAGAATCAAATCTTTTAGATTTCCAAGATTTTCTTTTAAATTCCTTAAAATTCTGGAATTTAACTGTGACTACGTCAAAAGTTAAATCTCTATCTCAATCTCTTGTGACAGCTTCACTCGTATGCTTCACATAATCGAATTGTTTTACCACTATTACTAAAAGGTGACAAAACTCTAGTTATCAATTCATATTCGTCATAAAAACATTTTATTGTTAGTCATGACGATCCCGATCAAATTTCGGGGACGAAATTTCTTTAACGGGTGGGTACTGTAACGACCCGGAAATTTTCGACCAAATTTAAACCTTAATCTTTATATGTTTCCGACACGATAAGCAAAATCTCTAATTTTGAGTCTAGAAAGTTTGAAATCTATATTTGGGCAATCAGTTACCCTTTGACCAAGCCTGACGATTCACGAACAATTAATTGTAATTAGATATGTGTGTGTATATATAAATAATAATTGGAAGTATATTAAAAATATTAGACGAACCTTTTTGATTAGGTTAATGAGTGAAATAATTAAAAATATTTAATCTAAAAATTGGAGATATTTATGAGCACTTTTATACGATAACTGTTTAGCAATGAACACGATATAATATCCGTGATAGATATAATTTCTCATATGATGACTACTTGCACTGTATGATCACGGATCACTTTTCATTAGAGCATGTGATTAATTTTATATTTATTATACTTATTTTTATATTATATATAGATATAACTTTATATATAGATGCATATATACACATATACACATAGAATGGGAGAAACCCACTTCCATTTATCTAATTCTCCTCTTCCTTCTTTAACACAAGCATACTAATTCTATTATGTTGCTTATAATTCAATCAACACGTTTTGATCACCCTTTACACTTGCAAACCGATACCTTCTGTTTTCTTTTATGATCGACCAACACCACATCTTCAACATCATCACCTTCATCAAACAAATCTCCACTTCAACACCACCATAAACATAGAAACCCCATCGTCTTTGTTTTCGTTGTCATCTATTAACCAAGATCAACTTGCTATATCTATTTTATGTTTTGGTTAGAGCAACACAAATCATCATAACCCGTTTGTTTATTTTTGTGTTCAACAAAGACTAACTATCATCATCACGTGTGATGATAGGAGAACCACAACAACCCGTTACCACAACAGCTTTGCTGCAACTTCCGGTCTCCAAACACTCATCATCAACACACCTTCCAACGTTCATGTAAACTGTTATTCGTCTCTTTCCTACTTCAAATGAAAATCACCACCACAACCGAGGCCATCTTCACCACCACAAACCCGCCACCACCATAACCTCACCATGACCTACACCACCTATCCACTATCACTACATCACTCTAAACAACCACCTTCACAACCGAACAACCATCATTTGAATCATTGTTTTTGTTATTGCATTCCTATTCGTAAACCACCACCTTTGTTACTCGAAACCCATTTATACGTAATGCTTTTCGAAAACCCTTCAAACACTGGTTGCTATTACTTGTTCCGGTATACGTCGTTTTCTATTTGAATATAGCCATGCCTCGAGTCACGGCCATGGTTGTGGTATCGAATATAGTGACTTCAATAACACCCGAATATTAATTAGTAAAGATTTGGAGACTAAGGATTGTTAGTTTTACTAGACAATGGAATAACATGCCATTATACCTTTTACCTGCTACTCATCGAACCTCAAAACATCTCACCAAAAACCGACACCTGGGTTGCTGCATTCGTCACTGTTTTGCTGCTGCAGTACGCCACCTTCAACCATCACCAAACCGCCACTTTGGCCACTGTTTTGCACCTGAAAGACACCCCAAAACCCACCACAAATTACGGGTATTACTGTTTCTGGTTCGGTTCATAACCATCATGATTCCTTGATATTTTTTTTTTACGGAATAAGATAATGATTGAGAGGAGATGAGTACAAGAGTTGAAGTTGACGTGTTAATATTTCTGTTGCTTCCTTTTCGTTTGTAGCCGACAGGAGAATTTCTGGTGACCTAATAAATCAATGACTAATCCTAAATATCTAGTTAATTTGGCCGTTTATGTTTATAAATTTGATGTTTGGGCGGTGTTTGTATGAGATTGGGTAACCACATTTTATTTTCCTGATGGCCCGTGAACATAATTAAAAGAATACATGCATTGGGCTTTTAATTTATGATGGGCCGAGTATTATTGATTGGTGAACGGGTTTGATGAAATTTAATAAGGAGAAGAACTTAGGGAAGAAAGATTCGGGTTTTATTTAAACGGGTGTAATTTAATGAAGAAAAACTGATATGGTTCCATGGTTATGGAGTGTTGTGTTTGAGCGAGGGGTCTTGGGTTCGAGTCCCTTCATGGACAATTCTTTTTAAAGGAGATTTTAAAAAAAAAAGGGTATACTTATTTATATCTTTTTATTTCTATTATTATGATTATTATTATTATTATTATCACATTATTATTATTATTATGATAGGTATTATTATCATATTAACAATAATATCATTATGAAAATAAATATTATTATTATGACTATTAAAATTATTTTTTTTTAAACTATCTTTATTATTATTAAAATTATCATTATTATTAAACTTATCATTTTTATTAAAAACTACCATTACTATTAAAATTATTCTTCTTAAAAATTAACATACTCATATTATTATCATTATTATTACTATTATTATTATTATCATCCTTAATCTAATATTATTAAAATTATTAATTTAACAAATAAATGATATTTAAATAAAATATATATATATTTAATACACTTAATTATATTACTATCTTTATTTATTGAAAATATATCTATTTGTTTGATTACAATTATGTGCGTTAATATATATATAAATGATATAGGTTCGTGAATCCGAGGCCAACCCTACACTTGTTCAATGATGTTATATGTATTTTTACTACAAAATACAGTATGGTGAGTATATAGTCCCTTTTAAACTCTAAATATTTTTGGGCTGAGAATACATGCGCTGTTTTTATAAATGATTTACGTTATGGACACAAGTGATAAAACTAAATTCTACGTTGAGTTGTACCATGGCATATCTCTTTATACTTGGTAACTGCTAATTACGTGAGGAGCGTAGACGCGAATCCTGTTGATAGATCTATCGGGCTGACATCCCCAACCGGGCTGGACGACCAGCATTTAACGGTTGCACAGTACTTCGTTCTCGTTACTACACTTGGTACGGTGTAGGGTTTATTTAAGAGTATGCTGCTGTGACTTTTAGTTAAGTATGGTTACCAAGTGCTCAACGTCTTTTCATACACGAGGAGTGTATTATGTATAAACGTGAAATCTTGTGGTCCATAGTTATAACGCTGCTAGCATCAAACCTATATATCTCACCAACTTTATGTTGACATTTTAAATCATGTTATTCTCAGGTACAAATTAAGTCTTCCGCTGTGCATTTGCTCATATTAAGGACATTACTTGGAGTCGATCATCGCAATGGAACCAAATGTTGATGATTCCATCCGGGAGGATTAGGACGGGTTGTTAAAGGTAACAATAACAGATATGCTAAGATATGAATTAGCAGATACGCTAAGATATGAATTTTGTCTATACACTTTTCTTGCAGTCAATGCAATAAAATATGTCTAGACTAAGAATAATGAGCAGGTAATTTACTAAGGATGATAAGCAAATGATTTCTGACTAGAAATGATAAGCAAAACTTATGACATGCAGACACGGTCGAAGTCCAGACTCACTAATGCCTCCTAACGATTTATCAGTTAGACACACTAATGCAGACCTGGTTCGCTAAGACCTCTGCTCTGATACCAACTGTGAAGACCCGTCCTAATCTATCCGGACAAAGTCCACATCGATTATAAATGATTCACAATAGTTGATTACATCGCAAGGTACTTGACCTCTATATGATACATTTTACAAACATTGCATTCGTTTTTAAAAAAAACAAACTTTTGTTACATCGACAGTTGACAGACATGTATAGCATTTCGTAATATATCCAAATATAATTGACTTAATAATAATCTTGATGAACTCAACGACTCGAATGCAACGTCTTTTGAAATATGTCATGAATGACTCCAAGTAATATCCCTAAAATGAGCAAATGCACAGCGGAAGATTTCTTTCGAACCTGAGAATAATCATGCTTTAAAGTGTCAACCAAAAAGGTTGGTGAGTTCATTAGTTTATCATAAATAATCATTTCATAATTTTAATAGACCACAAGATTTCATATTTCCATTTCTCTTAAACATACGTCCCATACATAGAGACAAAAATATCATTCATATGGATTGAACACCTGGTAACCGACATTCACAATATGTATATAAGAATATCCCCATCATTCCAGGATCCTCCTTCGGACATGATATAAATTTCGAAGTACTAAAGCATCTGGTACTTTGGATGGGGCTTGTTGGGCCCGATAGATCTATCTTTAGGATTCGCGTCAATTAGGGTGTCTGTTCCCTAATTCTTAGATTACCAGACTATAAAGGGGCATATTCGGTTTAATAATCCAGCCATAGAATGTAGTTTTAAGTACTTGTGTCTATTTCGTAAAACAGTTATAAAATTAGCGCATGTATTCTCAGTCCCAAAAATATATATATATATTGCAAAATCATTTAAAAAGGGAGCAAATGAAACTCACAGTACTGTATTTTGTAGTAAAAATACATATGACGACATTTGAACAATGCAAGGTTGGCCTCGGATTCACGAACCTATATCATTTGTATATTTATTAATATACATAGTTGTAATCAAACAATTATATTTATAAATTTATTAGTCTTTTTATATTAATAGTGTGTATATATATATATATATATATATATATGTTTCATTATTTCATTTTGTTATATAAAGATATTAATTAATTTAATTTTTTTTTATATATACTATAGGTGTATTAATGTATTTTTAATATATATATATATAACAGTTGTATATTATAGTAGTAGTTATAATAGTACTAAAAATAATATTAATATGAGTAAAAATGATAATCATGATAATACTTAGTGTTACTAATAGAATATATTAAAGTTAATAATTTTTGTTAATAATATTAATGATAGTTTTTAATTATAAATCTCATAATGATAATATCAGTAGTTTTTGATAAACTGTATAATTTAATAATAATGGTAGTGAAAATAATAATTTTTGATATTTGTACTTAATACTTGATCATAATAATTATAACAATCTTAATTCTAATGGTAATCTTTTAATAATAATAATACTTTTATTAATAATAATTCCTAATTGTTTCTAATACAAATATTAATGATAATAATAACAATTCTAAAAGTAACACTTTTATTACTAAGGCTGATAATGATAATAATCATAATACTAATAATAATGACAATAATAATATTAACAATAATAATATTAGTAATAATAATACTAATTGAAGGATTAATGTGCAAGGTACAACGTACCACTATATGGCTAAATTCATTTGAGCCTTTGGGGTCACACATATATACACCTAGACGTCAAATGAAATATATATATGATGTATATATATTACTCAAGTAACAAAATAAATTAAAATATTTATTTATGAATTAATTAGTTAATTGATAATTAATTAATTAATAATATTTGTTTCTTGATGACTACGTACTAATAAGATTTTAATACAAAATAAAATTGGAAACTAAATATATTTCGAAACAAGATGTACGCGTTGTTATGAGTCGGTTTAACCTTTTCTCTCATTATATATATATTCATGTTTTAGTTGGCCTTGGTGAATTTTTCATAAGAAACAAAAAAAATAACTCAGAGAAAATAAAATCTACAACTTGCTTTTGGTAGTTGTCGTACAACGACAAAAAGCAACATCTTGTTTATTTTCAGTTTTTTTCGAAAACACAATCAAGTCTCATTCATACGTAGAATTATTTATTATATTAATATAATTCGATTATATTAATAAGTTACTTGGGGTTGGACTAGCATCCATTGGCGTCATTTGAAAGTGTAGTGGACTATCCAAAGAGACGGTCATACCCTTTGATCGTAGGTTTCTCTCCGTTCATCAGTTTCTTGAAGAAAGGTATACCGTTTACTCCTCTTTTATTTTATATTCATGACAATTATTATGGTGTAAATGGATCCATTGGATAAATTAATCGTGTGCATGTTTTTAAATAAGTGATTATTTAATTTTTGTAATTTTTGTTCATAAAATAATAAAAGATTATTATTTTAATTATCCGCTGCGTTAATCTGAATTGTTAAAAGTACACACGATTTTCCATCAGTGGTATCATGAGCCGCTTTTACACCGTCTTAATTGTCGCGTGATTTTCTTAGATCTAGCTTTGTGGTGAATTGGTAAAAGTCAAAACCCTTATGGTTTTTGAAAGTCAACTTTGTTGATTACCTCACGACGCACAAATAAGATCTGAAGAAATTCATTATTTAAATTTTGAATTTAGAAAGTTATGGCTTGGATAATTGTTGGTTATTTAATATTTATTTTATTCCATGGTTATACACATTCATTGTAACCATGGACAAGCCATATATAGGTTTAATAATGTTGTTATTAAATTGTGATTGCATACATAGTCCATAATGCCCCGACCAATGTGTGATTGTTGTGATTGTTGGTTACGACAATTTTATGCCATGTTGTTTTTGATTTAATTGGAGGCCATAGAATCCAAAGTTGTATTTTGTTTATTTTCAATTTCATAGTATTGTATTTAGGTTTATTTCAATTTGTAAATGTACTAGACTAGTCGTATTTTCAATTTTGAATAAATGTAATAAGATGAAGATTGAAGATAAAGATGCAACTTGGAGCTTGACTTAGAAGATGGCGAACAGGTCAAGTTAACAACGATAGCGTTCGGCAAGTTTTCACTTGGATCTTGATTCAAGTGGGAGCTATGGTTTGTCCTTAGTTTGACCTCTTGATCCCATGACGGCTCATGGGATCAAGCATAGGATATTTTAGGCTAGGCTATGTATGTGTGTGATGCATGGTTGTGTTTTATTTATTGCATTTTATATTTAATTGCTGATTATAATATATGCAAATTGTTTTTGATGAAAACATCAAATAAAATCGGTAACGGGTTTCAAAGATTAAAATTGATGATTTTAAATGTTAAACTCTGATGATTTTAAAGTTAAATGTTTTTGAAACTCAAATAATATATATGATCGACATCTTTTAAAATTGTTTTAAAACGATACACATTTGTGTATTTGTTAATTTTTAGATAAAATAACAAATTAGACACACAAACACTATCGACATATATAATTGGTTAAAATGTTTTTAACAATTAGTGTAATGAATCTTGTGTGCATGCATTATTCGTTAACACAAACTTTTTCAATATACCCGTCAAATTTAAGTCATGCCATCCAATGAGCTTGCAAACACTCCTCATTATTTTTTGATTACGGTGAGACCTAATTGAATTATAGCCACGAGGTGGATTTTTAGTTACGAGTGAGACTAGGCTAAATTTCCACTGTTTCCAAATTGGACGACTTAATCGTATTCACGGTGAGACCTGAGTTCGAGGCAAGGATGGGACAAACATGCCAGTAGATAATAGTGGTTTGTTGGACTACACATATCTCTAGGTCCCATAAAGATCTAAGAGTTGTACTTGTGATGCAATTGGTACCCGCTACCTACCAATAGACTCCATAACTGCTAGCTGATCAACAGATGTGGCTATGGAATCTCTATGTGGATCTTAGGCTTTCGTAAATTAATTGTTTTTAAAATATATAAAAACTTGGGTAGTTAATTTATTAAAGTTTTATATCGAAAATACTAAATTGAATCTTGTTCTTTTGTAGATGTCAAACAATCAAAACGTAAACCAAAACAATCTCCGTTCTTTGTTGGAGAAGGAGAAACTCAATGGTTCAAACTTCCTAGACTGGCACCGCAACTTGAGAATCGTTCTCAAATATGAAGAGAAGTTGAACAAAATTGAAGAACCCTTACCCGAAGCTCCTCCTGAGACAGCTACTGCTGCTCAAAAGAATGCTTATCAGAAGTTGTTTGATGAGCAAGAGAAGATAGCTTTAATCATGCTTGCTAGTATGACTTCTGACCTCCAAAAGGAAATGGAAGATCGTACAGCATATGATATGATGACTGAGCTGAAAAACATGTTTCAGAAACAAGCTAGTCAAGAGTTGTATGAAACTTATAAGCTTCTTCAAACATGCAAAATGGAGGAGAGTCAGTCAGTGAGCTCTCATGTCTTGAAAATGAAAAGCTACATTAACCGATTGGAAAAACTTGGAACTACCTTGCCGCCTAACTTGGCCGTGAACACGGTTTTGGCTTCACTACCAAAATAAAATCACCAATTTGTAATGAATTACAATATGCAAGGTTGGGAGAAATCTCTGGTAGAGGTGCACTCGATGCTCAAAACTGCTGAACAGAATATTCCATCTAAGGTTTCCAATCCGGGTGTCCTGATGATTAGGGATGGTAAGGTGAAAAAGAATAAGCCGAAAACTTGGGGAAAAGGAAAAGGAAAGTCAATTGCTAAGAAGAAGATTCCACCACCTCCCAAGAAAGAAAACCCAGCGAAAGACGCCGAATGTTTCCACTGTGGAAAAGTTGGCCACTGGAGGAGGAACTGTCCCTCCTACCTATCTGAGTTGAGAAAAGGCAAGGCTGGCGAAGCCAGCAAATCAGGTATATTTCATATACAGTTATATACTTTTTCTAGTGATTCCTGGATTTTTGATACTGGTTGTGGTACTCACATCTGTAACAATATGCAGGGAATGAGAAGAAGTAAGAGACTGAAGAAAGGCACACTGGATTTAAGAGTGGGCAATGGGGATCGAGCAGCTGTTGAAGCTATTGGAACTTATGAGCTTACTCTACCCAGTGGTCTTATTGTTTTGTTGGAACAATGTCATTATGCTCCTAGTATTACGAGCAACGTAGTTTCAGTTTCTCTTTTGAAAGATGTTGGTTTTGAACTTACATTTACGCACTTTGGTATTTCAGTTTCTAAGGATAATATTTTTTATTTTAATGCTTATCCACGTGATGGTATTTTTGAAATTGATATGCATGGTGTGATTTCAAATAATAATTCTGTATATACCTGTACTGCCAAACGAATCAAGCAAGACTTGAATAATACCTATCTATGGCATTGTCGTCTTGGTCATATAAACAAACAACGCATTTCAAAACTCCAATCTGATGGGCTTTTGGAATCAACTGGCTCTGAGTCATTTGATGTGTGTAAGTCATGTTTATGTGGAAAGATGACAAAGGCTCCTTTCTCCGGTTTAGGTGAAAGAGCTAAAGATCTTTTAGGACTAATACATACTGATGTATGTGGCCCTTTTAGAACTATGTCTAGACATGGTGAATCATACTTCGTTACATTTACTGATGATTATAGTAGATATGGTTATGTTTACTTGCTGAAACATAAACATGAAGTTTTTGAAACGTTCAAAATCTTCCAAAATGAAGTAGAAAATCAACTTGGAAAGACCATTAAAGCCCTTCGCTCTGATCGAGGAGGGGAATACATGAGTCAAGAGTTTTTGGACCACCTGAAGAATTGTGGAATCATCTCACAGTTCACTCCACCTTACACACCACAACACAATGGTGTGTCTGAACGGAGGAATCGAACTTTACTTGATATGGTTCGATCTATGATGAGTCTAACTACTCTACCAATGTCTTTTTGGGGTTATGCATTAGAGTCTGCTGCACGCATACTCAAAATGGTTCCAACCAAGAAGGTAGAAAAGACACCATATGAGCTATGGCATGGGAAGAGTCCCAAGTTGTCCTATTTGAAAGTCTGGGGTTGTGAAGCGTATGTGAAACGTGACACTTCAAACAAGTTAGAACCCAGAGGTATCAAATGTCACTTTGTGGGATACCCAAAGGAAACAATGGGTTACTACTTTTACTACCAAGCTGAAAACAAAGTGTTTACTGCTCGGTTTGCTGAATTCTTTGAAAGAGATCTTCTCTTACAAGAAGTCAGTGGGAGTAAAGTAGATTTTGAAGAAATTCAAGAATCACAAAGTGACATACCTTCTGAAGGCACTAGCCAACCGAACGTTGAAGCTGAACACACTGTTGGTGAGCCAGAACGTGTTGCACCTGTAATTCGTAGATCTAGTAGAACTCCTCATCGACCAGAGAGGCTAAATCTTCTGATTAATTCAGATGAACCTCATCTAGGGGATTATGATGAACCCTCTAGCTACGGTGAGGCCATATCAGATCCAGAATCTGAAAAATGGCAAGATGCTATGAAGGCAGAGATGCAGTCCATGAAAGATAATCAAGTATGGGACTTGATTGATCTTCCACCCAATTGCAAGACAGTGGGGTGTAAATGGGTCTTCAAGAAGAAGGCTGACATGGACGGTAATGTAAACACTTTTAAGGCTCGGTTGGTAGCAAAAGGTTATACTCAAACTCAAGGAATTGATTATGAGGAAACTTTTTCACCAGTCGCGAGCATTAAATCAATTAGGATACTTATTGCCATAGCTGCTTTTCATGATTATGAAATATGGCAAATGGATGTCAAAACTGCTTTCTTAAATGGCGACCTAAGCGAGGACGTATATATGGTTCAGCCAGAAGGGTTTGTGAATCCTAAGCATCCTAATAAAGTATGCAAGCTTCTAAAATCCATTTATGGATTGAAGCAAGCATCCAGGAGCTGGAATCTCAAGTTTGATGAGAAAATTAAAGAGTTTGGTTTTTCTCAAAATGGAGATGAGCCCTGTGTTTACATTAGAGCTAGTAGGAGTAAAGTAGTCTTCCTGATCTTGTATGTTGATGACATACTACTTATTGGAAATGACATTCCAACTTTGCAAGATGTCAAGTCTTGGCTTAGTAAATGTTTTTCTATGAAGGATCTTGGAGAAGCTAAATATATTCTTGGAATCGGGATCTATAGAAATAGATCAAAAAGGCTTATTGGTTTGAGTCAAAGTACATACATTGATAAAATCTTGCGTAGATTTAGCATGCAGAACTCTAAGCGGGAAGCATTGCCCGTGCAAAAGGGTGCAATCTTGAGCAAATCTCAAAGTCCTATCACACCTGATGAGATAAGACGTATGAAAGGTATCCCGTATGCTTCGGCTATTGGATCCATCATGTATGCCATGTTATGTACTAGACCTGATGTCTCGTTAGCTTTAAGTTTGACGAGTCGTTATCAACAGAATCCAGGTGAAGAACATTGGATGGCTGTTAAGAACATTCTTAAGTATTTGCGGAGAACTAAAGATATGTTCTTGGTTTACGGTGGTTTGAAAGAAGAGCTGAGTATTAAGTGCTATACAGATGCTAGTTTTCAAACTGATCGAGATGATTCTCGATCCCAGTCAGGATGTGTCTTTGTCATGAATGGCGGAGCAGTTGATTGGAAGAGCTCGAAGCAGAGCACAGTTGCACAGTCTACAACGGAAGCAGAATACATTGCTGCCTCAGAAGCTGCACAGCAAGCTGTTTGGATTCGGAAGTTTATTGCTGAACTCGGAGTAGTTCCCAGCATTGAATCCCCTATGGAAATGTACTGTGATAATTCAAGTGCTATTATACTTGCGAAAGAATCACGTGTACGTAAGGGTAGCAGACACATTCTTCGAAAGTTTGACTACATTCAAGAAGTCGTTGAGAGGAATGATATTAGTATTCTTAAGGTTCATACAGATGATAATGTGGCTGACCCGTTCACGAAGCCCATGACACATAACAAGCATGATGAACATGCTAGTAGTATTGGACTTCGTTATGCTGCTGATCTTTTTAATTTGTAATTTAGTATTTGGATATTTTTGGAACATTAAGCAGTTTTATCTTAATGAATTGATATATTGATGGTATGATCATTTTCATTTATATTACTGTGTTCTGTATTAGCATGTTTAATCCATGAATAGTTGTTGATTATTCAAAATCTCCATAATCGGTCATGTTATGGAAATAACATGAATTAAGATTAATATGAATGTTTGGTTATATTTATTGATGATAAATAGTTAACTTGTAGAGTCCAAAATTCATATGTATTCATTGATGATGAATATTGGAATGACCCATCCGAGATGTCACTACATGGATCGTTGTCAGTAGTGAATCTTTTAGTGATTATGTCTTTATGTCCTTAGACTTGAGATGCACGCCGGTTTCGATGTGTGGAACATTGTACTTTGATATGGTTAAATGCTGTCCTGAATAAGGCTGTAATAAAGGCCATTATTGGGTATAATGTAAAACTCGTGAGAAACACGTGTATGCAATATAGGATTTGTTCCTCCAAAATGTTTGGAGTTAGATGCTTTTGAGCTCCTCGATGAATGAATAAGATATTTGTGTGGCCGCACCCAGATGTAGTTAAGATGATACTTAATTAATTTGGTGATCTAATTCAGTTCTAAGATCGAGAAATAATATTGTTAAACAAATGAGAATGACCGATGATCCATATCTCAAGTTTAACTAAAGTATCTGAAACAAAGGGACGAATGACATTTAACACTTACCATAAGCAGTTCTGAGAAACTACCCTCATGTGAATTTAGGGACAATGGCCTGTTGCTAGACGGTATCCATTGTTTATATAGTTACTTGGTGTTGTGCCATGCACAAGTGGGAGTCTGAAGGATTAATGTGCAAGGTACAACGTACCACTATATGGCTAAATTCATTTGAGCCTTTGGGGTCACACATATATACACCTAGACGTCAAATGAAATATATATATGATGTATATATATTACTCAAGTAACAAAATAAATTAAAATATTTATTTATGAATTAATTAGTTAATTGATAATTAATTAATTAATAATATTTGTTTCTTGATGACTACGTACTAATAAGATTTTAATACAAAATAAAATTGGAAACTAAATATATTTCGAAACAAGATGTACGCGTTGTTATGAGTCGGTTTAACCTTTTCTCTCATTATATATATATATTCATGTTTTAGTTGGCCTTGGTGAATTTTTCATAAGAAACAAAAAAATAACTCAGAGAAAATAAAATCTACAACTTGCTTTTGGTAGTTGTCGTACAACGACAAAAAGCAACATCTTGTTTATTTTCAGTTTTTTTTCGAAAACACAATCAAGTCTCATTCATACGTAGAATTATTTATTATATTAATATAATTCGATTATATTAATAAGTTACTTGGGGTTGGACTAGCATCCATTGGCGTCATTTGAAAGTGTAGTGGACTATCCAAAGAGACGGTCATACCCTTTGATCGTAGGTTTCTCTCCGTTCATCAGTTTCTTGAAGAAAGGTATACCGTTTACTCCTCTTTTATTTTATATTCATGAAAATTATTATGGTGTAACTGGATCCATTGGATAAATTAATCGTGTGCATGTTTTTAAATAAGTGATTATTTAATTTTTGTAATTTTTGTTCATAAAATAATAAAAGATTATTATTTTAATTATCCGCTGCGTTAATCTGAATTGTTAAAAGTACACACGATTTTCCATCACTAATAAGTATTGAATTCTAATTATAATACTTTTAGTAATATTGATAATAACATTCATAATATTAATATTAATGATAACAATAATTACTATAATAGAATTTATAATACTAATACTAATGTTAATAATAATTGTAGTAATCATAAAAATTATAATAATCATAATAATAATAATAATAATAATAATAATAATAATAATAATAATAATAATAATAATAATAATAATAATAATAATAATAATAATAATAATAATAATAATAATAATAATAATAATAATAATAATAATAATGAAATAATAATAAAAAAAATGATAAATAAAAAAGGGACTACCTCCTTTTGAGTTCCAAAAGCAATTAACTGTCCTTGCTAAGGTTTGAACCCTTGACCACTCGAAACCCGACACCCCTTCCTAACCATCTCTCCATACCAGTTTTTCTGATTTATTACAGAACCTATTTCTATTTAACTGAATTACACTGTGTTCTTACAACTCCTTCCTCCTCACTCAAATACACAAATCCAAACCCAACTAAAAACAAGATCGTGAACTACCATATCATTTTAGAACTTGGAACTGAAGCATAATTAGTTGTTCGGAATACATTTGGGAAGAAAAAAAATAAAAATAAAAATATAAAAAATAAAAATAAAAAAAATATAAAACAGCTGCAATACCGTCGCTGTTTTGGTTCAAAAAAAAATATTGATTTCATATTCGTGATAGTTTTAGACCAAAGTTACAACACGAATTAGATTGTAAATCATTCATAAAAATCATTGGTATCATCAATTTAACTCAAATCATCTCAGAGACCTCGAATTTGATTGATGAACAAACTTTGACTTTTTAATTTAAATACTTTGACTTCGAAATTCTTACTCGCTATGAAAAATTGGACCTTGAGAATTTGTAAGTAGCTTAAACGAAGGATTCCTAACATCATTGCATTAACACATTTTGAAAATTGTTTCAAAATCGAGCTTTTGAATTTTTTTATCCAAGAACAGCGGTTCGTGAGCTTTTTCTTCATTTTTTTTTTTTAATAAATCCAGCAGATAATGGTTGTGATGTTGTTAATTGATAATATGGGTGGAAAGTCGATTGAATTCTATCAACCATTTGATATGATCGATTGTGATATAGAATTAAAGTAGTGGACAGCATATAGGAGCAGGGAGGATCAAATAAAGAGAGAAAAAAAAAATAAATAAATAAAGCAGATGGGATAGGTAACAACTGCTTACGATTTGTTTCCATAAATATATTCATTTGGTGTTAGATAATTGAAGGGTTCATAAAATATTAGTTGTTGATTTAATAATTGAGATTGTGGGTTGTTCGGTCGATAGTCGCAGCGAAAAGAACAGAAAGAGAAAAAAACGCGTATGGATTTGTCTATATGTATATCCGTATTTATAATGTTAATATAGATTTATATTTATATCATAATTAATCTTAATACAATAATAATAATCCTATTAATATTATAGATAATGATAATAAAATTTATTATAATAATGGTAATATTAGTAATCTTATCATTAATAATAATGATGATAATAACTATATAATTTATAACAATAATATTAGTAATAATAATAATAATATTTATAATAATTTTAATATTATTAATGATAATAATAATAATATTAGTAATAATATTATAATATTTCATATATTAAATTTTTTTTATACGTTATGTAAAAAAAATACTATTAATATTACCGATTTTAACATTAATATTAATATTGATACTACTAATGAAAGTAATAATAATATTAACATACAACTATATTTTTAACTTATAATTACATTAAATATATTAACCCTACATATTATTTATTATGTAATATTTACCAATTATATAATATATATTATATGTCAACACATATTGAATATTTACTATTTATACATTTTCATATATTACAATCTATATACAATCAATAATTATGTATGGAAAACATATATACATATATATTTCAACTAATATATATATATATATATATATATATATATATATATATATATATATATATATATATATATATATATATATATATATATATATATATATGTTTTAATTATCAAGTAGATAAATATATTAATTATATATTGAAACAAATAATCTCGGGGTATAACATTTATTACTTTGTTAACATTGATAAGTTATGTATATTCAATCTACTTTCTATATCTAAGTAACCAGTTTTAAATAACAAGTATAAGTTTTACCTCATAATTACTTAATAGTTCTTTAGTATATTTAATTTAAAATATATAATTATTTACAATGTAATTATTTATATATACATTTCTATTTACGATTACAGGTTCGTGAATCGTCGGTAATAGTCACCGGGTAATTTAATATATGATAACAGTTCAAAATTTTTGAGACTTGGCATTACAGACTTTGCTTATCGTGTCGAAAGCATGTAAAGATTAAGTTTAAATTTGGTCGGAATTTCCCGGGTCGTCACATAAAGGGCTGGACGCCATCCAGAATCCTGGACCCCATCCAGTTGAACTGGCGGGCTAGCTGTGTTCTTTTAGACAAAAATGGGGGTAGTTTAGTCTTTTCACTTATTGGACGAATCTAAGGCCACAAGATCAGTTCTAGGAGCCTCATTCACTCCACTTTCAACTACCTCCTCCTTCCACTTCAATTCTAGAGAGAGAGAGTGATTCTTGTGTGAGAAAGCTTAAATCGAGGAAGAAGAAGTTGATTTCGGGCCAAAGCGTGTGTGTTAAAGTTGTTCATCTAATCACTAGCTTCGTTGTGATTGTGGTGGTATGCTCTAATCTTGATTTCCTTATTTTAATTTATTTAAGGGTTAGGGTTTGGGTTAGTGATGAACACAAAACCCATATTTGGTGATTTTGGGTGTTCTTGGGTAAGATTGGGTCATGAGGACCCAAGGATGACTAACCTAGGATTTTGGAAATGTTAAATGGACTTATGAGTCATAATTGGTTAGTTAATTACTAGCACACCTAGTTATTAAGCAAATGGGTGTTAATGGGGTTAGTGGATGACCCGAAATGGGTGTGTGACTTTAAAATGGTTAAATGGGTAATAATTGACCTAGTTGGGAAAGATGGGTATGAAATACCCTAATTGTGTATTAGTTAGTATTGTGGACCTTAGTCACTAGCTTTTAGTGATATGTGATGGTCTTGACCTTAAATGGACGGTTGGTGAAAATGGGGCATTTAATATATTTAAGTCATTAAATGCACATGAGAGAATTGTTGGTGATAAGTCCAACTAGTTTATGTGTTGATGGAGTACTTATTGTATTAGGTACGTTGCCTTGAAGCTTACGAAAGTATAAAACATTCACCGAAGGCGTTAAGGTGAGTGGAATAATTATGCATGTATGTATATAGTGTATTTATTTGTGTGCTATGGTATGATCCACGGAGCCAGTAGTACCATAGTATGTGTGGGTGTATTATGATGTGAACCACGGAGCCGGTAGCATCATGGTACGTGTGTCGTAGTGTGAACCACGGAGCCGATAGCACTATAGCACGAGTCATTAAAGTGTGAACCACGAAACTGGTAGCACTATAAAAGAGTATGACTCGATTTGTGATGTGAACAACGAAGCCGGTAGCATCAAAGTGTGAACCATGGAGCCGATAGCACTATAAAATGAGGTGTGAACCACGGAGCCGGTAGCACTAAAGTGTGAACCACGGAGCAGGTAGCACTATAAAAGGGGATGACTCAAATGCGTAGTGATGTGAACTACGGTTCCGATAGCGTTATAGCATTGTGTATGGTGTGAACCACGGAGCCGGTAGCACCATGACGCGTTTATGGTTAACCATATAGTTGTGTATGTGTTGTTGTATAGCATAATATATTATTTCAGTGAATATGCTATTAATTATGCTATTTGCGGTATTTGGAGGTTATTAGCTTATACTCGGAGTTGTATGCTAATTGTTTTTACTAGCGATTATATGGTGTGTGTGTGTGTATGTGTGTGTGTGTAAGTGTATGCAAATAGGTATATTATATATGTATATTGTAAGACCCAAATAATTATTGTACCGATTGTAAATAGAGTACATAACGTGTGGATTGCATTGTATATTTAAACAAAAGTCAGAAGCTGTCCAGACCATGGTGCGCGCAGCGCACAATTATGGGTGCGCGTGGCGCACTAGCCCTGTGCACAGTTTTCTGCTTTTTAAATGAAACTTTATGAAGGGCATTCTTGTCTTTTCACTTGAGGACGAGTTCAAGGTTGTAAATGGCCAGTTGTGTGGTGGATGAAACACTTTCAATATTTCCACCAACCACTTCATCTCTCCAATTAAAAATTCTAGAGTGAGAAACACTTTGAGAGAGAGAAAGCTCAAATCAAAGAGGAAGAAGTTGATTTCGGGCCAAACGGCGTGTGTTAAAGTTGTTCATCTAATCACTAGCTACGTTGTGATTGTGGTGGTTAGCTCTAACTTTGATTTCCTTATTTTAATTTGTTTAAGGGTTAGGGTTTGAGTTAGTGATGAACATAAAACCTAATATTGTTGATTTTGAGGGTTCTTGGGTTAGATTGAGTCATGAAGACTCAATAATAACTAGCCTAGGGTTTCAAAGTGTTAATTAGTGATTATGAGTCTTAATTGGTTAGTTAATCACTAGCAGCACACCTTGATATTAAGTAAGTGGGTGTTATTTGGGTGTGTTGATGACCCAAAATAGGTGCGCTAACCTTGAGATGGGTCAAAATGACACTTGGGTGGTGAGTAAGTTGGTTCACCAACTTGAATGTGTGATTAATATTGTGTATAATGTAATAGGTGAGTTACGTTGAAGGTTGCGAGCTCGATTTAGCATTCACCAAAAGGCAATAAGGTGAGTGGAATAATTATACATGTGTGTATGTAATGTATTTACTTGTGCGAAATGGGATGTGGGTTTTAAGTTCGGGTATGCGATACCACATCGTATTAGCATGGGATGAGGGTTTAAAGTTCGGGCGTTCGATACCTCATTCTCATGTGTGGCATGTGATATGGGTTTAAAGTTCGAGCATTCGATATCATATCAAATGTATGTGTGCGGGCGTGAAGTGTGGGTTTAAAGTTCAGGCGTTCGATACCACATTTCACGTGACGGGTGGGTTTTAAGTTCGAGCGTCGATACCACCCAAGGGACTAGTAATGCATACTAGTGGCGTCTGCATGGCTAACGGTTCATTCGTGAGAATCGTTCCCTTTGTATTTTTGATAACCATGGTTATGTAATGTAGTGTAGCATATTATATCGTTCACGTTATATGCTATTGTTGTGCTAGCTTGTGTTATCGGAGGTTTAGCGTTATACTTTGCGTTAGTATGCTAATTTAAATGCTGGCGTGTATGAGGTAATTGTGTAAGTGATTGCAAGTAAGTAGGTTATATATGTATGTGTATAATTATTGCATTCACTAAGCATTTTGCTTACCCTCTCGTTGTTTACCTTTTTATAGGCTCTGGCGTGGACAAGGGTAAGGGCGTTCGTTTGGATTAGAGATCCTGCTTTGTTTTGATAGGGGACGCTTTTTGGAAGTGTTAGCTTTTGAAGTTTGACCGATATTTAGGTAGTTTAACCCCCAAACATCATGCTCTAGTGTCCTTTGAAATTTAAATTAGTGTGGTCGAAACTTACATTTTGTATGAAACTCGTATTTCGGCCATATGTGGGTTCGGTTCGTAAAACTTGTTTTATTATTGAAACGTGTTAGTTTTACATATTAGAACATGTTGTGAAAAGCGTTTCTCCTAAATATGCCGGGAAGTGGGAGATCTTTATTTGAAAATTTACAAAACCGGACAGAAGCTGAATTGGCCTGTGTGCGCCGCGCACCCTAAGGTGCTGCGCGCCGCGCACTGTTCTGTATAAAAAAAAATTTCGCGTTTCTGTTGGATAACGGGTTGGGTTGTTACAAGTGGTATCAGATCATGGTCTAAGGGATTTAGGCGACTTGAGATAGGTGCCTAGACTTAGACTTTATTGTGTATGCACTTTATGCGGGACTTGTAGGAGACGGGTCGGACCGGGAATTGGTTAGTGCCTTGGTTTAGGTGAACTAACTATGCGCTAATTGTTTTGTGTTGTATTTGCAATCATCAAGCGAGAAAGACGTACTAGCAAGTTAACGCGACGTGCTCGCGTAACAATGATTAGCTACCATTGTTACGGGTTCAAATCGTGTCAAAACAAGCGATGTGCGACGATTGTTGAGCAAGATGGGGCGGTGTGAGATGTACTTATGCTTTTATGTTGTGTTCTTTCATTTCATTGTTTAATCTATTTTTGTTTTATAGTATGAAGACGAGAAACGGACCCGAGAACCATGAAGGAGGAACGAGCGAGGACCTCGAGTTTACGGCCAAAGTTGAGGCCATCATTAAAAAGCAAAGAGCGGAATTTCTTGAGGATGTCCGAAAGGTTTTCCAAGAATCGGTTGATGGGGCAAGTAATCGAGTTAATCAATGAGCGAATGAATGCCGCGATCGAAGAGGCATTAGAAGCTAGAAACATTCATCCTCGAGGCGAAGGGGGTGATGGTAGCAGTGGACATGGAAGGCTGGACTTCCATTACAAAAACTTCAAGGATGCTCAACCCCCTATGTTTAATGGGGTAAGGGATCCGTTGAAAAGTACATGTTGGATCTCCAACATCGAGGGGGCCTTCCGTACCGCGAAGTGTCCTCCCGAGAAGAAGACGAGGTACGGTTCTAGTATGTTGCGTGAAGAGGCCAAGTTGTGGTGGGACGATAAAATCAGATTATATGGGGAAGAGCAATGCATGAACTTGACGTGGGAAGAGTTTAAAAAGGAATTTTTCAAAGAATACTGAACTCCTTCCGACCTTGATAGAATTCAGGACGAGTTGCACAATTTGCGACAAGGTTCAATGGACTTGGTTACTCTCAAGTCTACCTTCTTGGCAAAGACTCGTTTTTGTCCGAAGTATGTTGGTGGTGATCACAAGTTGATGCTAGATTTTTACCGTACACTAAGCGATGAGTTGAAGCGTAAGATTAGTCGGGGAATGGCTAAGTCTTTTGATGAATTGTTTGAGTTAGCCTGGGGTTTCGAGCCGGAGGTTCCAAAAAGTAGTGATTTCTCTTTTTCTAAGAGAAAGTTTGAAGGTTCGAGTCATTCGAACTTTTCCAACAAGAAAAACAAGAAGGGTTCTGAAAGTGTTAATAGCGTGAAGAAGGGTCATTCCAGAAGTTTTCTCCCTACTTGTTATAATTGTGGGCAAAAGGGTCACATCTCTCGTGAATGCCCAAAACTGCCTACAAACAAAATCACGTGTTTCAATTGTCAAAAAGAAGGGTACCGAAAGACGGAGTGTCCCGATTTGTATGGGGACCAAGTGAAGAGGTTAGAGAGAGCGACGGGTACGGCTAGGGGTCGCAACTACTTGATGACCAATGATGAAGCTAAACAATCCAATGAAGTTGTTTCAGGTACTTTCATGGTTAACTCTAATCCGGCAAGGATCCTTTTTGATAGCGGTGCTAATTTATCGTTTGTATCTCCGAGATTTGTTTCTTAGCTTGACAAACCGCTAGCTAAGTTAAGTCATCCGATAGAAGTTGAAATAGCGGATGGTAAGACGGTGCTAGGGGTTGATGTTTGTAATGATTGTGATATTGTGTTTGGTTCCGAAATGTTTAAAATTAACCTTATCCCGATGACTTTGGGTGAATTCAATATTTTCGTTGGTATGGATTGGCTCGATCGTTATTGGCCGATATTGCATGCCATGAAAAATCTATTCATGTGAAGACCCCAAGTGGGGGAGAGTTAATTATTCATGGCGAGAGACGGAGAAGACTTGTGCCATTATGCACTTATGCACGGGCACGTCGTTTTCTTGTTAGTGGTGGCATGGCTTTTCTTGCTCATGTAGTTGATACTCGTGAAGAGCCAACATCCATTCGTGAAATTCTGGTGGTTAGTGAATTCGAAGACGTTTTTTCGGATGAATTACCGGGTGTTCCGGCGGAAAGACAAGTCAAATTTTGCATCGAGTTAGTTCCGGGTGCTACTCCCATTGCTAAAACTCCTTATCGTTTAGCACCAACAGAGATGCTAGAGTTGTTAAATCAAACCCAAGAGTTTCTTGAAAAGGGTTTTATTCGACCGAGTGCTTCACCATGGGGCGCTCCGGTTTTATTCGTGAAGAAGAAGGATGGTAGTATGCGAATGTGCATTGATTATCGGGAGTTGAATAAAGTGACGATAAAGAATCGTTATCCATTGCCTCGGATTGACGATTTGTTTGACCAACTCCAAGGTGCAACGTATTTCTCTAAAATTGACTTACGGTCTGGCTATCACCAAATGCGGATCCGTGAGGAAGATATTGAGAAAACGGCTTTTCGAACGCGTTATGGGCATTTTGAGTTTGTAGTTATACCTTTTAGTCTTACGAATGCACCGGTGGCATTCATGGATCTTATGAATCGAGTGTGCCAACCTATGTTGGACAAGTCGGTGATTGTGTTCATTGATGACATACTTGTCTATTCGAAGAGTATGAAGGAACATGAACATCATTTGCGTGGTGTGTGTAGTAACCCGAACTTTTTCATGTTTATATATATTAAATTATGTTGATATTTACATGATTAAATGTTTCCAACATGTTAAGCAATCAAACTTGTTAAGACTTGATTAATTGAAATAGGTTTCATGTAGACAATTGACCACCCAAGTTGACCGGCGATTCACGAACGTTAAAACTTGTAAAAACTATATGATGATATATATATATATATATATATATGGATATGTATATAGCTAACATGATATTATGAAAAGTAAGTATCTCACTAGGTATATTAACAATGAGTTATATACATAAAATGAGACTATTGAATTATGAAACTCGAAACGATATATATAACGATTATCGTTATAGCAACGCCTTACTAAATACATATGTATCATATTATGATATATTCATTGTTGGTGATTTGTGTCACCAATATGATTTAAGTGTAATGGGATTAATTTATTAACTAAAATAACCTTGATAAATATCGAACAAGTTTGGGAAAGTGTGGAGTGCATACTTTTTGAACTTATCTTGATTATGCCGGGGGTTTGGGGGCAGCGCCCCTGATAGCGGGGTCCAAGGGGTGGCAAATCGTTAACGTCCATTATTAAAAATGTGTTAAAATTTGATTTAAAGCTTTCAACAACATTAAATGAGATCGTTAACTTAAAGCTTTCAAAAACAACACTTACATATAACGACTAACGATGACTTAACGATTCAGTTAAAATGAATATACATGTAGTGTATTAAGATGTATTAGTACACTTTTGAAAGACTTCAAGACACATATCAAAGTAATTCTACTTAGAAAAAATGCTTACAATTACATTTCCATTCATTTTCATCAACAATTCTACTCGTAGTCATTCAGTATTCGTATCCGTATTATACACAGCTTCTAGACATACTTACTATGAGTATATGCCAATAGGAACTAGCATGGGATTCCACTCTTGATTATGTCATGCATTACTGATCAAATTTAACTTCTACCATGAACTAGTCAACTAATTAAAACTCGTTTTAACCCCCACTCACCACTCATCATTCACCACTCACCAATCAATCCATTTCACTTCCAATTCTCTTACTAATTCTCTCTCAAAACCTACACACACTTATGAACGAATTTTTCCAGTAAACTAATCATCATCTTCATCAAAAATTACTTCAAGAATCAAGCTATGATCATCATACGAAGAACACTTCAAGAACACTTCAAAAATCCTTTCAAGTTTACTACTTTACTTCCAAGCTTTCTAATCCATTCCAAGTAATCATCTAAGATCAAGAAACCTTTGTTATTTACAGTAGGTTATCTTTCTATTCAAGGTAATATTCATATTCAAAATTTGATTCGATTCCTATAACTATAAACTGTAACGACCCTACTTTTTCCGTTATCTTTTACCGTTAATTATTTAACGACCGTTAACTGTTATTCGTGCCACGTCATTTCTATGACCTATATTATTATTTTTGTAATAATAATATATTAATTATTATGTGCTATGTAAATATTTGTATTCATATTTTAAGTTATACGTTTCTACGTGTCGCGGATTTCTGTCCGGCGAATCTTTTCGGTTTTCAAACCAACGGTCGAGTTTTAGGGATTTTTAAGTCCTAATTATTTTAAATATGATATTTTAATGTCATATGTATATATATAGTGTTTATATATATTTTTTGTCGCGTGTTTGTTATCTCTCCGAATTTTCAATCGCGTAGTCGTGTTTTCGCGTTTCGGGCTTCGATCGAGCGTTTGGGCTAAAAGCAATCCATCGTTTTATGAACTTGGCCCACATTTGGGGCCCAACCCTCACCAAATGGCTGGACACCCCAAGAGGAGGGGGGTTTTTAGCCTTGTTTCTCTCATTTTTGATTTTTTATTCCCATTTTGGCATTTTAACATCAAACTTAATTTTCTCTCAATTTTTTTTCTCCCTCTTTTCTTCCATTTGAGCCATCGCCCATCTCAGCCAAAAACATCATCATGTTCAACAATTAAAAGCTTGGATCAACTAATGGTTTGCATAATCGGATTCTACACGTTCTCCTCTACGCGTCTACATTAATCTTTTCTCGATTAGGGTATAAACCCTAACCCTAGCTTTTTGATTTTTCTTATATTTTACTGATTTTATATGTTATATTGATAGTATGATGATTACATATTATTGTATTGATGATTGTATGCATAGAAATGCTCAAATATATATGTTTTCGGTTTGATTGAATTGGGACAGCAGCATTTTCGTTCATTTATGGTTATGTAACTGATATAAAAGTGAAATTAAAGTGTCTAGATGAGTTTCTCTCATCAAGACATTAATTTTAGACTCCGGATTCATGTCATTTCGATTCCCGGAGCTCTAGTTATGATTAAAATGGTGTTTTGTTGAGATTAAATTGTGAAAATTAATTGAACCACGTTTGGTCCGAATTTTTTACCACTTTTGGAGTCTTTAGGGTGTACTAGTGTGTTAGGATTGATGATGGTACGAACTTTCATGTTCGGGTCATCTAAATCCGAGCCACGGATCACCCGTTATGACTAAAACATGTTTTTGAACCGATTAAAGTTCCAAGTGGTGTAACGGCTGATCATCATGACTTGCTTACTGTTCTTGGTGTGTTCTTGAGTGTACCAATGTGTCGGGTGGTTTGATTAGGCGGAGATATATATAAGGCTCGCCGAAAATCGACACCCGGGGCTCAAGATATGACCCGATGAACTTTTAATTAAAACTTATAGTTAATTATTAAAACTTATGATATAAATAATGATTTTCATTATTATTAAATTACTTATGATATAAAAAGTAATTATTATAATTTAAGACTTATGATATATATTTATTATACCATTTAATAATTACTTATGATTTAATTAACATTTTAATTAAACTTATGATTAATAATACTTTTATTATTAATGGAAAATGGAAAATACTTATGATAAGTATTAAACTTATATTATGAGATTATTATTATAAGACTTATAATAAGGATTAATTAATTATTTAATTATTATAAGGCTTAGTTATTATTTAATTATAATTTAATTATTAAATACTTATGATTTAATAATTATAATTAGAAACTTATGATATGATTAATAATTCATTATTAATTAATAATACTTATGATATGATTTAAAATTTATTATTAATTAATAATACTTATATTATGACTAATATTTAATTAATTAATTAAATACTTATGTTATATTAATTATATCATTTAAACTTATGTTAACTTTAATAATTCATTTTAATTTAATTAAACTTATGTTATGACATAATTATACATATTTAACTTTAATTAACATTATAACTTATATTATTATTACAACTTACACTTTTAAAATTAATGTTGACTATGTTTGACCAAGGTTGACTTTTGAGTTGACTTTCGGATGACTTTGACATTTAGTTGACTTTTGTTGACTTTCCATATAAGAAAACTTTCCTAACTTAAAAACTTTCTAAAAATAGAAACTTTCTAAATATGAAAACTTTCTAAATTTGGAAACTTTCCAAAAATAGAAACTTTCCAAAAATAGAAACTTTCCTAAAATAGAAACTTTCCTAAAATAGAAACTTTCCAAAAATGGAAACCTGCTAAAAATATCAAATTTGTTAAAATAGAAAGTGTGTGTCCTTACGCTGTTTTGATCAAACCGATGCATGTTGAGTGTTGTTCTATGTCTACTTACAACATGTACAATAGCTATCATACTAAGACTTGACCTAAGTTAGTTATTTATATCGACCTGCTTTATTTATAGGTCGGCGTTGTGATCATTCCTAATCACTTTACTTCGTTTGCTGTTCGCATATTTGTGTGGTTACTTCGTTTGCTATTAAAGTGAGTTATAGTCCCATTTTTCTATTTTAACTCTTTTGGGATGAGAATACATGCAATTTATTTTATATTTTGGACACAAGTGGAAGTTGATTTAAATTATTCATTGTGAGTTGAACAAAAATATTCCCTAGTCTGGTATGTGATAACCCGGGAATTTCTGACCAAATTTAAACTTAATCCTTACATGATTTCGACACGATAAGCAAGATCTGTAATGTTGAGTCTCGAAAGTTTTGAAACTATATTCTTGTAAACAATTAACCTTTGACCATCCTCGACGATTCACGAACAGTTGTTATAAATAAATGTGTGTATATATATTTATATATATTAATATAATTATAAAGGTATGTATTAATTTAAATTAATATAATACAGATAAATCTTTTAAATTGAATTAAAATTTAAGTAATATATAAAATAATTAAGTTACTAATAAAATGAGTATATTATATAATTAGAAAATATTATGTAAATAATAATGTATAATATTATTACTTTCTGTATTATTATTGATATTATTATTAGTATTAATAATAGTACGATATAAATATGAAATCAGACATGTATAAATTATTAGATTTTTATATTTATATTAGTATTATTATTAGTAGTATTACTAATAGTATTATAATTATTGAAATTAATATTATTGTTATTATTAATAACATTATATTGCTATTATAGTTATTTTTATTATAAGTACTTCTTTTATTAATATTAGTGTTAGTATTTCTATTTCTATTTCTATAATCAATAATAAGTGTTATTAATATAAATTTTATTAATTAGAATTATTATTATTACATATGTATATATATATATATATATATATATATATATATATATAATTAGTATTAATATTGATTATATATATATATATATATATATATATATATATATATATATATATATATATATATATATGATATTGATACAATACGTAATACTTATCTATCACGATCAATCTAATTAAGTTGCTGCTCATGATTGGTACTTCATTCGCTGTATATCGAATTCTATATCAAGTAGCAAACAAGTTTGTTATCAATCTAGCTCACCTTTTTATTTTTTCTAATTAACTTTGTCCGCTGAGAATTTTGTCAAACGAATAAAAGAATCAATCAATTCAGGTAGATTTTTACGCATTCGATTTTTTTTTTCCTTTCATTGTCCATATCAATTACTCACACCCATTCCTTTCTTCATCTCCTTATTATACTGAAAGCCTCCATGATCACCTTCTTCCGAACCACCAAGACAGCACCTTACCGCCACCATAACAAACTATCTTAGCAACTGCTGCTACTGCTATGATTCTTTTCTGTTTTTGTTTACGATCAAACAAACAAACCACCTTCATTAACACCCACAAACCGGAACACCTTCATCAATATTGATCACAACCATTACACCGCCATCAGGTAAAATAATCTTACTACTATACTATCTTTCAAACACTGATGTACCTGCTGCTACTTAGACTTTTGTGTTTAAGTAAAGATGAGGAAGAATAGAATATCGAGAGTGATGTCAACGATAATGATAGTAAAAGAAGAGTTGGCGAGATGATAATTGACATCAATATAATACGTAAACAATGATAACGATTATGTTAAATATAATTGTTTTGGGGGATTTTGAAACTAAAGCCTAAAGAAGTGGGGTGATGGCCAACAAGTTGGGACGTGCTTTATTATTTTTTTGTGAACTAATCATAACAATAACTAAGTGGAAGGCAATGTCATAAGCACTAACCAATTTTTAAACGTGTATGTCCATATTCAAACTATCAATCACAAAGTTTAGGACTCATGTTGTAATGTGGGACGGCTCAAGAGTGACCGGCATTTTTTTTTCTCTACTCATAAACATATTGGGCATTATTAAATTGTCAATGGAGTGGTTGATATAGGATGCTGCATATGATTTTTTTTATTCGTGTTGGACAAGCCTAGGTTAATTATTGAATTAGAAACATAAGACAAGACATACATTCAATAACACACATGTATATATTTTTCTTTCGAACCTTGCTGCGTGAATTAATTATTTTCGAACAGTGAGCGAAATTAAGTATTGATGATGGTGAAGATGGTACTATGGAGGATGTCGACTAATACTTGTAACAAAATAATAATATTTGATATTAATTAGAACCGAACAAGTGGAGAGGAGAATTACTTGTTTAATCAAAGCCACTTTAGAATTATTATTTCCTTTTGGTTAGTGGACGACATATGACTAGAATGATGATGTACGTACGATGGTGATGTTTACAGGTATGAGATGTGAATATATAATGATGATTACCGATTATAATAATGTTAGAGAGCCACGATGATGATGATTAATAAGGTTGGCTGCAACTTGATTTTTTTTAACCGCTGGTTCATTTAGATCGGTATTGAGACTAGGGCTTATTAAAATCATTTGACGGGCTCAATTAGATTAATAGTTGGGCCGAGTTTAAGTTGGGCCAAGTGTTGTTAAATGTTTAAGGAAGAAGAAGGGTTCAGACGATTTGGGTTAAATATAATTAAGATGCATAATATAACAGAAGTGAATGGGTAGCGTAATGGTTAATGGTGTTTGCGAGTAAGCAGGATGTCGTGGGTTCGAGCCCGGGCAAGGGTGTGTATATTTTTTTTTTTAGGCTTATTACATAAAGGTAGCCTTTCTATTATTATTTTTTGTTATTATCATTATTATTTTTATTATTACTTTTATTATTATTATTATCATAAGTATTAGTATTATTATTAGTAGTAGTATTATTATTATAGTTATTAATATTAATATCATTATTTTTATAGTTATTATTATTAGTAGTCGTTATTATTAAAATTAACATTTTTATTAAAAAGTATCATTTTTATTAAAGTTATCACTTTATCATCATTTTTAACTCTATTATCATTATTATTATTTTTATCATTACTAATATTATTTTAGTATTATTATAATTTTAACAAATAAACGATATGTATATATATATAAAATATATTTAATACATATAACATAACAAAAATTATATTTTTATTTATTTTAAATATAAAAAATGAATATATGAAACATATAGGTTATTAATATAAAAATGATATAACTAATAGATTTATATACATATATATATATATATATATATATATATATATATATATATATATATATATATATATATATATATATATATATATATATATATATATATATATATATATATATATATATATATATATGTTCGATTACAATTATGAGTGTTAATATATATATAAATGATATAGGTTCGTGAATTCGAGGCCAACCATGCATTGTTCAGTATCGCCGTATGAATATTTTTACTACAAAATATTGTAGAGTGAGTTCATTTAATTGCCTTTTACTCTTTACATTTTTGGAACTGAGAATACATGCGCTACTTTTACAACTGCTTTATTAAATGCTTTTGAAATATATTTTGAACTATGAATACATGAAATGCTTTTATAAATGTTTGACGAGATAGACACAAGCAAAACATTCCTCGAATGAATTATGTGGACATGATAATTGCCACCATTGAATTATGTGGACGTGATAATTGCCACAATTGATATGAATATTTTTCTCCTGATTATTATTGCTTGGTAACCTAAGAATTAGGGAACATCGCTAATTTTGAGAATTAGTGCACGCTTAATTGACGCAAATCCTAAAGGTAGCTACCGGGTTTAACACCCCCACCCAGAATGTTCACTAGACGGAAGGGCTAGTGGGCGTGGTGTTTAGTACTTCGAAGTTTATATGATTATTATACAGACGAGATGTTCTGTTTTGGGGATATTTTTATGCGCATTATATGTTAAGGTCGGTTACTAAGTCAAGCTATGAAAGCAATGAAAAGTGAATGTTATGTATCGAGAGAATGATTTTTGTACACAGGTTATGTGTATGTTATTTTTGTGCACGAGATATGTGTACGGTTACTAAGATTTATGAAAGATGATTTCGTACACGAGAAAGGTGTACTGTATTTAAAAGATATCTCATGTACATTACAGGTGGGTATATAATTCGGGCCCATTTGTACCATGCAGCATTTAAATCTTGTGGTCTATCAAAATGATGAATTTTATTATTTTATGATAAACCTATGAACTCACCAACCTTTTGGTTGACACTTGAAAGCATGTTTATTCTCAGGTATGAAAGAAATCATCCGCTGTGCATTTGCTCATTTTAAAAGACATCATTTGGAGTCGATCATCGCAATGGGACCAGATGTTGGTGACTTTGTCCAGATAGATTAGGACAGGGTATGACATGTGGTATCAGAGCGGTGGTCTTAGCGAACCAGGTCATGCATTAGTGTCTAACTGATAGTTGTTAGGATGCATTCGTGAGTCTGGACTTCGACCGTGTCTGCGTGTTAAAAGTTTTGCTTATCATTTCGTGTCGAAAATTACCTGCTTATCATTCCTAGGGAATCACTTGCTTATCATCTTAAGTCTTGACACGTCTTACTGCATTTAGTGCATCGATAGTGTATAGACAAAAATTCATATCTTAACGTATCTGTTACTATAGACCTTTCCTGACAGCTTTCGTAGATTCCTCCGTAACTTATGGGATTTTAGTATTATATATGCATATATAAATCGAGTATTGCAGGGTACTAATCTACATCCTATAATCTATTTCATATCAAAAATCTTTCATCTGATCATACGATATGAATCCCTCAACCAGTTCGAGTCCCTCAGATTTCGATAGCTATTCCGACAGTTATTCCGACAGCTATTCCGACATGGAATTTCACTCGAGCTCTGAAAGCAGTGTGACCGACATGAATCAACCAATCAGCCATCATCAATTCTGGATGAGTTGGGGATGGGTTCGTAATCGACTTAGTCAATGGAGAGGAGAAGAGGGCGATCATTTCCATCAACAAAATTCACCTCTTGGCAATGAACCTGAAGCACTTACCGGCGAACCTATCCGAAACACCATTTTCACCCTTATTTCCAGAGTATCTCGTCACGATTATATATTATCTCAGATTCTAGATCTTATTCATTCGCTCGTTCGAACCGACAATCATCCTGGAGTAATAGCAGAAGTCAACGAGCTTCGCGCCCAAGTTATAGCTTTGGAAAATATGGTGCAAAGTTTACCAGATTCAGCAACATCACCGGCACCAACAGTACCATCAGTAACAGCACCAGTACCATCAACAATCCATGCCTCAACATCTCATTCTGTGCCTCGAGTATAATCATTGTACTACGTATCGTTCTACATGATTTATCTTCGTTCTACATGGCGATTATGTAATCTTTAATGTTTTAGAGATTATATATTCTTGTTCTAACGGTAAATCAAATGAGTTTAATATCATATTAACTCGTTAAATCCATAATTACACCTGAAGAAAATGTATATGTATATATATTTTCATAAAGATTGTAATTGAAAAATTCCTTTGTACAAACTGTTAATGGTGAAAATATTTTAACGGGTAGGTAATACCCGAGAAATATTTAGATTTCACATTAATAAGTTACACTGTACATTCTTAAAATCTGATTCAACATTCAATTACAATCCTACTTACATCTACAAAGATACGAATCCGTTCACCGCAGAATAACCATTTTCATTCAATTTCATATTTGGGTTTTGACTTATCAGAATCCAACAAGTGGCATAATGAAGAAAACATTGGATGAAAATAAAATTTGTTAGAAACAAACAAATTAACTATGAGAAAATTTGTTAAGAATCCACGCTAACTGTTCCTAGCTAATTGTTCTTAGTTAACTGATTACATTTTATTTATCACAATTTGTTTATCGTAATTTATATTCTCGCAATTTAATTTATAATCATTTAATTTCTGTTATTTATTTTACTCACTTTAAATATCGGGACACGTATACAAGGTTTTGACATATCATATCGACGCATCTATATATATTATTTGAAATTACCATAGACACTCTATATGCTGTAATGCTAGAGTTCGCTATACAGGGTTAAGGTTGATTCTACAATAATATATATACTTTGAGTTGTGATCGAGTCTGAGACGTGTACACGGGTCACGATACGTATTAATTAATTCGAATATTGTATATTAAACTATATATGAATTATTGGACTATTAACTGTGGACTATTGAATGTGGACTAATAACATTGGATAATTAAAATGAATTAAAATATTGATTATAACATATGAAACTAAATATTTCTTCAAGTTTGCCACTTGATTTCATCTTAAACCTCAATTGTATCTCGACGATTACAATCTGCGTTCAAACCTTTCATAATTCTTTAAAACACCTCAATCCAGAGGATGAACCAACCGCACTTCGTCTACGGAAGAAAAGATTGATGCATATGGTTATGCACCTGAAAACACTCGGAACTTGAATAAACGATTAACACGTATCTGTGCTAGCTCCTTTGGCATTGTTATTACTGAAAATAAGTCAGCAATTCCTTTTCAAATTAGCAAATTTTGTCACAGCTCCAGCAAGTCAACTTCGACTTTTCGTTCGAAACAACCTTATTATAACCTTGATATATAAGTGTGCTCTTTTATTGTTACCGGAGGACCTTTTATGTCCCACCATAGTACCATCAGCGTTTAATCATCTAAAAACACAATTCTCCTGAAAACCTCTCGGATTGATAACCGATGATTCAGATATCGTAGCATTAAATGCAGAGGAAACAGAAAAATGGTAGATGGTTTAAAACGGCCAAAAGTTTGATAATAAAGAATGGAATGTTGGGAACGCTCGATAGAAAATTTGGTACTGAAAAAAAAATTGAGCTAACCATGAAGGAGACCAAGGACAAATACAAGGACCAAACCCTATATTCAAAGAATCCAGGTAATTCTGGATCCGCCGAAATCTTTAGAGAATATCTTGTTCCGAAGTCATGTTAAAATATTGCGGAAATTTTTACTTCATCAACCTTCGAACTTAGAAATTCCAAAATATCATCATAAATATCTTTGATATTTCTGAGGATATTTTCATAAATATTCTTGTCCGAAATTATCTACCTCTTCGTGCTTTCTGTATTCCATTATATTGTAAACTTCTGTAAAATTTAAGTATAAATTATGAATGAATTGTGGAGAAGTGTTGGGAATTGAAGCATGGGTTAGTATAATATAATGATGCTCGACCAACGTGATTATATTACAGTAAGTCATGCTGAGTTTCTAATGAAACGTGATGCTGGTTCACAGTAGATCATACCATCATCATAAGTTATGTTAAATAACTCTTTAATTCTGATTAACTACTAAACATATCAAGAAAATATATTCTTGATGGTTCTATTCTCAGTAATTCAGGTAATTTGATAAATCAAATCATGCTGCTACCTTTCCTTTCTACCTTGTATATTATGATAATTCAAAACTCCATACCTACAAATTCTGGACCATTACTTGGGAAAAGAAAACAAAAGCATGAAGCTCCGACATAGAAAGGGAGTATAAATTGCAGCAAATAAGAGGAAGTATTAACTGTGAATGACAATGATTATAGAAGACAGAAGCAGGGATTTCGAAATATAAGGTAGAATATAAATCCTGATAATAACACATAAATTACAAACCGTGTATATCAATGTTTATCGCAACATAAAGACACGGGAGAATTAAAAACACTATAACCCCAAGGGCGAAGAGGAAGAAAACAGATTCCTCCGGTGGAAGTTGGAAGAGGAGAATGATTGTTACGATAGTCAGGACAAGAACAGTGATCAGAACTGGATTAAGCATTTTCACAATCTTTTGGATGTATGAACTAAGAAAGAAAGTATAGGAATGGTGAGAATAATGGAACGGAAGAGATTAATTTATAATGGAAATATCAGACAAAGTAATCGTGGCAGATCACCGTATTTAATTATAGAGATCTTAATTTCCTTATTCGCCGAAAAATCAAATCTTATAGATTTCAAAGATTTTCTTTAAATCCCTTGAATTTCGGAATTCAACCTAGACAACGTCAAACGTTAAGATGCACCTTATTTTCTAAATTCAACCCTGACCACATCAAAAGATAAGACGAATCTCTATTTCTTCATTTCACTCTTTTGTGATAGCTTCATTCGTACTCTTCGAATAATCGAATTGTTTTATCCATATTACTCAATGGTGATAAAACTATAATTATCCATTGATATTCGTCATGAAAACACTTTTATTGTTAGCCATGACTATCCCACCCAAATTTCGGGATGAAATTTCTTTAACGGGTAGGTTCTGTGACGACCCGGGAATTTTCCACCAAATTTAAACTTAATCCTTACTTGATTTCGACACAATAAGCAAGATCAGTAATGTTGAGTCTCGAAAGTTTTGAAACTATATTCATGTAAATAATTAACCTTTGACCATCCTCGACGATTCACGAACAGTTGTTATAAATAAATGTGTGTATAGATATTTATATATATTAATATAATTATAAAGATATGTATTAATTTAAATTAATATAATACAAATAAATCTTTTAAATTGAATTGAAATTTAAAGTAATATATAAAATAATTAAGTTACTAATAAAATGAGTATATTATATAATTAGAAAATATTATGTAAATAATAATGTATAATATTATTACTTTCTATATTATTATTGATATTATTATCAGTATTAATAATAGTACGATATAAATATGAAATCAGACATATATAATATATTAGATTTTTATATTTATATTAGTATTATTATTAGTATTACTAATAGTATTATTATTATTGAAATTATCATTATTGTTATTATTAATATTATATTGCTATTATAGTTATTTTTATTATAAGTATTTCTATTATTAATATTAGTGTTAGTATTTCTATTTCTATTTCTATAATCAATAATAAGTGTTATTAATATAAATTTTATTAATTAGAATTATTATTATTACATATGTATATATATATATATATATATATAATTAGTATTAATATTGATTATAGTATATACTTTATAAATACAGATATATATATATATATATATATATATATATATATATATATATATATATATATATATATATATATATATATATATATATATATGATATTGATACAATACGTAATACTTATCTATCACGATCAATCTAATTAAGTTGCTGCTCATGATTGGTACTTCATTCGCTGTATATCGAATTCTATATCATGTAGCAAACAAAGTCTGTTATCAATCTAGCTCACCTTTTTATTTTTTTCTAATTAACTTTGTCCGCTGAGAATTTTGTCAAACGAATAAAAGAATCAATCAATTCAGGTAGATTTTTATGCATTCGAATTTTTTTTTCCTTTCATTGTCCATATCAATTACTCACACCCATTCCTTTCTTCATCTCCTTATTATACTGAAAGCCTCCATGATCACCTTCTTCCAAACCACCAAGACAGTACCTCACCGCCATCATAACAAACTGTCTTTGCAACTGCTGCTACTGCCATGATTCTTTTTTGTTTCTGTTTACGATCAAACAAACAAACCACCTTCATTAACACCCACAAACCGAAACACCTTCATCAATATTGATCACAACCATTACACCACCATTAGGTAAAATAATCTTACTACTATACTATCTTTCAAACACTGATGTACCTGCTGCTATTTAGAATTTTGTGTTTAACTAAAGATGAGGAAGAATAGAATATCGAGAGTGATGTCAGCGATAATGATAGTAAAAGAAGAGTTGGCGAGATGATAATTGACATCAATATAATACGTAAACAATGATAACGATTATGTTAAATATACTTGTTTTGGGGGATTTTGAAACTAAAGCCTAAAGAAGTGGGGTGATGGCCAACAAGTTGGGACGTGCTTTATTATTTTTTTTTTGTGAACTAATCATAACAATAACTAAGTGGAAGGCAATGTCATAAGCACTAACCAATTTTTAAACGTGTATGTCCATATTCAAACTATCAATCACAAAGTTTAGGACTCATGTTGTAATGTGGGACGGCTCAAGAGTGACCAACATTTTTTTCTCTACTCATAAACATATTGGGCATTATTAAATTGTCAATGGAGTGGTTGATATAGGATGCTGCATATGATTTTTTTTTATTCGTGTTGGACAAGCCTAGGTTAATTATTGAATTAGAAACATAAGACAAGACATACATTCAATAACACACATGTATATATTTTTCTGTTCGAACCTTGCTGCATGAATTAATTATTTTCGAACAGTGAGCGAAATTAAGTATTGATGATGGTGAAGACGATACTATGGAGGATGTCGACTAATACTTGTAACAAAATAATGATATTTAATATTAATTAGAACCGAACAAGTGGAGAGGAGAATTACTTGTTTAATCAAAGCTACTTTAGAATTATTATTTCCTTTTGGTTAGTGGACGACATATGACTAGAATGATGATGTACGTACGATGGTGATGTTTACAGGTATGAGATGTGAATATATAATGATGATTACCGATTATAATAATGTTAGAGAGCCACGATGATGATGATTAATAAGGTTGGCTGCAACTTGATTTTTTTTAACCGCTGGTTCATTTAGATTGGTATTGAGACTAGGGCTTATTAAAATCGTTTGACGGGCTTAATTAGATTAATAGTTGGGCCGAGTTTAAGTTGGGCCAAGTGTTGTTAAATGTTTAAGGAAGAAGAAGGGTTCAGACGATTTGGGTTAAATATAATTAAGATGCATAATATAACAGAAGTGAATAGGTAGCGTAATGGTTAATGGTGTTTGCGAGTAAGCAGGATGTCGTGGGTTCGAGCTCGGTCAAGGGTGTTTATATTTTTTTTTTAGGCTTATTACATAAAGGTAGCCTTTCTATTATTATTTTTTGTTATTATCATTATTATTTTTATTATTACTTTTATTATTATTATTATCAAAAGTATTAGTATTATTATTAGTAGTATTATTATTATTATTATAGTTATTAATATTAATATCATTATTTTTATAGTTATTATTATTAGTAGTCGTTATTATTAAAATTAACATTTTTATTAAAAAGTATCATTTTTATTAAAGTTATCACTTTATCTTCATTTTTAACTCTATTATCATTATTATTATTTTTATCATTACTAATATTATTTTAGTATTATTATAATTTTAACAAATAAACGATATGTATATATATACAAAATATATTTAATACATATAACATACCAAAAATTATATTTTTATTTATTTTAAATATATAAAATGAATAAATGAAACATATAGGTTATTAATATAAAAATGATATAACTAATAGATTTATATACATATATATATATATATATATATATATGTTCGATTACAATTATGAGTGTTAATATATATATAAATGATATAGGTTCGTGAATCCAAGGCCAGCCATGCATTGTTCAGTATTGCCGTATGAATATTTTTACTATAAAATATTGTAGAGTGAGTTCATTTAATTCCCTTTTACTCTTTATATTTTTGGTACTGAGAATACATGCGCTACTTTGACAACTGCTTTATTAAATGCTTTTGAAATATATTTTGGACTGCGAATACATGAAATGCTTTTATAAATGTTTGACGAGATAGACACAAGTAAAACATTCCTCGAATGAATTATGTAGACGTGATAATTGCCACAATTGAATTATGTGGACATGATAATTGCCACAATTGATATGAATATTTTTCCCCTGATTATTATTGCTTGGTAACCTAAGAATTAGGAAACATCACTAATTTTGAGAATTAGTGCATGCCTAATTGAAGCGAATCCTAAAGGTAGCTACCGGGTTTAACACCCCCACCCAGAATGTTCACTAGACGGAAGGGCTAGTGGGTGTGCTGTTTAGTACTTCGAAGTTTATATGATTATTATACAGACGAGATATTCTGTTTTGAGGATATTTTTATGTTCATTATATGTTAAGGTCGGTTACCAAGCCAAGCTATGAAAGCAATGAAAAGTAAATGTTATGTATCGAGAGAATGATTTTTGTACACAGGTTATGTGTATGTTATTTTTGTACACGAGATATGTGTACGGTTACTAAGATTTATGAAAGATGATTTCGTACACGAGAAAGGTGTACTGTATTTAAAAGATATCGCATGTACATTACAGGTGGGTATAGGATTCGGGCCCATTTGTACCATGCAGCATTTAAATCTTGTGGTCTATCAAAATGTTGAATTTTATTATTTTATGATAAACCTATGAACTCACCAACCTTTTGGTTGACACTTGAAAGCATGTTTATTCTCAGGTATGAAAGAAATTATCCGCTGTGCATTTGCTCATTTTAAAAGACATCATTTGGAGTCGATCATCGCAATGGGACCAGATGTTGGTGACTTCGTCCAGATGGATTAGGATGGGGTATGACATGGTAACTGTAATCACTGGTTTCTACTGGTGAACGCGAATCCTACGGATAGATCTATCGGGTTTGACAACCCCATTTCGAACTAGTCGCGCTAGCAATTTGTAATCGGAATGTTTAGTACTTCGTATTTAGTTGAAGATACACTTGTTCGATGTATATTATTTATTGTGTTTGGCAAGGGTAAATAAATGGTTAAGTGGTTACCAGGTGGCTCACGGAAAACGGAATAATGTTTTTATATGTTTTCTAGCATATAATTTTGTGGTCCAAAAAGGAGTTTTTATGTTTTCAAACATAAATTTTTATGGTTTAAATTTAAATATTGTTTGCAATATTAAACCTATAATTCACTCAACATTTTTGTTGACAGTTACTCGCATGTTTTATTCTCAGGTTCATGATTGATTGCTTCCGCTGTGCTTAGAGAGTCTGCATATTTATGATGGCAGCTTTTGTTAAACATTAGCTTGCATTCTATTTTGATACATTTAATAGTGGATGTTGTTGACTTTGTTTTGGTCAAGTTTTGGTTAAGTAATAATGTATGGTTTTTCTAAACTTACATATTTTGGTAGGTTTCCTTTATAGGAAATCATTTTTAAATAAAGAATGCAAGGTTATTTATCAAATTCATATAGAGTTATGATCAAGCTGTGGGACCAAGATAACGATGGTCGTCAAGTGTACTTTGACGGGTCGTTTCAGTTGGTATCAGAGCGTTGGTTGTAGGGAATTAGGTTGCATTGATGTCGTTACCCGAGTCAATAGAGTGCATTAGTGAGTCTAGTCTACAGCCCGGCCTATAATACATTATTGTATGTGATTATTTGTATCGTATTGGTATGTACATTGTTATCATACATACATCTCTATTATGTTCTGAATTTGGGAGGAACTCCCATTCCGATTTAAACGTATTCTCCGATTCATGCGAACTTATCCTTATAAGAACACCTCGGATAGTGAAACCGAGGGATGTCATTCTTAACTCCTGAAATTCTCGACATTTCTATGTCATCTATTATGATTATGGATGTAATATTTGAGTTATATTACGCGAGATGTCATTCTTGACTTCTAAATGTTTGGCATTTCAATGTTAGCTATTATGTTTAGATATATAACATTCTTGTTATATTACGTGCCTTTGTGCCTTTGTGCCTATGTGCTTTGATTTTTGAACCGGAAAACGTCATTCTTGACTTTCAGAGATTCTTGGTACTTCGAAGACATTTTTATGTCATCGTTACTCCTATTCATTACTTTTGATGTTTTTGTCTCTTATGCTATCCTTAGCACATTGTTTAAGAAATCGTTTTTAAAGAAATTGTGTGGAAATTCGCGGTTGATCGCGTGTCCTGACCTCATGTAGTGCTATTGGAATGGAACTATGAATTAGTGAAATATAATGGCGTCAGGCCAACGTGATTATATTACGTTAATTCATAAAGAAGTCCCAATATTGTGACATGAGGAATTGAAAGCGAGTCAAAGAAAATTTTTACACTACTTATTCAGAAATTCTGATGTATTACATGGGTAGGGAAAACATTCATTATCTTATTTGTTGATATACGAGAAGCTTGTTTTAACCAGATTATCTATCTGATGCTCAATCCTTCATAACTCGCTTGTTAGCAACAGCTTCGCTCGGGAACAGTTTTGGCCCAGGGACTTATGTCCTGATAACAGTCAAAACAACATTTAACTCATTGGTTTTCATGACCTCGTAACATTTGTTGGTCAAATGTCACACGACGATTCAAGTCCTTTACTCGATCTTCCACGATCTTACTTCAACTTGTAACCTCTGAAATACAGATACTCTGTTTATCATCGAGAGTTTTACACATTTGTTTAATTGGGTGGTTCTCACGAGATTTATGGGCGAATAGAAGTAATGAAATATTTTGTCATGTATACAATTTATAAAATCATATATGTACGTATGGATTCAAATGAATAAATTTACCCTTACCTATTTTGGCTAGTATATATACTAAATCATACCTTTAAAATTATTTTAAAACCACACATTTATTGAGCTGTTTGACTAAGTTAATTTGTTTTATATAAAATGGTACACGTTGTGCCTACTTCTAAATTTACTAAGAACTTCGTTCCGTTTATGTTGTCACATCAAACGTTTAAAGCTTTTTCAAAACTCCTTTGATTGATTTTATCAAATTTTCGCAATACACTACAAAGTGTTTGGATCACAGTTCTTCTCATCCTCCGTTTAAGGATGAAACTTACCATTAAGTTCATTGATAGAAACTCTTACACTACTTTGGATGCCGATTTTATAATATTTGTTGGAAAGTCTTTGCGCTCATAAAATTTTCCCTCTTATGGTTGGACATGGTCGAAACGCGGACAGATAAATCAATTTTCTGGGGAACACTCAATGGTCACCCTATTGTAGAAAAGGCACTAGGTGGGTTTCTACCCTAACTGTTGTTATAGTGGGTATCATGGATATATATTACATAAACCGTCTGAGGAGTTTCTACTCTCAATATTCGCTGTCAACCGCAACATCAATCCTAGGATTCAATACTTTGAGGTGCGCAAAATCATTTTTGGAGATTCATCTCACCTGGAGTTAACTATTCTTTATAGTCCACGATTCACGTTTCCTTTCATCCGCACATAAATTTAAGAATATGGATGAATCCTATATTTTCTCGCTCATTGTACAAGGAAGTTCACTCGCGTTGAAATATCACACCTTTCGTACGTCTTCCTTTCAAAAATGTAATGAAAATTTACTTTGAAGTCCATGATCCTCGTTATATCCTTTGAGAGAATTGCCTTAAATATCTATGTCACCGATATGACTACTCCATATATTTCTTCCTTCATTATTGCAACTATGTTTCATTCGTACCAGTTCGTCACCTTGGGGAGCTCATGTTTTGTTTGTTAAGAAGAAAGGTGGTTCGTTCCGATGGTGTATTGATTATCGCGAGTTGAACAAGCTTACGGTTAAGAGCCGTTACCCTCTTCTGAGAATTGATGATCTGTTCGATCAACTTCAAGGTTCGTCCATTTATTCTAAAGTTGGTCTTCCTTCTGTTTATCACCAATTGTGCGTTAAAGAAACTAATATTCCTAAAACCGTTTTCCATACCCGTTATAGTCACTGCGAATTTCTTGTTATGCCGTCCGGATTGACTAACGTACCTGCTGTGTTCATGGACCCCATGAACCGTGTGTGTAGCCCATATCTGGATAAATTCTTTATCGTTTTCATCGATGATATTCTTATCTATTCCAAGAGTAATTAAGAGCACGAAAAACATTTGAAGTTAGTGCTCGATTTGTTAAGAAAGGAAGAGCTATATGCTAAATTTTCAAAGTGTGCGTTCTGGTTGAAAGAAGTTCAATTCCTTGAACACGTTGTTAGTAACAAGGGAATTCAAGGTGATCCTGCTTAGGTTCGTCAGTTTCTAGGGTTGGCATGTTACTATAGAAGGTTCATTCAAGATTTCTCTCGTATAGCGAAACCTCTGACTGCTTTAACGCACAAGGGGAAGAAGTACGAGTGGAAGGATGAAAAGGAGATTGCTTTTCAAACTTTGAAGAAGAAGTTGACTACCGCTCCAATATTATCACTACCTGATGGTAATGATGATTTTGTTGTTTATTGTGATGCTTCGTGTTAGGGCTTTGGTTGTGTTTTGATGCAACGAAAGAAAGTCATCGCTTACACGTCACGTCAGTTAAAAGTCCATGAACAGAATTATACAACCCATGATTTAGAGTTGGGAGTTGTTGTGTTTGCACTTAAGATTTGGAGACATTATTTATATGGGGTCAAAAGTAAAGTGTACACTGATCACAAGAGTCTTCAACATATTCTTGAACAAAAATAGCTAAATATGAAGCAGTGATGACAGGTTGAGACGTTGAATGATTATGATTTCGAACTTTTATATCATCCTAGAATGGCCAATGTTGTGGCCGATGCTTTGAGTCGAAAAGAGAGAGTTGAACCTCGTAGGTTTAGAGCCTTAAATATGACAATCCGAACTAACCTCGCTAGGAAGATTCTTGAGGCACAACAAGAAGCCTTGCAGGAGGAGAATTTCGTAACGGGAAGGTCAGAGGCTTGAGTAAACAATTGAGGTACAAACCGATGGCACTCGGTATTTTAGCTGGACGTCTTTAGGTTCTGAAATTTGGTAATTTGTGACAACTTGTTTTAGATGAGGCTCATAAGTCTAGGTACTCTATTCATCCTGGTTCAGAAAAGATGTATCATGATCTTAAGGAGCTGTATTGGTGGCCTCATTTGAAGGCTGATGTGGCTACGTATGTGGCTAAGTGTTTGACCTGTGCTAAGGTTAATGCTAAACTTCAGAACCGTCAGGACTTTTGGTGCAACCTGAAATTCCCGAGTGGAAGTGGGAAGGTATTACGATGGACTTTATTACGAAGTTACCGAGAGTTCTGGGTGGTTATGATACCATTTGGGTGATTGTTGACTGACTTACTAAGTCAACTCATTTCTTGCCAATTAAAGAAACAGATTCAATGAAGAAGCTTACTCGTTTGTATTTGAAGGAGATTGTTTCGAGACATGGTGTTCCCGTATCGATTATTTCGGACTGAGACAGTCGAATTACATCGAGGTTTTGGCAGTCCTTACAAGATGCTTTGGGAACTAAATTGGATATGAGCACTGCTTATCATCCACATCGGATGGTCAGAATGAAAGGACCATCCAAACGTTGGAAGGCATGTTGAGGGCATGCGTAATTGATTTTGGTAATGGTTAGGATAGATACTTGTCGTTGGCTAAATTTTCTTATAACAACAAGTTATCATGCAAGTATTAAAGCCGCACCGTTTGAAGCTCTGTATGGTAGAAAGTGTAGGTCGCCTGTCTGTTGGAATGAGGTTGGGGATGCTCAACTCACAGGTCCAGAAATTATTCATGAGACTACCGAGAAGATCGTACAGATTAAAGAAAGATTGAGAACCGCCAGAAGTCGGCAAAAGAGTTATGCTAATAAGAGAAGGAACGATATTGAATTTCAGGATGGTGATCGTGTTATGTTGAGGGTATCACCTTGGAAGGGCGTGATACGTTTTGGTAAAAGGGGAAAGTTGAGTCCTCGTTTTGTTGGACCGTTTGAGATTATTGAGAGAGTTGGACCAGTGGCTTATCGTTTGAAACTGCCACAAGAACTCAGTGTTGTTCATGATGTTTTTCATGTATCGAATTTAAAGAAGTGTTTGGCCGAGGCCGATAAGACTATTCCTCTGCAGGAACTTCATGTTGATAAGAAACTTTATTTTACTGAGGAACATGTTGAAATTATGGACCGAGAGGTTAAGACTCTTAAGCAGAGTAGAATTCCTATTGTCCGGGTTAGATGAAATGTCAGACGCGGTCTCGAGTTCACTTGGGAGCGTGAAGATCAGATGAAGCAGAAGTAGCCGCATTTGTTCCCAGATGTTGGGTCAACCCCTGCACCTGCTTAAATTTCGGGACGAAATTTCCGTAACGGGAAGGTACTGTAACGATCCTACTATTTTCGTTATCTTTTACCGTTAATTATTTAACGACTGTTAACTGTTATTCGTGCCACATCATTTCTATGACCTATATTATTATTTTTGTAATAATAATATATTAATTATTATGTGCTATGTGAATATTTGTATTCATATTTTAAGTTATACGTTTCTACGTGTCGAGGATTTCTGTCCGGCGAATCTTTTCGGTTTTCAAACCAACGGTCGAGTTTTTGGGATTTTTAAGTCCTAATTATTTTAAATATGATATTTTAATGTCATATGTATATATATAGTGTTTATATATATTTTTCGTCGCGTGTTTGTTATCTCTCCGAATTTTCAATCGCGTAGTCGTGTTTTCGCGTTTTGGGCTTCGATCGAGCGTTCGGGCTAAAAGCAATCCATCATTTTATGAACTTGGCCCACATTTGGGGCCCAGCCCTCACCAAATGTCCGGACACCCCAAGAGGAGGGGGGTGTTTAGCCTTGTTTCTCTCATTTTTGATTTTTTATTCCCATTTTGGCATTTTAACATCAAACCTAATTTTCTCTCAATTTTTCTTCTCCCTCTTTTCTCCCATTTGAGCCGTCGCCCATATCAGCCACAAACATCATCATCTTCAACAATTAAAAGCCTGAATCATCTAATTGTTTGCATAATCGGATTCTACACGTTCTCCTCTACGCGTCTACATTAATCTTTTCTCGATTAGGGTATAAACCCTAACCCTAGCTTTTTGATTTTTCTTATATTTTTCTGATTTTGTATGTTATATTGATAGTATGATGATTACATGTTATTGTATTGATGATTGTATGCATAGAAATGCTCAAATATATATGTTTTCGGTTTGATTGAATTGGGACAGCAGAATTTTCGTTCATTTCTGGTTATGTAACTGATATAAAAGTGAAATTAAAGTGTCTAGATGAGTTTCTCTCATCAAGACATTAATTTTAGACTCCGGATTCATGTCATTTCGATTCCCGGAGCTCTAGTTATGATTAAAATGGTGTTTTGTTGAGATTAAATTGTGAAAACGAATTGAACCAGGTTTGATCCGACTTTGTGACCACTTTTGGAGTCTTTAGGGTGTACTAGTGTGTTAGTATTGATGATGGAATGAACTTTCATGTTCGGGTCATCTAAATCCGAGCCACGGATCACCCGTTATGACTAAAACATGTTTTTGAACGGATTAAAGTTCCAAGTGGTGTAACGGCTGATCATCACGAATTGCTTACTATTCTTGGTGTGTTCTTGAGTGTACCAATGTGTTGGATAGTTTGATTATGCGGAGATATATATAAGGCTCACCGAAAACCGACACCCGGGGCTCAAGATATGACCCGATGAACTTTTAATTAAAACTTATGGTTAATTATTAAAACTTATGATATAAATAATGATTTTCATTATTATTAAATTAATTATGATATAAAAAGTAATTATTATAATTTAAGACTTATGATATGTATTTATTATACCATTTAATAATTACTTATGATTTAATTAACATTTTAATTAAACTTACGATTAATAATACTTTTATTATTAATGGAAAATACTTATGATAAGTATTAAACTTATATTATGAGATTAATATTATAAGACTTAAAATAAGGATTAATTAATTATTTAATTATTATAAGGCTTAGTTATTATTTAATTATAATTTAATTATTAAATACTTATGATTTAATAATTATAATTAGAAACTTATGATATGATTAATAATTCATTATTAATTAATAATACTTATGATATGATTTAAAATTTATTATTAATTAATAATACTTATATTATGACTAATATTTAATTAATTAATTAAATACTTATGTTATATTAATTATATCATTTAAACTTATGTTAACTTTAATAATTCATTTTAATTTGTTTAAACTTATATTATGACATAATTATACATATTTAACTTTAATTAACATTATAACTTATATTATTATTACAACTTACACTTTTAAAATTAATGTTGACTATGTTTGACCAAGGTTGACTTTTGAGTTGACTTTCGGTTGACTTTGACTTTCGGTTGACTTTTGTTGACTTTCCATATAAGAAAACTTTCCTAACTTAAAAACTTTCTAAAAATAGAAACTTTTTAAATATGGAAACTTTCTAAATTTGGAAACTTTCCAAAAATAGAAACTTTCCAAAAATAGAAACTTTCCTAAAATAGGAACTTTCCTAAAATAGAAACTTTCCAAAAATGGAAACATGCTAAAAATAGAAACTTTCTAAAAATAGAAAGTGTGTGTCCGTACGCTGTTTCGATCAAACCGATGCATGTTGAGTGTTGTTCTATGTCTACTTGCAACATGTACAATAGCTATCATACTAAGACTTGACCTAAGTTAGTTATTTATATCGACCTGCTTTATTTATAGGTCGGCGTTGTGATCATTCCTGATCACTTTACTTCGTTTGCTGTTCGCATATTTCTGTGGTTACTTCGTTTGCTATTAAGGAGAGTTAGAGTCCCATTTTTCTATTTTAACTCTTTTGGGATGAGAATACATGCAATTTATTTTATATTTTGGACACAAGTGGAAGTTGATTTAAATTATTCATTGTGAGTTGAACAAAAATATTCCCTAGTCTGGTAACTGTAATCACTGATTTCTACTGGTGAACGCGAATCCTACGGATAGATCTATCGGGTTTGACAACCCCATTTCGAGCTAGTCGCGCTAGCAATTTGTAATCGGAATGTTTAGTACTTCGTATTTAGTTGAAGATACACTTGTTCGGTGTATATTATTTATTGTGTTTGGTAAGGGTAAATAAATGTTTAAGTGGTTACCAGGTGGCTCACGGAAAATGGAATAATGTTTTTATATGTTTTCTAGCATATAATTTTGTGGTCCAAAAAGGGGTTTTTATATTTTCAAACATAAATTTTTATGGTTTAAATTTAAATATTGTTTGCAATATTAAACCTATAATTCACTCAACATTTTTGTTGACAGTTACTCGCATGTTTTATTCTCAGGTTCATGATTGATTGCTTCCGCTGTGCTTAGAGAGTCTGCATATTTATGATGGCAGCTTTTGTTAAACATTAGCTTGCATTCTATTTTGATACATTTAATAGTGGATGTTGTTGACTTTGTTTTGGTCAAATTTTGGTTAAGTAATAATGTATGGTTTTTCCTTTATAGAATGCAAGGTTATATATCAAATTCATATAGAGTTATGATCAAGCTATGGGACCAAGATAACGATGGTCGTCAAGTGTACTTTGACGGGTCGTTTCATAAACTATCTTAATTCGAGTAAAAATCTTAGTTGAACTTGTTTTTGTGTCATGATCCTACTTCAAGAACTTTCAAGCCATCCAAGATCCTTTGAAGCTAGATCATTTCTTGTCACTTCCAGTAGGTTTACCTACTAAACTTGAGATAGTAATGATGTTCATAACATCATTCGATTCATATATATATATATATATATATATATATATATATATATATATATAACTATCTTATTCGCAGATTTAAACTTGTAATCACTAGAACATAGTTTAGTATATTCTAAACTTGTTCGCAAAAAAAGTTAATCCTTCTAACTTAACTTTTAAAATCAACTAAACACATGTTCTATATCTATATGATATGCTAACTTAATAATTTAAAACCTGGAAACACGAAGAACACTGTAAAACCGGATATACGCCGTCGTAGTAAAACTGGGGGCTGTTTTGGTTTGGATAATTAAAAACTAAGATAACTTTGATTTAAAAGCTATTCTTCTACGAAAATGATTTTTATTATGAACATGAAACTATATCCAAAAATCATGGTTAAACTCAAAGTGGATGTATGTTTTCCAAAATGGTCATCTAGACGTCATTCTTTCGACTGAAATGACTACCTTTACAAAAACGATTTGTAACCTGTATTTCTGACTATAAACTTATAATTTTTCTGTTTAGATTCATAAACTTAAGTTCAATATGAAACCATAGCAACTTAAATCACTCAAAATGGATTTAAAACGAAGAAGTTATGGGTAAAACAAGATTGGATAATTTTGTTTGTTGTAGCTACGTGAAATTTGTAACAAATCTATACAAATCATAACTTAACCAACTTATATTGTATTATACATGTATTCTAACATATATTATGTAATCTTGGGATACCATAGACACATATACAATGTTTTGACATATCATATCGACCCATCTATATATATTATTTGAAACAACCAAAGACACTCTATATGCAGTAATGTTTGAGTTAGCTATACAGGGTTGAGGTTGATTCCAAAATAATATATATACTTTGAGTTGTGATCGAGTCTGAGACTTTTAGACACTGGGTCGTGGATTGATTCGAGATAATATATATATATTTATTTATTTCTGTACATCTAACTGTGGACAACTAGTTGTAGGTTACTAACGAGGACTGCTGACTTAATAAACTTAAATCGTTAAAATGTAATAAAAATGTTGTGAATGTATTTTGATCATACTTTGATATATATGTACATATTTGTTATAGGTTCGTGAATCGACCCGTGGCCAAGTCTTATTTTTCCGACGAAGTGAAAATCTGTGAAAGTGAGTTATAGTCCCATTTTTACTATCTAATATTTTTGGGATGAGAATACATGTAGTTTTGAAAATGATTTACAAAATAGATACAAGTATTGAAACTACATTCTATGTTGAATCGTTATACCGGATATCGCCCTTGTTGAACTTGGTAGCCTAAGAATTGGTTTTTATTATAATTGCCACCAATTGACGCGAATCCTAAAGATAGATCTATGGGCTTTGACACGCCCCAGTCAGAGAATTTGAACTTCTTTAGTACTTTGATATTTATATATGGGGATATTCTAGATGCATTTGTTAATGTCGGTTACCAGATGTTCAACCATATGAATGATTTTTATGCAGATTGCATGTTATTGAAAGATGAAATCTTGTGGTCTATTGTTACAATTTGATATATAGGTTAAACCTATAACTCACCAACATTTTTGTTGACGTTTAAAGCATGTTTATTCTCAGGTAATTATTAAAAGCTTCCGCTGTTGCATGCTAATTTATGGACAAGAGTTGGAGTCAGCATGCTTGTATAATATTGTTTAAAAACTGCATTCGAAGACATATATATTGTTGTGTAATATTATTGTAAACCATTATGTAATGGTCATGTAAAAACGCTATATTTTAGATTATCATTATTTGATAATCATCGTAATATTTTAAAGGTTATGGTTTGTTTTAAAAATCGAATGCAGTCTTTGAAAAACGTCTCATATAGAGGTCAAAACCTCGCAACAAAATTAATTAATATGGAACGTTTATAATCGATATGAACGGGACATTTCAGTATGTTAAAGACATTGCGGAAGGAGAAGTTGTATGTAAAATTCTCCAAATGTGAATTTTGGCTAAGGGAAGTTCAATTCCTTGGTCATATTGTGAACAAGAATGGTATTCAAGTAGATCCGGGGAAGATTGAGATGGTAAAGAGTTGGGGACGACCGACTACGCCTACGAAAATCCGAAGTTTTCTCGGATTGGCCGGTTATTATCGTCGGTTTATCCAAGAATTTTCTAAGATCGCTTCCCCATTAACGAAATTAACGAGAAAGAACCCGAGATTTAATTGGGAGAATGAGCAAGAAATTGCTTTTTAATTGTTAAAAGAGAAGTTATGTCAAGCTCCGGTGTTAGTATTGCCGGAAGGGGTAGAAGAAATGACGGTATTGTGATGCGTCTTTAAATGGGCTCGGGTGTGTTCTAATGCAAAGAGGTAAAGTCATCGCTTACGCCTTTCGACAATTAAAGGAACACGAAATGAGATATCCGACTCCTGATCTTGAGTTGGCGGCGGTTGTTCATGCGTTGAAAATTTGGCGCCACTATTTGTACGGTGTCAAATGTACGATTTATTCGGATCACAAGAGCTTAAAACATCTTTTTGATCAACGAGATTTGAATTATCGTCAACGTAGATGGATGGATGTGGTAAAAGACTACGATTGTGAAATACTTTATCATTCGGGTAAGGCAAATGTGGTCGCGGATGCGTTAAGTCAGAAGAGTCAACACCCGGCAATACGAGTAGGGTCGTTAAGCATGATTATTACTAACGATTTTCTTGTAATGCTCGGTGAGATTCAAATTGAAGCTTTTGTTAACAACAAGCATGAGGAACGAATAGTGGGCCAAACGGAGTTTATTACCTTAGGTCTGCATGGTTTGTTATCTTTTCAAGGAAGAGTGTGGGTGCCTAGAATGGGAGATTACCGACGAGTGCTACTTGATGAAGCACATAAGTCAAAGTATTCCATTCATCCGGGCGTGACAAAAATGTATCTTGATTTGAAGAAAGAGTATTGGTGGTCGGGCATGAAACGTGATGTTGTAAAGTATGTTGAACAATGTGTCACGTGTTTGCAAGTTAAGGCCTAGCACCAAAAGCCGTATGGTAAGTTACAATCGTTGGAAGTCCCGAAATGGAAATGGGATCACATTACCATGGATATCAACCCAATTTGATTCGATTTGGGTGATAGTTGATCGGTTAACGAAAAGTGCCTTGTTTCTTCCCATTCGGGATACTTTAGCTAAATTATTTATCAAGGAGGTGATATCGAGGCATGGGGTTCCTATATCTATTATTTCGGATCGAGACACTCGTTTTACATCTCGGTTTTGAAATAAGTTTTGATAAGGCTAAAAAGGAACATATATTTCATAGCATTATCCCTCAAGAAAGACAAGATTTTAGTTGCAATTGTTCTATTTTCAAGTAATATTCGTTTATATTAAATAAGTGCAAAGACAAAAGGCAGATTCGACGAATTGAAGACACAAAGGTCCGAAAAGCTAAAAAGTACAAGATACAATTAAAGTGGTTCAATTTATTGATGAGAAACGTCTAAAAATGACAAGAGTACAAGTTACAAAACGCAAAGTACAAGATATTAAATTATACGAAAGGACGTTCGAAAATCCGGAACCGGTACCCGAGCCAACTTTCAACGCTCGACGCAACGGAGCTGAAAGTACAAGTCAACTATGCACAAGAATATAATATAATATTTAAATAATTCATAATAAGAATAATATTAAATAATAAAAAGTTGTTAATTGAGCATAGTTCAGGGGTCATAAGTGAAAATTTCAATTTATCATTTGCCTATAAAAGGCCATCTAAATCGATGATTTAGATACACCTTTTTCCAATCTTATTTCTTTCTTATGTAATTTATATTTATATTTATAATATTAAGTTTAATTTAAGATTAATAATAATTGGGTTATTGTAAGAAATGTTTTACGGGTTTTAAAGTCGAAACTCTGCCCGTGTAACGCTACGCGATTAATCACCACTGTAAGCTATGTTCTTCCTTTTTAAATTAATGTATCGTAACTAAGTTATTATTATGCTTATTTGAGCCAAAGTAATCGTGATGTTGGGCTAAAATATTAAGAAGGGGTTATTGAACTTTGGACCATAATTAAGGTTTGGGCAAAAGACCGACACTTGTAGAAATTGAACTATTGACTATTAATAGATGAGGGGTATTGTCTAATTGAGTGACAACTCATTGGAGTCTGTCGAACCTATCTTCAAATTAATTAACCTAATAATTAATAATGATTATGGTTGTCCTATTTAGTGATGTTCATATGGAATCTGTTATAATCATTTAATTAATCAATTGGGTTGGGTAATTGATTATTCATTCTGATCAAGTGGATGAATTAATATTCATAAACTAATTAAAACAGGGGTGGATTACATACAGTGATAACTGGTGTAATTGTTGACAGAAGTGATAACTGCGTCACAGTTTAAATCCTTAATCAGTTGGAATATTTGACTTCGGGTATAAGGGTAATTTGACGAGGATACTCGCACTTTATATTTATGACCGATGGACTATTATGGACAAAAACCAGATAGACGTATCAAATAAACCAGGACAAAGGACAATTAACCCATGGTAATAAATTAAAATCAACACGTCAAACATCAGGATTACGGAAGTTTAAATAAGCATAATTCTTTTATTATATTTCTCATCGTATCTTTATTTACTGTCATTTTATTACTCGCAATTTTATTTACTGTCATTTTATTTATTGTCATTATTTTACGCACTTTAATTATCGTCATTTATCTTTACGCTTAAAATATAGAATCGACAAACCGGTCATTAAACGGTAAAACCCCCCTTTTATAATAATATTACTACTTATATAATTATATATATTTTGTATAAATATAGTTAAAAATATAGTAAGTATCACCAGCTCCCTGTGGAACGAACCGGACTTACTAAAAACTACACTACTCTACGATTAGGTACACTGCCTATAGTGTTGTAGCAAGGTTTAGGTATATCCCATCCGTAAATTAATAAAACTTGTGTCATATTTCGTCGCATTTTGTAGTAAAAATTAATACTATTTCGTACACCCCGCTGCACACATCAAGTTTTTGGCGCCGCTGCCGGGGAGCGCTAAAACGCTATATTTTTAATTATAATAATATTGAAATAAAATATAATAATATAATAATATTGAAATAGAATATAATAATATAATAATATTGAAATAGAATATAATAATATTTTAGAATCAATACGTAAAGTTTTAAAAAGTCGTATTTATTAAATACTTCAGGGGTATATTATGTAACTTGTAATTAATAATTTCTATCATATCGCTTTCATGTGAATAGTAAATTAATTAATTTCTTTTCATTTACTATTCATGAATAGTAAATGAATTAAAAAAAAAAGTTTTGAAAAAAAATAATAATTATAAAAAAATTATTAATTTGTAAAAAAAATCGTTTTTAAAAAAAAAAAACGTAAAAAAAACAAAAAAAAACGTAAAAAAAAAAACAAAAACGTAAAAAAAATAAAAAAAAAACGTAAAAAAAAAAATTATTAAAAAAAATATTTTTTTAAGATTTTGTCTATAAAAAAAATGTTTTTTTATTTTTTTATTTTTAGTTTTATTACCTTTAGATTTTTAGACTATAGTCGCAACTTTTAGTATTAAGTTTAGTTTTGCCATAGTTATTTTCTTATTTTTATTTTTCGATGCCTTTTACCTATGTATCAATTACAATTCCAATTAGTAATCTCTATTTGTAGTTTTAATTTTAAGATAGTGATAGTTATAAGGTTGGATTAATCGCGTGTTTTTAAAGTCTTATAAGCCACTCTTCGCCTTTTTCGTTTTTCGACGCGCAATCTATTTCTTCCTTATTTCTCGTCATTCTAGTTATAGGACATAGAATTTTATCTACATCTAATCTAATATTTCTTAAACGGAAAGAGAAATTATTTAAGCGGTTAAGTTAATAGACGTTGACATTTTTCTGGTTCGTAGTAATAGTTGGATTTGTACGTGGACCGGGTTGTTGGAGCCAAACAGTCCTCAATTATATTGAGACCAAACGAATCCTGCCCCTCTGCTGCATCTTTTGGCTATTCGAAACGTGGGCAAAAATCAGAAAAGTCTATTAATTGGATAGCTTATATAAGTTTTTCTTATTATTTTTATAACTAATAGGATATTCTGTGTATGCACCGAGCAAGACGTTCGTCGCCGGTCATACGTTCACCACCTGTAACTCGATCAAGACATTTAGCAAATATCGCCGCCATTGATTTTTCTTTAGAATCGTCATCCAGTCGACCAAGTACTCAAACTCAAATTTCCGATAACCCAGTTTTTGAAACAAACCTCACAATTGAGAATCCGGAGAATACTCAGGGACAATTCCGAGACCCTGATCCACTAATTATTCCTCCAGAACCACCAATCATTCAAACAGAGATTGTTGAGGAAGAAACCATTAAATTAGAAACCTCTAGTGATTCGGATACAACACTTCCAATCATGGAAAATCTAGAACCTCTAAGTATGGAAGACCGAATGAGAGCTACACGCACGGGCCAAGGTCATGCCATTATTAAGCCAAACGTTAATGCGCCAGATTATGAAATCAAAGGACAAATTCTACATATGGTAACTAACCAATGCCAATTCAGTGGTGCGCCGAATGAAGATCCGAATGAACACCTTCGTACGTTCAATAGAATTTGTACACTATTCAAAATCCGAGAAGTAGAAGACGAACAAATCTATCTCATGTTGTTTCCCTGGACTTTAAAGGGAGAAGCCAAAGATTGGTTAGAATCGTTACCTGAAGGGGCGATTGACACATGGGATGTTTTAGTTGAAAATTTTCTTAAACAATTCTTTCCGGCATCCAAAGCCGTGAGACTTCAAGGAGAAATTGTTACGTTCGCGCAAAAGCCAAATGAAACATTATATGAGGCATGGACAAGATTCGGAAGGATGTTGAGAGGATGTCCTCAACATGGTTTAGACACTTATCAAATAGTACAAATATTCTACCAAGGTGTCAACGTTGCTACACGAAAAGACATCGACATAACAGCTGGTGGTTCCATTATGAAGCTTACAAAATTATTGATAACACAGCCTCCCACTCGCATGAGTGGCACCAAGAAAAAGATATTTTTCGTTCATCTAAAGTGGCTAGAGCCGATTCTAGCCATGACTTTGATTCCGTTTCAGCAAAAATAGATGCTTTCGAAAGACGAATGGAAAAGATGAATAAAGATATTCACGCAATACGAATCAGTTGTGAGCAATGCGGTGGACCACACTTATTGAAAGATTGTCACATTGAACTAACGATGGAACAACGAGAGAATGTTTCCTATATGAACCAAAGGCCGGAAAATAATTATCAGAATAATTATCAACCGCCAAAGCTAAACTTTAATCGAAATCAAAACATTCTTTACAATCCAAATGGACCCAACAACAACTCGTACAACCAACAAGGTCCGAATAACCAACCAACTCAAAACAACACTTTCAATCAACAAAGACCTGGCTTATATAAACCACAACAACAAACCGAAGAGAAAAAGTCAAATATGGAAGACGTGGTATTCAAGCTAGTTGAATCTCAAACACAATTTATTGAAACTCAAACCCAAACGAACGAGAGATTTGATCAGTCATTAAGAACTCAACAAGCTTCCATTTTGAATCTAGAAAAACTCGTAGGTACTCTTGCTAGCATGATGAGTGAGAGGGAACAAGGAAAGCTACCGAGTAATACTGAAGTAAATCCTCGGAATGAGAATGTTAATATGGTTTCAACGAATTCTGAAAAACCAGCACCAGAAGATGGGAAGGTTTTAGATGAGAGTAACAATGAAGAAGTTACACCACCACCACCCGAGTATGTAAAGCCAGTGGTGGCACCATACAAACCACCCATCCCGTTTCCAAGAAAAGGAGTTGAGTATGAGCAAGTGATAGGTAATAAAGATTGTGATACCTCTGGAAAGAAGAAGAAGAAAAAGAATAAGAAAGTGCAAGAAACAAAAGCCGTAAATATAAACCCGGTGAAGACAGTTCCACCAAAACCTCCACCTAGGGTAGGTGATCCGGGTGAATTTATTGTTCCTTGTCTACTTAGCGATTGTGTCATGTATGATGCACTAGCAGATTTAGGTGCAAGTGTGAGTGTTATGCCTCTTTCATTATATAAGAGATTAGGTGTAGGTGAGTTAAGTTCAACGGATATGAGTGTTCGACTCTTTGATCAAACCATTAAGCACCCAGTTGGAATTGCTGACAACCTACCCGTTCAAGTAGGTAATTTAACCTTTCTAGTCGAATTTATTGTCATTGACATAGAAGATGACCCAAACGTTCCTCTAATTTTAGGTCGACCATTCTTTGCGTCCACCGGGGCGTTATTTGATGTAGGAAATGGAAGAATGACACTTAGTAGTGGTAACAAATCGATCACCTTTATGATTCGAAAGTCTAAATCTCCAACAACCAAAACCATTGAACCAGCAAAAACGATTGGTAACAACCATGTTGTTTTACCAACTCCAACGGTAGTGCTTAATAATAATAAAACGCCTAAGTGTGGGGAAAATGAAGTAACACCTAATGATGACATGATAACAAAGAACCCCGTTGTTGATACGAAATTAAATGATCCCGTTATTAATAGTTCAATGAAGAAACTTATTAAACGGATTCGCGATGCTAGAACCAAGGGGAACTTTAAGTTATGTAACCGGTTAGTATCCAATCTATCACCTAAAGAAAAGGAGAAACTAGTTGAAATTGTGGATATTACACAGGAATCCGACCAATGGCTAAAAGAAAAAGTCACGGATATGCAAGTTGATTATGGACCAAGAGAAATTAACGATGAAGTTAATCACAATTTTGACACCACGGCTACCTAAGTGTGGGGAGATTCAAATGTTCTAAAAAGAAAATGCTATCTAGAGTTAGTTGTTCTGTTCTCGTGTAGTTTCGAGAATGGAACCCGATTGGTCTTTTCCGCTAGCAGACACTAAAGAACTAGTTTTCTCCCTCCATTCTGAATTTTTGTTTTGTAGGTTTTTTTTTATGAAATTAATATGCATTTTAATTTAAGTTTTTAAAAACAAAATTTACTTTAATTCATTAAGTTTAAAAAATGATTTCTAAAATTCGTCGTGAGTTAAAGACTAGGTCGTTGAGCCGAAATTGCTTTACCCGAGGGCAGGGCGACAAATTTTGTTATCATTTAATTTTATTGATCTAAAGTATGCAAAAAAAAAAAAAAAAAAAAAAAAATATTATATTAATTTTTGAACGTAGGGGTTATATACCAAACTTCAAAAATATGTATATATGTTTGTATTTTATGTTATGTACACAACAGGGTAAAACAGCGCACTTTCAAAGACTGTCATTAAGTTCAACAAAAAGCTACTAATTTTGATGACAAGGCGCAAAATATCAAATGTGATGTAAAATAATATGCTTACAAACTGGGTATTTTTAATCACTTTTCTACACTAATCACCCTCATGAATTTATAATTATAGTCTGATTTCATGCAAATGAGGGCATTGCATGATCTCAAGTGTGGGGAAGGGTTATAAATTCTCTCGGGTTTACACTTAGTTTATTTGCCAAATTTTGTGAAAATTTGAAAAATTTTCAATTAAATGAACTCAAAATCATGTTTATACATATTTATGAACGATGAAAACTAGGTGATAATACCGAAATTATCGTTACCTCGAAAAGGACATAAATTGAGAAACACCCTAAAACGCTTGAATTCATTTAAAATGAAAAAGAAGAAAATAAAAAGGCAAAGAAAGAAACTAAGTGTGGGAAGAATGTACCAAGTTATTCAATTTAAAACATATATCACATATTTTTGTACAAGATTATTGCAGGTACTTTTGCTTTGGACGATACTAATCAGTTTTACCCGGTTTACTGTAATACATTTGAAAGAAAGATGGATCTACACGATGAATCAATTCCATCATTAAAAGGAAGTAAAGTCTTCCGAAAAAGACACGCGCTTCTTGATTTAGGTCATGAAGTTGTCGTCCAGACCAGCTGTAGGTTGACGAAAAATCTAGAAAAGTCATCACTAAAATCAGCAGGAAATCCACGGACCTCAGCATCAAACAGGGTCGCCAAGTGGTCAGATTTATCCTAACCATGAGAAGGATTTATCTCGTACAATGGGGATGCACCGTGCAAATTAGCTTGATAAGACTAATGAATCAGATCCCCAGAAAAGGATAATCTCCTTAAAGATTAAAAATCAGCTTTTAAGACTGATAATACTCAATCCTAGAGATTGACCTTAAAGATTGAGAATTCAAACTCATGGAATTCGATGATATCTAAACTCGAGCATGAACGAGAAAATATTTTGATCAAAAATACAAACCGATTTGTTTTCTGAAAAACCATTTTCAATGCGTTCATTACCATTGAACGTAAAATCCTAAGAAATTCACCTGGAATTCATTAGGTCACCTGAACCAAATCGGGTGTCAACCGTAAGAACGGTGGTTGCATAGCATGGTCGGAGACAGGACCTTGTGCCAGACCGAAAAATTATAGGATGATCTTTACTATCGCTCCTACCAAGGATAGTTCTAGCATCCGACACGTTAATAAGACCATAATCATCTGCATGTCACGGGACATTGCCTTAACAGTTTCTTGTTCATCGCTTTCCTTTACAACCGGACGGTAGTTTACCGAAAGGTAATATACGGAACAAGTAAACTGGATGTGTGCTTTCCGATACCGGGATAGCAGTGGATTACACGAACCTAAAAGTTTTAGCCAAAATATTGATCCACAAATATATTTTGCAACACCGATGATGGATCAAATCAGAAAACTTGTCTAGGGTAAAATCTAGCTTGAATTTTCAAAAGATCAGATGTTTTCATAAAGATCCAATTTCCTTAATGGATCTAAATTTTTATAGTCATGTGGGACTGTAAACCATATCGTTACTACCATTGTTTATACCGCCATATCAAAATCACTGATGTACAAAGTGTGAAGAATAAAGAAGTGATTCTAGTATTTCAAGACTGTATTGCTTGAGGACAAGCAACGCTCAAGTGTGGGGATATTGATAAGGCTAAAAAGGAACATATATTTCATAGCATTATCCCTCAAGAAAGACAAGATTTTAGTTGCAATTGTTCTATTTTCAAGTAATATTCGTTTATATTAAATAAGTGTGAAGACAAAAGGCAGATTCGACGAATTGAAGACACAAAGGTCCGAAAAGCTAAAAAGTACAAGATACAATTAAAGTGGTTCAATTTATTGATGAGAAACGTCTAAAAATGACAAGAGTACAAGTTACAAAACGCAAAGTACAAGATATTAAATTATACGAAAGGACGTTCGAAAATCCGGAACCGGTACCCGAGCCAACTTTCAACGCTCGACGCAACGGAGCTGAAAGTACAAGTCAACTATGCACAAGAATATAATATAATATTTAAATAATTCATAATAAGAATAATATTAAATAATAAAAAGTTGTTAATTGAGCATAGTTCAGGGGTCATAAGTGAAAATTTCAATTTATCATTTGCCTATAAAAGGCCATCTAAATCGATGATTTAGATACACCTTTTTCCAATCTTATTTCTTTCTTATGTAATTTATATTTATATTTATAATATTAAGTTTAATTTAAGATTAATAATAATTGGGTTATTGTAAGAAATGTTTTACGGGTTTTAAAGTCGAAACTCTGCCCGTGTAACGCTACGCGATTAATCACCACTGTAAGCTATGTTCTTCCTTTTTAAATTAATGTATCGTAACTAAGTTATTATTATGCTTATTTGAGCCGAAGTAATCGTGATGTTGGGCTAAAATATTAAGAAGGGGTTATTGAACTTTGGACCATAATTAAGGTTTGGGCAAAAGACCGACACTTGTAGAAATTGAACTATTGACTATTAATAGATGAGGGGTATTGTCTAATTGAGTGACAACTCATTGGAGTCTGTCGAACCTATCTTCAAATTAATTAACCTAATAATTAATAATGATTATGGTTGTCCTATTTAGTGATGTTCATATGGAATCTGTTATAATCATTTAATTAATCAATTGGGTTGGGTAATTGATTATTCATTCTGATCAAGTGGATGAATTAATATTCATAAACTAATTAAAACAGGGGTGGATTACATACAGTGATAACTGGTGTAATTGTTGACAGAAGTGATAACTGCGTCACAGTTTAAATCCTTAATCAGTTGGAATATTTGACTTCGGGTATAAGGGTAATTTGACGAGGATACTCGCACTTTATATTTATGACCGATGGACTATTATGGACAAAAACCAGATAGACGTATCAAATAAACCAGGACAAAGGACAATTAACCCATGGTAATAAATTAAAATCAACACGTCAAACATCAGGATTACGGAAGTTTAAATAAGCATAATTCTTTTATTATATTTCTCATCGTATCTTTATTTACTGTCATTTTATTACTCGCAATTTTATTTACCGTCATTTTATTTATTGTCATTATTTTACGCACTTAAATTATCGTCATTTATCTTTACGCTTAAAATATAGAATCGACAAACCGGTCATTAAACGGTAAAACCCCCCTTTTATAATAATATTACTACTTATATAATTATATATATTTTGTATAAATATAGTTAAAAATATAGTAAGTATCACCAGCTCCCTGTGGAACGAACCGGACTTACTAAAAACTACACTACTCTACGATTAGGTACACTGCCTATAGTGTTGTAGCAAGGTTTAGGTATATCCCATCCGTAAATTAATAAAACTTGTGTCATATTTTGTAGTATTTCCTAGTAAAAATAATACTATTTCGTACCCTCACGCTACATCATCAAGTTTCATGAAGATATGGGTACACAATTGAGAATGAGCACGGCGTACCATCCTCAAACGGACGGTCAAACCGAACGTACGAATCGAACATTAGAGGATATGTTACCGCCGTGTATTATTGATTTCGGTGGTAGTTGAGATGAGCATTTGCCCTTGGTGGAATTCTCATACAATAATAGTTATCATACTAGTATCGGGATGCCACCTTATGAGATGCTTTATGGGCGGAGGTGTCGAACTCCGATTTGTTGGGGTGAAGTGGGTCAAAGAGAAATCGGGAGTACCAATTTAGTTCTAGAGACGAATAGCAAGATTGAGATGATTCGGACTCATTTGAAAGCGGCTCAAGATAGACAAAAGTCGTATGCCGATAAACGTAGATGATTGATTGAGTTCCAAGAAGGTGACATGGTGATGCTTAAGGTTTTGCCATGGAAGGGTATTATTCGATTTCGAAAACGGGGAAAGTTAGCTCCTCGGTTTATTGGGCCGTTTAAGATTTTGGCTCGTGTTGGTGAAGTTGCGTATCGTTTGGAATTACCCGAAGAGCTTGCGGGGATCCATAATACATTTCATGTTTCCCATCTCCGTAAGTGTCTTGCGGATGATTCTTCATGGATGCCATTAGACGAAATTGAGCTAAACAACAAGTTAGAGTATGTTGAGGAGCCGATTGCTATACTCGATGAAAAGGTGAAAAGGTTGAGGAACAAAGAGATGAGGGCTTATAAAGTTCAATGGCATCATAGTAAAGGTTCCGAGTTTACATGGGAGCCCGAAGAGTTTGTGTTGGTTTATCTTCCCTCTTGTCATGCGGCTTGGAACGCGAGGATGCGCTCCGATTCAAGTGAGGGAGAGTTGTAAGACCCAAATAATTATTGTACCGATTGTAAATAGAGTACATAAGGTGTGGATTGCATTGTATATTTAAACAGAAGTCAGAAGCTGTCAAGAGCATGGTGCGCGCAGTGCACAATTATAGGTGCGCGTAGCGCACTAGCCCTGTGCACAGTTTTCTGCTTTTTAAATGAAAGTTTATGAGGGGCATTCTTGTCTTTTCACTTGAGGACGAGTTCAAGGCTGTAAATGGCCAGTTGTGTGGTGGATGAAACACTTTCAATATTTCCACCAACCACTTCATCTCTCCAATTAAAAATTCTAGAGTGAGAAACACTTTGAGAGAGAGAAAGCTTAAATCAAAGAGGAAGAAGTTGATTTCGGGCCAAACCGCATGTGTTAAAGTTTTTCATCTAATCACTAGCTACGTTGTGATTATGGTGGTAAGCTCTAACTTTGATTTCCTTATTTTAATTTGTTTAAGGGTTAGGGTTTAAGTTAGTGATAAACATAAAACCTAATATTGTTGATTTTGAGGGTTCTTGGGTAAGATTGAGTCATGAAGACTCAATAATAACTAACCTAGGGTTTCAAAGTGTTAATTGGTGATTATGAGTCTTAATTGGTTAGTTAATCACTAGCACACCTTGATATTAAGTAAGTGGGTGTTATTTGGGTGTGTTGATGACCCAAAATGGGTGTGCTAACCTTGATATGGGTCAAAATGACACTTGGGTGGCGAGTAAGTTGGTTCACCAACTTGAATGTGTGATTAATATTGTGTATAATGTAATAGGTGCGTTACGTTGAAGGTTGCGAGCTCGATTTAGCATTCACCAAAAGGCAATAAGGTGAGTGGAATAATTATACATGTGTGTATGTAATGTATTTACTTGTGCGAGATGGGATGTGGGTTTTAAGTTCGGGTATGCGATACCACATCGTGTTAGCATGGGATGAGGGTTTAAAGTTCGGGCGTTCGATCCCTCATTCTCATGTGTGGCATGTGATATGAGTTTAAATTTCGGGCGTTCGATACCATATCATATGTATGTGTGCGGGCGTGAAGTTTGGGTTTAAAGTTCGGGCGTTCGATACCACATTTCACGTGACGGGTGGGTTTTAAGTTCGGGCGTCGATACCACCCAAGGGACTAGTGATGCATACTAGTGGCGTCTGCGTGGCTAACGGTTCATTCGTGAGAATCGTTCCCTTTGTGTTTTGGATAACCATGGTTATGTAATGTAGTGTAGCATATTATATCGTTCACGTTATATGCTATTGTTGTGCTAGCTTGTGTTATCGGAGGTTTAGCGTTATACTTTGCGTTGGTATGCTAATTTAAATGCTAGCGTGTATGTGGTAATTGTGTAAGTGATTGCAAGTAAGTAGGTTATATATGTATGTGTATAATTATTGCATTCACTAAGCGTTTTGCTTACCCTCTCGTTGTTTACCTTTTTATAGGCTCTGGCGTGGAGAAGGGTAAGGGCGTTCGTTTGGATTAGAGATCCCGCTTTGTTTTGATAGGGGACGCTTTTTGGAAGTGTTAGCTTTTGAAGTTTGACCTAGATTTGGGTAGTTTAACCCCCAAACATCATGCTCTAATGTCGTTTGAAATTTAAACTAGTGTGGTCGAAACTTACATTTTGTGTGAAACTCGTATTTCGGCCATATGTGGGCCCGGTTCGTAAAACTTGTTTTATTATTGAAACGTGTTAATTTTACATATTAGAACATGTTGTGAAAAGCGTTTCGCCTAAATATGTCGGGAAGTGGGAGATCTTTATTTGAAAATTTACAAAACCGGACAGAAGCTGAATTGGCCTGTGCGCGCCACGCACCCTAAGGTGCTGCGCGCCGCGCACTGTTCTGTATATAAAAAAAATTCACGTTTAAGTTGGATAACGGGTTGGGTTGTTACATATATGTATAATTATTGCATTCACTAAGCTTTAACTTACCCTCTCGTTGTTTATCTTTTTATAGGCTCCGGCGTGGACAAGGGTAATGGCGTTCGTTTGGATTAGTGATCCTGCTTTGTTTTGATAGGGGACGCTTTTGGACATGTTTAGCTTTTGAAGTTTGGCCAATATGTGGGTAGTTTAACCCCAAACACCATGCTCTAGGTGTCGTTTGGAATTTAAACCCTTATGGTCGAACTTGTATTTTTGTACGAAACTCGTAAAACGGCCGATGTGGGCCCGATGTTGTAAAACTTGGTTTTATGGTGGAAACTTCTTAGTTTTAATTATGTTAACATGTTGTGAAAAGAGTTTCGTTTAAAAGTGTCGGGAAGCGGGTTTTCCGCTCGAGTAAGTTGGACATCCAGATCAGAACCCGGTAGTTCATTTGGACGCCGTCCAAGCCTTCTTTGCTGGACGCCGTCCAGATAACTGGACGCCGTCCAGATGTGTTGATTCAGAAAAGTTTTTTGTTAAGGCGTGATTTTAGTATATCGAAGTCGGGTTGTTACACCCTTATTAGAATGACTGAAGATGTATAGACCTTCATATAAACTACCAGTCACTATGGTCTTCTGTGAAGCATGCATATTTGTCAAAACCAACAAACAAAGAGTTATCGCTGACCAAACAATACAAAAACAGCAAACTAACACAGTAATCAGGAGCAACCAACACATTTTTAGTGTGAGTTTTTATGTTTGAAAATGAGAAAAATGGTGGTGCTATATTTTTGATGTGAAAACGTTATCTAAAAAAATCTACAAAATCTAAAACATGTTAGGAAAGTTTATCTGAAAATATATTCCGGATAAGTCCAAGTCGCAAGGTTAGATCTTGCGAACATTGCGACTCGCAACTGCCCGACGATCGCAAGTCGCAGGGTACAATTTACCGGTCATGACAAGTAAATTACAGGTTGCGACCTGAAATTTAATACCCATGACCATTAAATGGTAGGCAGTAAGCTGGCCTTGTGACTTGTGAGGACATAATATTATTTATTACTATTAGAGTGTATCGTTATAGCTTGTTTGAAAAATTGACGTCTCGATAAATCTCTATTAAAAATAATATCACCAAAAAGTTATCCCATGTGAAAGATTTATATAGGATCGAGCCCATTAATAATAAAATATATTCTACTTAAACCTAAATGTATATATTACTGATACTGATGGCCGCTGAATTTTCTTCAGCACCTCCGATTACATATCCCGCAAACGGCAACCAACAACGGTGAGTATATACTACCGTCACTCTAATTTAAATTTCATAATTCGATGTATCGCATCTTCCCCATATTTTAAGCCTAGAATAATTTTTAATGTTATGTAGTTATCCTAACAAAGTTGTTTACATGCCATTAAATTAAGGCGTTTATAAGATGCATGACATAAATTGGTAAATGGATGTGGTTTTCCTGTTCAGCTACTACTTTTTACTCAAAGTTAGGCGGATGTGTTCCTAATGAGTTTTCGAGAATATTTTTTTTTAAATGGTTTTATTTTTTAGAGTAATTAAGAAATGGTTTTTGACAAAAATTTTTTTATAGAAATAGGTAAACCAATGTTTAAAAGATCGGTTTGTCAGTGAAGTGCCAAACCGGCATTTCATTTGCCGGTTTGGGTCCTCGTAAACCCTAACCGTATGTATACGTAGTCAGATGCAAACCGGCATTTCATTGCCGGTTTGGACCTTGATATTTACCGTTTTTTCTAGTTTTTTCAGTGTATTATTACTGTATTTTTCAGTGTATTGTTACTGCAAAAGCTGCAATCTATCATGTCATTGTTTGAGTTTGCATTTGAATTTGCCAGCCAAAAATTTTATTTATAGAGTTATGATTGAAATCAATTAATCTCAATTTCATAGTGATTACATGTTGTTCTTTAATCACTAAAACATCTCATATTACTGAAAACACTAAAACACCATTATATTCATCACATACAATGGTCGAATTTACTGATTTTATGGTTCATTTTATTTGTGGTGGTAGAATTACATTTCAAAATGGATGGTTAACTGGTGATGACGATCATTTCCAAATGTTAAAACGGTTATCTTCAACACATGTGTTGACCACATCAAGTATAGAAGTGTCAGCAACAACATGTGTGTCAAGAAGATCGTTATTAATTTGACTAGTAGGATGGTAAAAATTGCAATCCTCCAGTTGGGAGTCCCAAAACATTGTTAAAGGTATCCATATCCCAGCAATATGGTATACCTTTCCACATAAACCTAACATTTTTGTCTTCTTCAGAAAAGGAAAAATGATGATAGAACTCACGTACACAATCAGGGTATACAGGGAAAATGTCAGTTATAATAAAATGTCAGTTATAATAAACAACACTGACAATTCTTCAAACTGTTCGTATGTGAGTTCATGATCTTCTCTGGGCTCAGTTCCTCTTAAAAAACAAACCCCATCGAGGATTGTCCTGTGGGATATTGGAATTTGACGACGACGATTCATAGTCTGAAAAAAATGTGAAAACTTATAGTTTGGGATGCAATTTACAATTTGACAACAACACTCAATACTACTGTCCGTTTAAATAGAACTCAAAAAATATTAAAGTAGCATGCAAACCGAATTTTGAAAAGTCGGTTTGTCAGTAAAAGGAGCCAAACCGACATTTCAAATGCCGGTTTGGGTGTTTCTACGGGTCCACAGCAAAACCCTAATATCCGTATACCAGTTTCGTATAAAAATATTCAAACCGGCATTTGAAATGCCGGTTTGGGTTTTTCTACGGGTCCACATCAAAAACCTAAATATCGTATACCAGTTTCGTATGAAAACATCCAAACCGGCAGTTGAAAAGCCGGTTTGGTGTCCAAACTGACAAACCGGCAAATCAAAGCTCGATTTTCCTATTTTTATAAAAAAAAATTAAAAACTATTTCTGTAAAACCTATAAATATATTACTATTTTTAAAAACTATTTCGACTGGTGACCTCTTAGGGCTCCAATCACCGGCTATATTGAAGTGATTATAACATGCCTCCTTAGTGATTCCAAATACTTACCTTTTAAGCATACAATAATTTTTAATGTTATGTGTTACTAATGAGAAAAAAACGTTCACCGGCTATATTCCGTTAGTGCATCACATGTTTATGTCTATTGTTGTATTGTATTGTATGTAGCGACCCGACCAAATCGTCATTGACGGCGTCGTCTACTTAGGTCCCGTTACGTGGTCATAAGTCTTTAAAACAACGTTTGACCAAAAGATATGTCGCCTTCATTTCAAAATAAAGATTGTTTCAAAGTTTACAAGAATTGTTCAACCAATAGTTAAGTTACAACGTTATAATACGAATGAAATCTAGGCGACACGATTTAAAGTAAAGTCAAAAGACGCTCCATGAAATGCACGTATACTCGACATCCAATGCAAGTATCAAATAATGAGCGGAAGCATGTATCATGTATCGTTCAAGGACCTGAGAAAAACATAGAAATCTGTCAACGAAAACGTTGGTGAAATCATAGGTTTAAGTAAGTAAGTACAAGTGAACCATAAGATTTGCATCAATGAAATAATAGTAATACATTCCAAAAGTTTGTTTCACGAGCACCCAATTATCAATGCTTAACATTTCCTTCCATTGAACCCCATCACTTAGTGCTAGAACATACACTGTTTCTCGAAAATATATTTCATTCGTAAACGGTAGCGAACCGTTTGAATGAGGGTTTGTCAAACCCATATGGATCCATACAACATAAGTTCTCGCTTACACCCGGCAAGTGTAACTAATGATAATCGAATTGAGGATTTTGTTCTAAACTCGTATGTAGAATGTTTGTTTTCCTGTACTTGTGTTCACTTAGTAGAAGAAATGTTTATGTTTTCTCATCCCAAATGTAAGTTCAAAAAGAGTAAAAGTGGGACTATGATCTCACCTTGTATGCACGAACCAAAAAGTACTTCGACAAGTAAACGTGCAGTAACAATGCTAGTCTTGACCTAAACAAATAGGTTGTATCAATAACGAAAGTCACGAGGGGTCAAAGTTGTTCAATTAGTCCTATGGCTCAATACGACTCGATTACGAAGCATGTGAAGCAAATAGTCAAGTTTCATGCAAGGTACGCGTATAGAAACAAGTTAGAAAGATTACATAAGTAATTGGTCAAGTTTGATTAAAAGTCAAACTTGGTCGGGTCAAAGTCAACGAAAAAGTCAACACGTTCGGGTCGGGCCTCGAACGAATTTTCTGAAGTTTTTAATCATATATAAGCATGTTGGAACAAGTCTCATGTGAAACGGAGGTCTAGAACGTCCCAAACATTTTTCGTTAAATGACAATCAAAACAGCCCACTTTAGGCTTATGGGACGGCGTCCCAAAAGGCCTAGACGGCGTCCCACTTTGAAGGGCAAGACGGCGTCTTGGACCCCTAGACGGCGTCTAGGTTTGAAAGTCAGGACGTCGTCCTGGGTATTGGGACGGCGTCTTGGCTTGTTTCCAGACCCTGGTTGCTGAAACTCCTAAGTGCACGAGTCCAAACATAAACCAACACAAATTACAACCCGCAAACATTCAAGACATGTATTTTATATCACCGGAAAGGTATTTTGACGAGGAACACAACTATGCACTTATCATCAATCAAACTTTCGCATACAACAACCAAAAACCGCATTTAGTGACCCTCATTCAATGCATATAAGTCATAAATGCTATTTAATGATTCGGTAACCAAAAGACATGAACAATATGCCGTTTCGAAGGTAATTAAGCATACAACACAACCTAACACTTATAATTAACACTTCATGTCATTTAATGCTTCAAAATCCATTCCTAGTTCATGAAACCCTAACCAAAAGTTACCAAATTTCATAATCAAGTTTAAGAGGTTTCTTTGATCAATCTTTACATCATAATGAAGCTAGTAACACTAGGAACAAGATTAAAACATGAAGTCTTAGCATCTAACAACACATGAACACTTAAAACTCAAGATTAAGCATGTTAACTTTCCATATGAACTAGTTACTCCAAAATATCAAAAACGAGCATACAAAACACATAACCAAACTAGACTTGAGCCATAGATACTAATTAACAAACTTATAACTTAAAAATCTCAAGAACACAAAGATTAGTGATTTAGAAAGTTACCCAAAATTGATGAAACCGGTATGAAATCGAAGAGGAGATCACGAGGAGTTCAAATATGTATTTTGTTTGGCAAGAAGATCACTAGCTCGGTTTTGGATGATGAATCTTTGTTCTTGAAGTTGAGAGGAAAAGTTGAAGTATTAAGAAATTGGAAGAGATGAATGAATGGATAGAATGAGAGTTTGACTCTTTGACCTAGTCACAAGTTTCAACATTTGGCAAGATTGGTCCCTCAACTTAAATCGGGTGCGGGAATTACCTAACAAGATAATTCAAACGCATATTAACGAGATGTGTTATAAACATCTAACGGAACTTAAATAGTTAAACGGAAAAGTTGACGGAAAAAGGCGGGATGTTACATTACCTACACCTTAAAAGAAATTTCGTCCCGAAATTTAAGCAGGCGTTGTAGTCGTTGTTTCTTCCTCGGAATCTGACGGTTCCGGAATCGGGAATAGATGCGGGTGCTTCTTTCGCATTTGGTCTTCTCTTTCCCAAGTAAACTCGGGTCCCCTTTTGGCGTTCCATCGGACCTTAACAATCGGGATCCGGCTTTGTTTTAATTCCTTTTCGACGTAGTCCACAATTTCAACCGGTTCCTCCACAAAATGGAGTTTGTCATTAATAGTAAGTTCCTCGAGAGGGACGACGATATCGGGCTCGGCAAGACACTTCTTCAAGTTAGATACATGGAAAGTAGGATGAACGGAGCTTAGTTGAGGCGGAAGGTTTAAACGATACGCGACGGTTCCAACACGCTCTAAGATCTCGAAACGACCAACATACCGCGGATTTAGTTTCCCACGTTTCCCAAAACGAATGACACCTTTCCAAGGTGCGACTTTTAACATGACGCGATCACCGACTTGAAATTCGAGGTCCTTGCGTCTCTTATCGGTATAGCATTTTTGACGACTCCGGGCCGTCCGAAGCCTATCTCGGATTTGAAGAATCTTCTCGGTGGTTTCGTGAATGAGTTCGGGCCCGGAAATTTGCACGTCACCTACTTCGGCCCAACAAAGAGGAGAGCGGCATTTTCGGCCATATAATGCTTCAAACGGTGCGGCCTTAATACTCGCATGATAACTATTGTTATAAGAGAACTCGGCGAGAGGTAAGTGCTTGTCCCAAGCTTTGCCAAAATCGACCACACAAGCTCGGAGCATATCTTCCAAGGTTTGTATCGTACGTTCACTTTGCCCATCGGTTTGAGGATGATATGTGATGTCAAAGCAGAGGGGTATAAAATACTATTAAATTTTAGCAGAAAATACTATTAAATACGATACAATTTTACACAAGATATTTATTTATTTATAGAATGGATATACTTAAACCTTGCTACAACACTTATAGGCAGTGTACCTAATCGTACAGTAGTGTAGTTTTTAGTAAGTCCGGTTCGTTCCACAGGGAAATCTTTAAACAAAGCTCAACGCTATATTAGTTTACTTTTATAAAAATACAAATATATATATATAAGTAATATTATTATTATAAAGGGGGGTTTTACCGTTTAATGACCGGTTTGTCGATTTTTAAACTTTAGTCGCAGTTAAAACCTAATGTAAAATATAAAATAAATACAAGACTTTAAATTAAAGCGTAAAGTAAATAATGATAATGAAATTGCGAATAATAAAAATGCGATAAAATAAAATTGCGATAATTAAAAAGTACGATAATTAAAAGTGCGATTAAATAACAATAAATAAAAGTGCGATAATTAGAAGTGCAATTAAATATAAAATAAAGGAATTTAAATATGAAATAAATGAATTATGCTTATTTAAACTTCCGTAATCATGATGTTTGACGTGTTGATTTTAGTTTTATGCCCATGGGTTAATTGTCCTTTGTCCTGGATTATTCAATATGTCCGTCTGGTTTTTGTCCATAACAGTCCATCAGTCATAAATATAAATTGCAAGTGTCCTTGTCAAATTATTATTATACCCGAAGATAAATATTCCAACTAATTGGGGATTCGAATTGTAACAAGGTTTTAATACTTTGTTTAATGAATACACCAGGTTATCGACTGCGTGTAAACCAAGGTTTTACTACTTTGTTAACAATTACACCAATTACCCTTGAATGTAATTTCACCCCTGTTTTAATTATTCTAGTGGCTATTAATCCATTCCCGTGTCCGGTTAAATGAACGATTATTCGTACATATAAATACCCAGCCCATCGTGTCCGATCGAGTGTATATGGTAATTTATAGGGACGCCCAATTGTAAATCTTTATATTAACATTAACAAACTTTCATTTAGTTAAACAAATATAAAGCCCATTAATAGCCCATAGCCTAGTTTCCACAAGTGTCGTTCTTTTATCCAAACCCCAATTATGGTACAAAGCCCAATTACCCAATTTTAGTAATTAGCCCAACATCATGATTACTTCGTTTTAAACAAGCATAATAATAACTTAGCTACGAGACATTAATATAAAAAGGTTGAACATAACTTACAATGATTAAAAATAGCGTAGCGTTACACGGACAGAATTTCGACTTACACCCTTACAACATTCGCTAACATAACCTTATTATTAGAATTATAATTAAAATTAAAATATAAATTATAAATATAAATATATTACGTATATATTGAGAGAGATTGAGAAAATAAGATGATAAATTCGATCAGAATTCGGTTGGCTTTATAGCCAGAAATGAAATTTGGGGCTCCGCGACTCGCGGCAAAAAGCCCTTCAAACTCCGCGAGTCGCGGAGAGGTATTTTCAATTCACACCCTTGGAGTTTCTGGCTGCCGACAGTTTTTAATATATATATATAATATATATATAATTAATATAATTAATTATATATTATATTATATTTATATACATAGTTAACTTGTAATTTTTAGTCCGTTGCGTCGAGCGTTAAGAGTTGACTCTAGTCCCGGTTCCGGATTTTCGAACGTCCTCGCGTACAATTTAATATCTTGTACTTTGCGTTTTGAATCTTGTACTCTTGTGATTTCGAAACGTTTCTTATCAATAATTGGAACCTTTTTGATTGTCTTTTGTTCTTTTGAGCTTTTTGGTCGTTTGCGTCTTCAAATCGTCGAATCTGTCTTTTGTCTTCACCTTTTATTATTTAAACGAATATCACTTGTAAATAGAACAATTGCAACTAAAAGCTTGTCTTTCTTGAGGAATAATGCTATGAAATATATGTTCGTTTTTAGCATTATCAAATATTCCCACACTTGAGCGTTGCTTGTCCTCAAGCAATATTGTCTTGAAATACTAGAATCACTTCTTTATTCTTCATACTTTGTACATCAGTGATTTCTATACGGCGGTATAAACAATGGTAGTGACGATATGGTTTACAGTCCCACATGACTATAAAAATTTAGATCCATTAAGGAAATTGGATCTTTATGAAAACATTTGATCTTTTGAAAATTAAATCTAGTTTTTATCCTAGATAAGTTTTCCGGAATAACCCTTTACCGGTGTTTGCAAAATATTTTTGTGGGTTTGGTGGGTTTCAGATTTGAAAATTTTAGCTCAAAACTTGCGGTTTTGTGTCACCCACTTGCTAACCTTGTATTTGGAAAGCAACACGTCCAGTTTACTTGTTCCGTATATTACCTTTCGGCAAACTACCGTCCGGTTGTAAAGGAAAGCGTTGAACAAGCAACTGTTTAAGGCAATGTCCCGTGACATGCTTTTGATTATGGTCTATAACGTGTCGGACGCAATTACTATCCTTGGTAGGAGCAATAGTAAAGCTCACCCTTATAATTTGTCGGTCTGGCACAAGGTCCTGTCTTTGACCATGCTATGCAACCACCGTTCTTACGGTTGACACCCGATTTAGTTCAGGTGACCTAATGAATTCCAGGTGAATTCCTAGGATTTTACGTTCAATGGTAATGAACGCATTGAAAATAGGGTTTTCAGAAAACAAATCGGTTTATAATTTTGATCAAAATATTTTTTTCGTTTAAGCTCGAGTTTAGATATCATTGAATTCCATGAGTTTGAATTCTCAATCTTTAAGGTCAATCTCTAGGATTGAGTAATATCAGTCTTAAAAGCTGATTTTTAATCTTTAAGGAGATTATCCTTTCTGGGGATCTGATTCATTAGTCTTATCCAGCTAATTTGCACGGTGCCTCCCCATTGTACGAGATAAATCCTTCTCATGGTTAGGATAAATCTGACCACTTGGCGACCCTGTTTAATGCTGAGGTCCGTGGATTTCCAGCTGATTTTAGTGATGACTTTTCTAGATTTTTCGTCAACCTACAGCTGGTCTGAACGACAACTTCATGACCTAAATCAAGAAGCGCGTGTCTTTTTCGGAAGACTTTACTTCCTTTTAATGATGGAATTGATTCATCGTGTAGATCCATCTCTTCTTTTCTTTCATCGGGTAAAACAGTTTAGTTTAGTCCAAAGCAAAAGTATTTTCAGTTATTTGTTACAAATATATGTGACATATGTTTAAAATAACTTGGTAAATTTTCCCACACTTGGCTTTTTATTTTTCTTTTTATCGTCCTCTATTCCATTTTAAATGAATTTTAACATTTTAGTTTGTTTCTCAATTTATGTCCTTTCCGAGGTAACAATAATTTCGGTGTTAAAACCTAGTTTTATCGTTCATAAATATGTATAAACATGATTTGAATTCATTTAATTGAAAATTTTTAAAAATTTTACTAGAATTGGGTAGTCAGTATATAAGACTAGGGCTGTTCTTTTTTTATCAGAGAGCACTAGATTCTAATACAACTACTGCTTTACTAGTATTTTTAATGGTAACCAAGTGTTTAATATAAAAATTTTAAAATCCGAAAGAATTTAATCCCTTCCCACACTTAAGATCTTGCAATGCCCTCATTTGCAAGAAATCAGTAACAATTTAAATTATTGAGGGTGATTTGTGTGAAAATGATTAAATTTTTACCAAAGTTTCCAAATATATTGGCGTTTGTTTGCTGAATGATAAATGGTGCACATCATTTGTTCATTCCGTCTTGTTGTTATTTCACATGTATTTTGCATCATTGTCGTCAAAATTACTTGCTTTTGCTGAACTTAATGCCAGTCTTTGAAAATGCGTTGTTTTACCCTGTTGTGTACATAAGATAAACTGCAAACATATATACATATTTTTGAAGTTTGGTTTATTACCCCACATTCAAAAATTATTAAAATCTAAGAATAAAAGTTAGATAATTATAAAAATGATTACAATATTAACAAAAATATTAAATACATCAATAATTACAAATTACATAATAATAAAAAAAAAATAAGTAAACTAAGGATGATATTGGTACCAATAGGGATTCCACGCATAACCATAAGTGCTATAGAATGCCTCGGCAGGGTCATACGTAGGATATGGTGGCTGCATCTCTATCGACCAAGGAGGGAAGACGGGTTTCGGTGTAGGAATATAGTTTCTACCTATGTGTTGGCAATGCGCTATGATCTGGTTCTGATGAACTTGCCAATCTTCAAATGCTCTCTGTCTAGCATTTTCGTATTCCTGAGAAGCTATAAACCTATGAATTTCTTGCCCCCCTCCTACATTACCTTGTTCCTGGTTTCTCTCTACCTGTGGATGTCTACCATTGTATCGTACTGCGGCGTTATTTTGCCGCTTCAACACTTTCGCACCATGGTATACATTTAAACCTATAGTGTCGCGGGGTTCTGGCTCTTCTACTAATAATCCCCCCCGACTTATATCCACACCGAGATATTCACCAATCAAAGTAATAAAAATACCACCTCCTATTATGCTATGTGGACGCATCCCTCGAACCATAGCTGATAAATAATAACCCACACAATATGGTATACTTACAGCGCTGTGTGGGTCTCGAATACACATATGGTAAAACAAATCTTGTTCATTTACCTTTTCTTTGTTTTTACCCCTTTGTGTAATCGAGTTAGCTAAAAATCTATGTATTACTCTTAATTCGGCTCTATCTATATCCAAATAAGAGTAGTTTCCCCCTTTAAAACGGTGATGGCTTGTCATTTGACTCCACACACCGTGTGTATCAAAATTTTCATCTATTTTCCTACCGTTTAGTATCAATCCTCTACAATCGGCAGACGCTAACTCCTCAGGCGTATATATACGTAAAGCCTGAGCCATGTCTAGTAAAGACATGTGGCGCATCGAACCGCCTAACAAAAATCTAACAAAAGAACGATCGGTTAAACTAGCTACCCGATCATTCAACTCTATACTACATAACAACTCTTCACACCATACTTTATATACAGGTCTGCGTATGGTGAATAAACATATCCAGTCATTAAAAGAAGAATTACCATACCTCTGTACCAGTAATTCCCTAATTGGCCCGGCCAATTCTACAGCTTCCAAGGGTCCCCATTCTATGACCCTCGGTACCTCAACAACCTTAGAGTGAAGAGTATGCAAACCCCGTTGATATTTTGGATAATCTATCCAAAGTCTGTCAAATCGCAGGTTCGGGTGCAACTGTTCCAAGTGCATATCTGAAAAGGTCATGACTGGATGAGGTACATCCTGCTTGTAGTAGTTATCTACCTCCTGTTGTTCCAAGTTCTCAGCAGGAGCATGGCGGGCTTGGGATGAAGATTCACCCCTTTCATTCTGTAAAACACATCAAACACAAATTTTGTGCATCCAAATATGCATTAGTGTCAGCAAAATCATCAATCAAAATAATTACAATGACATTATCAATTTATATCAAACTTAAGCTTATTTTCACATTTTTATCAAATCTACACTTTTTCAAATAAGCATATACGAAAATTTTCGCCAAGTTCATAAGCATTCAACTCAAATAATATGTCAAAATAATCATTACTAGCAAATAAACAAGTCTCAAATGGCATTATCTTTCAAAAATCAAGTTCATGAATTTTGGACTTGAAAAAGTCCACTTTAATTCTCAAAATCATGTTTAGGCTCAAAGTTTGGATCATTTAACTACCTAGACATGTTACACTACTCAATTTAGCCACAATTCATGACAAAAATCGGCCATAACCTGTTTATATCAAAAAGCCCCAAATTGCTCAAGAACACAAACCCTAGATTCTAAAGATTTTGAAGTTTTTGGCTTCAAATCATGTTAACAAGCATCAATCTAGGTTATACATGCATAATATACTAACAATTTAACACTAATTACACTAAAAATTAACAAAATTCAAATTATGAAAATATGCTCAAGAACACACTAAAATTCGGATTTAAAGGTGATTTGGGGTGTAATTGTACCTGTTTTCTTGAGTAGTTCCTAGATATCATCCTTCTCAACATGATTTTAGCAAAAAATTTGGTGATTAACGGTTAAAAATTGAGATTTTTGGGGGTGAAATTCGTGGGTTTTCGGGTGCAGTTTCGCTGTTATTTGGGTGTTTATGTGTGTGTGTGAGTTATCTGATCGAGCAGCTAGTTTTATTTTTTTTCTGTAATTTTGTCCCTCCGCGAGTCGCGGAGGTTTTCACTTAAAACTCCGCGAGTCGCGGAGTCATTTTTTTTTTTTTTTTTTTTTTATTTTTTATAATCTTTAACTTATAAAACAATTAAGAAATTAATTTTAAAATTTTGTTTCCCTTGTTATTTAGGACGAGGTCGTTTCGGATCGATGTCCTAGTCCGTCCCTCGACAAAATTTTAAAATTTGTCTTTTTGTAGCGATTGTTTTAAAAGCTAAGATTTTTGGGTTTTTTAATGTTTTTGGCATACTTTAAATCAATAAGATTAAAAATAATGATAATAAAAGTTCTCGTCCCTCCCTCGGGTAAAGCAATTTCGGTTCAGAGACCTAGTCTTCAACTTACGACGAATTTTAAAAATCATATTTTTAACTTAATGAGATAAAGTAAATTTTTGTTTTTAAATTCACACGACTTAAATATAAAATTCAAAATTAATATTAAAAATTCAAAATTCACACCAAACTTAAAATTTGAAATGCATAAAATTAAAATTTCATATTTTAAAACTTAAAAATTCACACCAAACTTAATTTAAAAATTCATAAATTCATACCAAACTTATATTAATTTTTCAAATATTTACAATTTTAAAAATATTGTTTTTACAAAGTTTACAATATTAATTTAAGATTTAAATATTAATTTTAAAAAACATGGTAAAAATAAAATTGAAAATCTTTTTGTCTTTTTATCCCACTTTAATCAATCAAATATTATCAAAAATATGCGCCCCTCTTTTCGGTAAAGTAATTTCGGTTCCAAGACCTAATTTAACTCATGACGAATTTTTGAAATATTTTGGTTTGATTGTTTAAAGATATTTATACCTTAAGAATAAACGTTAAATTTCGCAGTGATGTAATAAATTTTTGAATGATATCAATAATTTCGGTCGCCAAACCTAATTTTATTTAATACCAATTTAATACTTTTTAGCGAACAAATTAGCGTTTATTATCAAAAGGTTAAAAATAAAAATAAAAATAAAAACTGTACAGACATACCTGTGAAATAGATTTCTTAGTTATATGATCTATTATATTCATAAGATAGTCGGTTTAATTGGTCTTCCATGGCTGCATAGGCGTAACCTCGAGCATTCATTGTCTTTTCTTCTAAACATATGAACGGTCCGTCTCTGCATAAAGTAACAAATTCGGTATTTGAATAGGTTTGATTATTTGAACATTTACCTCCATGTGACCATTTTCCGCATTTGTGACATTTTTCTAGGTGTCGTGCTCTTCTTTTTGCTGCGGATTTTGATTTTCCTTTACCAAATTGTAACTTATTATCTTCGCATCTGGATCCTTTTCTAACTCCGTCCATTCTTTCTCTGATTACTGATACTAATTCACTCGGTAGTATGTCATTATTTCTTTTAGTGATCAAAGCGTGTAGCATTAGACCATGGTTTAGTTCACAGGCAGTCTTCATTACGTAAAAACCTAAAAAAAATAAAAATTCAGAATGGGGGGAGAAGACTAGTTCTTTAGGGTCTGCTAGGGAAAGACCATACGTGTTCCATTTTCGAGAACTACACGAAAACAGACAATCTAACTCTAACAGAAATTCATATTATTCTTTAAAGACTTGATTCTCCCCACACTTAGTTAGCTGTGGTATCGAAATTGTGATTAACTTCGTTGTCGACTTCCATCGGACCATGTATGTAATGTTTAACTCTGTGACCATTAACTTTAAATTCAATCCCATTTGAATTTATCAATTCTATTGTTCCGTATGGGAAAACTCTTTTTACTATGAATGGTCCAGACCATCTTGATTTCAATTTTCCAGGAAATAGCTTGAATCGTGAATTGAAAAGAAGAACTCTGTCTCCTTCTTTGAATTCTTTTGAACTTCTGATTCTTTTATCATGCCATTTCTTCGTTCTTTCTTTATAGATTAACGAATTTTCGTATGCTTCATGTCTTAATTCTTCTAATTCGTTTAGTTGACTTAATCGTAGACGCCCGGCTTCATGTAAATCAAGATTACATGTCTTCAAAGCCCAAAATGCTTTGTGTTCAATTTCTATTGGAAGATGACATGCTTTTCCATACACAAGTCTAAAAGGTGTGGTTCCAATTGGAGTTTTGTAGGCTGTTCTAAAAGCCCAGAGTGCATCCTCCAATTTAATGGACCATTCCTTTGGATTTGATCCTACGGTTTTCTCTAGAATACGTTTTAAAGCTCGGTTTGTATTTTCAACTTGTCCACTTGTTTGTGGATGATATGCGGTGGAGATTTTATGAGTTACTCCATATCTTTTAAGAACTTTCTCAAGTTGATTATTACAGAAATGAGTACCCCGATCACTTATTAAAGCTTTCGGTGTTCCAAACCTTGCAAAAAGACGTTTTAAAAAGTTGACTACAACTCGTGCATCGTTAGTTGGGAGAGCTTGTGCTTCCGCCCATTTAGATACATAGTCAATGGCTACGAGTATATATAGATTATTATGAGATTTTGGAAATGGACCCATAAAGTCAATACCCCAAATGTCAAATACTTCACATACTTGGATGACATTTTGTGGCATTTCATCACGTTGACTTATTTTTCCGGCCCTTTGACATGCATCACAGGATTTGCAAAGAAGGTGTGCGTCTTTGTAAATTGTAGGCCAATAGAATCCAGCTTCATAAACTTTTCTTGCTGTTAGTTGAGGCCCATAATGCCCTCCTGTTGGTCCTGTGTGACAATGGTTTAAAATTTTACTAGCTTCATCTCCAAATACACATCGGCGTATTATTCCATCGGGACAACTTTTAAACAGATGTGGATCTTCCCAGAAATAGTGTTTTATATCACTGAAGAATTTCTTTCGTCTTTGGTACGATAATCCTTTTTCAAGGAATCCACAAACTAAGTAGTTTGCATAGTCTGCAAACCATGGGATTTCTTTATAATCTATCTTCAATAGATATTCATCAGGAAAGTTTTCTTGTATGGCCGATTCATTTAGAACTTCTAATTCGGGATTTTCAAGACGAGAAAGATGATCAGCGGCGAGATTTTCTGCTCCTTTTTTATCTCGGATTTCAATATCAAACTCTTGTAAGAGTAAGATCCAACGGATTAATCTTGGTTTAGCATCTTGTTTTGAAAATAGGTATCTAAGAGCAGAATGGTCGGTATAGACCACCGTTTTTGCTAGAACGAGATATGATCGAAATTTGTCAAAAGCAAAGACAATAGCAAGGAGTTCTTTTTCAGTAGTTGTATAGTTCGTTTGTGCTCCTTGTAATGTCTTACTAGCATAATATATAGGTTGAAATCGTTTTTCAATCCTTTGTCCTAAAACGGCTCCCATTGCAAAATCACTTGCATCGCACATTAGTTCAAATGGTAGATTCCAATTTGGTGTTATCATGATCGGTGCATTAGTGAGTTTTTCTTTAAGAATATTAAAAGATTTGATACATTCATCTGAAAAGATGAATGGCGCATCCTTTTCTAGGAGTTTATTCATAGGAGTGGCAATTTTAGAAAAATCTTTTATGAAACGTCGGTAAAAACCGGCATGCCCTAGAAAACTCCTAACTCCTCTAACATTTGTGGGATGTGGAAGTTTAGCAATTACATCTACTTTAGCTCTATCCACTTCAATTCCTTCTTTTGAAATTTTATGTCCAAGAACGATGCCTTCTTTAACCATGAAATGGCATTTCTCCCAATTAAGTACTAGATTTGATTTTTCGCATCTAATTAGCATTCGTTCCAGATTAACTAGACATGATTTAAATGTATCACCGAAGACTGAAAAGTCATCCATGAATACTTCCATGCATTCTTCTATCATGTCGTGAAAAATCGCCATCATACACCTTTGAAAGGTTGCAGGGGCGTTGCAAAGTCCAAATGGCATGCGTTTGTAAGCAAAAGTACCATAAGGGCACGTGAATGTGGTTTTCTCTTGATCTTCGGGTGCTATTGGAATTTGAAAATATCCGGAAAATCCATCTAGAAAACAATAGTAACTATTTCCGGCTAATCTTTCCAACATTTGATCTATGAAAGGTAAGGGAAAGTGATCTTTTCTGGTGGCGTCATTTAATTTTCTATAATCAATACATACACGCCATCCTGTTACAGTCCTAGTAGGAATAAGCTCATTTTTCTCATTTGTAATGACAGTCATGCCACCCTTCTTAGGTACGCATTGAACTGGGCTTACCCATGGACTATCAGAAATTGGATATATCAAACCTGCATCTAGCAGTTTAATAATCTCTTTCTTAACTACATCTTGCATATTAGGATTTAGTCTTCGTTGGCGTTGCACATACGTTTTATGACCTTCTTCCATAAGGATTTTATGTGTGCAATACGAAGGACTTATTCCTTTAATATCATGAATCTTCCATGCAATGGCTGGTTTATGAGCTTTCAACACAGAAATGAGTTGTGATTTCTCATTTTCAGTAAGAGAAGACGATATTATTACAGGTAATTCAGATTCACCATGTAAATAAGCGTATTCCAAATGGTTTGGAAGTGGCTTTAACTCTAATTTCGGAGGTTCTTCTATTGATGATTTATATCGATATCTGTCTTCTTCTTTTAGCATTTGAATTTCTTCTGTTGTTGGTTCATATCCATTAGCTATAAGTGTAGCTAACATTTCAGCTTCATCAATTGGTTCATTTCCTTCTCCTAAAGAACATTCTCCTGTTCCTTGTAATTCTGGAAATTCTTTTAATAATTCTGCATGTGCATCTATAGTTTGAATATAATAACATGTATCATCTGTAGATTGTGGTTGTTGCATGGCTCTATCCACTGAAAAGGTAACACTCTCATCCTCTATACTTAGGGTCAGTTTCTTACCGAACACGTCTATCATTGCTTTAGCCGTGTTTAAGAATGGTCTTCCTAATATGAGAGGAACTTGAGAATCTTCTTCCATGTCCAGAACAACAAAGTCTACTGGAAATACTAAAGTACCAACTTTAACTAGCATGTTCTCCATTATCCCTCTAGGATATTTTATTGATCTATCGGCTAGTTGTATGCTTATTCTGGTTGGTTTCAATTCTCCAAGGTCTAGTTTAGCGTATAGTGAATACGGCATTAGATTTATACTAGCACCTAAGTCTGCCAATGCTTCTATTGAACTAAGACTACCCAGAAAACATGGAATTGTGAAACTTCCTGGATCAGATAGTTTTTCTGGTATCTTATTCAACAGCACTGCTGAACAATTAGCATTCATAGTAACAGCCGAGAGTTCTTCCATTTTCTTTCTATTCGTGATTAGATCTTTCAAGAATTTAGCATACCTTGGCATTCCTGAAATCACATCAATGAAAGGAAGATTTACATTTATCTGTTTAAACATATCCAAGAATTTGGATTGCTCGGCTTCAAGTTTTTCTTTCTTCATTTTACTCGGGTAAGGAAGTGGTGGTTGGTATGGTTTAACATAAGGTTTATTCTTAACTGTGTTATCTTCATTAACCTTTTCAATTACCGGTTCTTGTTCCTTATCTTGATCAGGTTGTGGTTCTTGTGGAATAGGAATAGTTTCATCAGAAGTTACAGGTATTTCAGGTGTTTTAAGTGTTGTACCACTTCTTGTGGTAATAGCTTTAGCTGTTTCATTCCGGGGGTTAGCATTTGTATCGCTAGGTAAACTTCCCGGTTTTCTTTCACCTATTAACCTTGCTAAGTTACTCACTTCTTGTTCCAGATTTTGAATAGAAGCTTGTTGATTTCTAAATGCTTGAGCATTTTGTTCATTTGTTTGTTTTTGAGATGTGAAAAACTGCGTTTGAGTTTCAACTAGCTTCGTCATCATATCTTCTAAATTCGGCTTTTTATCATCGGTTTGTTGTGGTGGTTTGTTTTGAAAATTCGGTTTTTGCTGATTATAAGTATTATTGGATACTTGTTGATTGCTAGGACCTTGTTGGTTGTTGTATGGAATATTTCGGTTATAATTCTGGTTTTGATTGTAAATCGGTCTTGGCGGTTGATAATTATTCTGATAATTATTTCCAGGCCTTTGGTTTATGTATGAAATATTCTCTCTTTGTTCCATTGTTAATTCATTACTGAGACAATCTTTTGTCAAATGTGGTCCTCCACACTGCTCACAACTAATTCGTATAGCATGAATATCTTTAGTCATCTTTTCCATTCGTCTCTCGAAAGCATCTATTTTTGCTGAAATGGAATCTAAGTCATGGCTAGAATCGGCTCTAGCTGCTTTAGATGATCTAATGATATCTTTTTCTTGGTGCCACTCATGTGAGTGGGAAGCAGTGTTATCAATAATTTTGTAAGCATCAGTTTCGGTTTTCTTCATAATAGAACCACCAGCTGCTATATCTATGTCTTTTCTTGTAGTGATGTCGCATCCTTGGTAAAATATTTGTACTATTTGACAGGTGTCTAAACCATGTTGCGGACATCCTCTTAATAACTTTCCATATCTTGTCCATGCCTCATATAGAGTTTCATTTGGTTTCTGTGTGAACGTAACAATTTCTGCTTGAAGTCTTACGGCTTTAGATGCAGGAAAGAATTGTTTAAGAAATTTATCAATTAAAACGTCCCATGTATCGATCGCCCCTTCAGGTAACGATTCCAACCAATCTTTGGCTTCTCCCTTTAAAGTCCAGGGAAATAACATGAGATATATCTGTTCATCCTCCACTTCTCGTATTTTAAATAGTGTGCAGATCCTATTAAAGGTACGTAGATGTTCATTTGGATCTTCCTTCGGCGCACCACTAAATTGGCATTGATTAGTCACCATGTGTAGAATTTGTCCTTTGATTTCATAATCTGGCGCATTAATGTCTGGATGAGTAATTGCGTGACCTTGGCCAGTGCGTTTAGCTCTCATTCGGTCTTCCATACTTAAAGGTTCCAGATTCTCCATAATTGAATTTGTTGAATCGGTATCACTAGATGATTCTGATTTAATAGTTCGTTCCTCAACAATCTCTGTTTGAATGATTGGTGGTTCCGGAGGAAAGTTTAATGGTTCAGGATCTACGAACCGTTCCTGAATATTTTCTGGATTCTCAATTGTGAGGTCGGGTTCAAAAAATGGATTATCGGAAATTTGAACTGAAGTACTTGGTCGACTGGATGACGATTCTAAAGAAAAATCAACGGCGGTTATATTTGTTAAACGATGTCTTGATCGAGTTACAGGTGGTGAACGTACAAAAGGTGGTGAACGTCTTGCTCGGTGCATTCACTGAATATTCTATTAGTTTTAAAAAGGAAAGAAAAATTATAATAAGTTATCCAATCAATAGACTTTTCTGATTTTGCCCACGTTTCGAATAGCCAAAAGATGCAGCAGAGGGGCAGGATTCGTTTGGTCTCAATATAATTGAGGACTGTTTGGCTCCAATAACCCGGTCCACGTACAAATCCAACTATTACTACGAACCAGAAAATTTTGATGTCTATTAATTTAACCACTTAAAATAAATTTTCGTAATTTTAAGAAATTTAGATAAGAAGTAGAAAAAAATTCTAAGTCCTAAAACTAGAATAGCGAGAAATAAAAGAGAAAAAGAGTTCGTCGAAAAATGTCGAAAAAGAAAAATGGTTGAAAAATAAAAGGTGACGGAAAAATAAAAGGAACTTATCAAAACTTAAAAATACTTAACTAATTTAACCTTATTACTACAACTAACTTAAAATTATAATCGCAAATTGAAATTACTAATTGGAATGATAATTGATACATAGTAAAAGGTCTAAAAATATTAAAGCTTACAGGAAAAACTAAATCCCAAATGGAAATAACTTAAAAAGAAACTAAAACTTAAAAAGGCGTCGCAAAATTCTAAAGCACCTATATCTTAGTCTAAAGAAAAGGCACTTAAGGAATTCTACGGCAAAGCCTAAAAATCTAAGAGTAAAAATAACTATAGCAAAAACTAAGTTTAAAATTAATTATGAGCTAAAAATACAAAAGTTACGCTACAACGATTAAAAAGGTACAAAATATAAAAATATACAAAAAGTTGTAAAAAGTACAATTTTTATAAAAATATTATTTTTATGTTATTTATTTAATAAACTATTAATTTTACAATTTTAATAAAACTAATTAAACAAAATACATATATAAAGTAAAAAGTAAAAATAAAACTAAAATTAATAATAATAATAATAATAATTAAGTTAAATAATAATAATAATAAATTAAAACTCCGTAATTAATGCAACTTTAGGGTTTTGTCCGTGTGTCAGAAGACCTCCGCGAGTCGCGGCAAATAAAGAGGAAAACCCCGCAAGTCGCGGGGTTCAGGAATTCAGTTGACAGCTTTTGTTTTTACGCGTTTTTCTTTTTATTTTTTTTTATTATTTTCTGTTTTCTGTTTTTAATTTAAATAAACGATTTTTAATAAAATTTATATTTTTATAAATTAAAATAAAGATAAAGAAACTTATAAAACTTAAATATTTAACAAAATCCTAAAAATACTTATATTTTTGTTTTTCTTTTTATATTTTTGAATATTTAAAACGTATTTTTACAAAAGCGAATTTTTAATAAAAGTAACTAAAATTTTAATTTTTTTTTTTTTATATATTAGCGTTGCGCTTCCGGCTTTTAAGATACTTCCCCGGCAGCGGCGCCAAAAATACTTGATGTCAAAGCAGAGGGGTATAAAATACTATTAAATTTTAGCAGAAAATACTATTAAATACGATACAATTTTACACAAGATATTTATTTATTTATAGAATGGATATACTTAAACCTTGCTACAACACTTATAGGCAGTGTACCTAATCGTACAGTAGTGTAGTTTTTAGTAAGTCCGGTTCGTTCCACAGGGAAATCTTTAAACAAAGCTCAACGCTATATTAGTTTACTTTTATAAAAATACAAATATATATATATAAGTAATATTATTATTATAAAGGGGGGTTTTACCGTTTAATGACCGGTTTGTCGATTTTTAAACTTTAGTCGCAGTTAAAACCTAATGTAAAATATAAAATAAATACAAGACTTTAAATTAAAGCGTAAAGTAAATAATGATAATGAAATTGCGAATAATAAAAATGCGATAAAATAAAATTGCGATAATTAAAAAGTACGATAATTAAAAGTGCGATTAAATAACAATAAATAAAAGTGCGATAATTAGAAGTGCAATTAAATATAAAATAAAGGAATTTAAATATGAAATAAATGAATTATGCTTATTTAAACTTCCGTAATCATGATGTTTGACGTGTTGATTTTAGTTTTATGCCCATGGGTTAATTGTCCTTTGTCCTGGATTATTCAATATGTCCGTCTGGTTTTTGTCCATAACAGTCCATCAGTCATAAATATAAATTGCAAGTGTCCTTGTCAAATTATTATTATACCCGAAGATAAATATTCCAACTAATTGGGGATTCGAATTGTAACAAGGTTTTAATACTTTGTTTAATGAATACACCAGGTTATCGACTGCGTGTAAACCAAGGTTTTACTACTTTGTTAACAATTACACCAATTACCCTTGAATGTAATTTCACCCCTGTTTTAATTATTCTAGTGGCTATTAATCCATTCCCGTGTCCGGTTAAATGAACGATTATTCGTACATATAAATACCCAGCCCATCGTGTCCGATCGAGTGTATATGGTAATTTATAGGGACGCCCAATTGTAAATCTTTATATTAACATTAACAAACTTTCATTTAGTTAAACAAATATAAAGCCCATTAATAGCCCATAGCCTAGTTTCCACAAGTGTCGTTCTTTTATCCAAACCCCAATTATGGTACAAAGCCCAATTACCCAATTTTAGTAATTAGCCCAACATCATGATTACTTCGTTTTAAACAAGCATAATAATAACTTAGCTACGAGACATTAATATAAAAAGGTTGAACATAACTTACAATGATTAAAAATAGCGTAGCGTTACACGGACAGAATTTCGACTTACACCCTTACAACATTCGCTAACATAACCTTATTATTAGAATTATAATTAAAATTAAAATATAAATTATAAATATAAATATATTACGTATATATTGAGAGAGATTGAGAAAATAAGATGATAAATTCGATCAGAATTCGGTTGGCTTTATAGCCAGAAATGAAATTTGGGGCTCCGCGACTCGCGGCAAAAAGCCCTTCAAACTCCGCGAGTCGCGGAGAGGTATTTTCAATTCACACCCTTGGAGTTTCTGGCTGCCGACAGTTTTTAATATATATATATAATATATATATAATTAATATAATTAATTATATATTATATTATATTTATATACATAGTTAACTTGTAATTTTTAGTCCGTTGCGTCGAGCGTTAAGAGTTGACTCTAGTCCCGGTTCCGGATTTTCGAACGTCCTCGCGTACAATTTAATATCTTGTACTTTGCGTTTTGAATCTTGTACTCTTGTGATTTCGAAACGTTTCTTATCAATAATTGGAACCTTTTTGATTGTCTTTTGTTCTTTTGAGCTTTTTGGTCGTTTGCGTCTTCAAATCGTCGAATCTGTCTTTTGTCTTCACCTTTTATTATTTAAACGAATATCACTTGTAAATAGAACAATTGCAACTAAAAGCTTGTCTTTCTTGAGGAATAATGCTATGAAATATATGTTCGTTTTTAGCATTATCAATATGCGGTGCTCATGTCCAAACGCGTTCCCAACGCTTCTTGTAACGTACGCCAAAATCTAGAGACGAAACGACCATCTCTGTCGGAGATAATCGATAAAGGTACGCCGTGTCGGGCTACAATCTCCTTAATGTAAAGTCGTGCAAGTTTCTCCATTTTGTCGGTTTCTTTCATGGCGAGGAAGTGCGCGGATTTGGTGAGGCGATCGACAATGACCCAAATAGTATCATAACCGCCCGACGTTTTCGGTAATTTGGTGATAAAATCCATCGTGATCATTTCCCACTTCCATTGCGGGATCTCGGGTTGTTGGAGTAATCCGGACGGTCTTTGGTGTTCGGCTTTGACTTTAGCGCAAGTCAAACATTTGGCAACATATCTAGCAACTTCCTTTTTGATGTTCGGCCACCAATATTGTTCTCTAAGGTCGTGGTACATCTTATTGGCACCGGGGTGAATCGAGTATCGTGACTTATGGGCTTCATCTAAAATAAGGCTTCGTAGATCCCCATAACTAGGCACCCAAATTCTTCCGGCGAAATGTCGGAGTCCGGTTTCTTTAACTTCGAATCGAGAGGTGAGGACGTTCAAGTGTTCGAGGGAGATGTTTTCATCCTTGAGAGCCTCATCTTGGGCTACCCGAATTTGGCTATTAAGGTTGGTGTGAATGGTGATGTTTAAAGCTCGGACACGGAGAGGCACCGCTCTTTCTTTTCGGCTTAAGGCATCGGCTACTACATTTGCCTTCCCGGGATGGTAACGAAGCTCGCAATCGTAATCGTTTAAGGTTTCAATCCACCTTCGTTGTCTCATGTTTAGTTGCTTTTGATCGAAAATGTGTTGGAGACTTTTGTGGTCGGTAAAGATAGTACTCTTGGTTCCATAAAGATAGTGTCTCCACATTTTAAGTGCAAAGACAACGGCTCCGAGTTCGAGATCATGCGTCGTGTAGTTTCGTTCATGAATTTTGAGTTGTCGAGAAGCATAAGCAATGACTTTCGTTCGTTGCATCAATACACACCCAAAACCATGTTTTGAGGCATCGCAATATACAACAAAGTCATCATTGCCTTCGGGAAGTGACAAGATAGGAGCGGTGGTTAGCTTCGTTTTCAAGATTTGGAATGCGGATTCATGTTCGGTCGCCCAAATGAATTTCTTTCCCTTGTGAGTCAATGCGGTTAGAGGACGTGCAACCAAAGAGAAATTTTCGATGAATCTACGATAGTACCCGGCGAGACCCAAAAATTGACGAATGTGAGTAGGAGTAGTAGGAGTCTCCCATTTGCTAATGGCTTCGATTTTCGTTGGATCGACTTTAATACCTTGGTCACTTACAACATGACCAAGAAATTGAACTTCCTTTAACCAAAATTCACACTTGGAGAATTTGGCATAGAGTTGTTCTTGTCTTAAAAGTTCAAGCACAAGTCGGAGGTGTTCCTCGTGTTCTTCTTCGCTTTTTGAATAGACTAAAATATCATCGATGAACACGATAACGAATTTGTCAAGATACGGTTTGCACACGCGGTTCATAAGATCCATGAACACCGCCGGTGCGTTAGTGAGACCAAATGGCATGACAAGGAATTCATAACTACCGTAACGAGTCCGGAAAGCGGTTTTGGAGACATCTCCCCCCTTAACCCTTAATTGATGATAACCCGAGCGGAGATCGATTTTCGAATATACACAAGACCCTTGTAGTTGATCAAAGAGGTCATCGATGCGAGGAAGAGGATATCGGTTCTTAACCGTCAATTTATTTAGTTCACGATAATCAATGCACATTCGTAGGGATCCGTCTTTCTTTTTAACAAACAAAATCGGAGCGCCCCAAGGTGAATGGCTAGGTTGGATAAAACCACGATCAAGTAGTTCTTGGATTTGACTTTGCAATTCTTGCATTTCGGATGGAGCGAGTCTATATGGTGCACGTGCTACGGGTGCGGCTCCCGGAATAAGATCGATTTGGAATTCAACCGGTCGATGAGGCGGAAGACCCGGCAATTCGTCGGGAAATACATCGGAATAGTCACTAACAATTGGCACATCATCGATGTGCTTCTCATCGGACTCGACTTTCTTAACGTGAGCAAGGATCGCAAAACAACCCTTACGGAGTAGTTTTCTAACTTTAACACACGAAACGAGGTTGAGTCCGGTGCAACTCTTATCGCCATAGACGATCAAAGGTTCACCATTCTCGATAGGAATTCGGATTGCGTTAAGATCACAAAGAATGTGAGATTTCGTTTTGACTAACCAGTTCATACCGATTATTACATCAAAGCTTCCTAGTTCCATGGGTATCAAGTCAATTTCAAATTCCTTACCCAAAATGTTTAACGTACACCCCCGGTAATATGTGTTGGCACTTAATAGTTTCCCGTTAGCCACTTCAATGGTATAAGTGGTATCTAATGGAAGAGGTGGAGTGCTAAAAGAATGAGTCAAAGTCTTGGATACAAAGCATTTATCGGCACCCGAATCGAATAAACAGGAGACATAAGAATTGTTGAGAAGAAACGTACCCGTGACTAGTTCAGTGTCATCCCGGGCTTCCTCGGTGTTGATGTTGAAAGCTCGGCCGCGCGTATTGGTATTATCTTTCCTTTTCGGGCATGCATTTCTATAATGACCCGTTTGACCACATTCGTAACAAGTGCCCGTCTTTGGTGCATTGGGCCACTTTCGAGCAACGGGAGTGGCACTTTTACAATCGTTGGCCTTATGACCAACTCCTTGGCACCGGTGGCAAATTAACTTGCCACATTCACCAAAGTGATGTTTGTTGCATTTGTTGCAAAGAGGTAGATTCCCGGCATAACCCTTCTTGCCGTCGGAAGTGAAAGATTTCTTGGCAAAGTTGTTGTTGCTTGATTGGGAGGGTTCCCACTTTCTTTTGTTGCCGCCCGATTTATCCTCGGCCTTAGGTGCCGGAACTACGATTTCGTCAACCGTTTCAATTAGTTGGCGAGCCATGTTCATAGCGGCTTGATGAGTAGTGGGTTTGGATGACATCACCCCTTGTTTGATGCTTTTTGGAAGACCGAGCATGTAGAGCTCAATCCTTTGAGATTCGGGGTTAACGAGATTAGGACACATCAAGGATAGTTCGGCGAAGCGTTGATTATAAGCTTTAAGATCGTTTCCGACCGCTTTCAAAGCTCTTAGTTCTTCCTCAAGCTTTCGGGTTTCTTCGCGCGGAAAATATTCAACAATCATCTTTTCCTTTAGATCGGCCCAAGAGAGGGCATGAGCTTCATCGGTACCCACCGATTGAACATAGGTGTTCCACCATGTTAGAGCAATTCCGGAGAAAGTGTGAGTGGAGTATTTGACCTTGTCTTGGTCCCGACAACCGCTTATGCTAAAGACGGCTTCCGTTTGCTCAAACCATCGGGTGAGCACGACCGGTCCCCCGGTTCCATCAAAAGTGTGAGGTTTGCACCCCATGAAAGCTTTATAGGAGCATCCCTCGTTTGAGTTTCCGGCTCCATTGTTGTTGTTATTGTTGTTGTTGTTGTTGTGGTTGTTATTATTATTGTTGTTGGATGAGTGACCGGCCATGGCCGCATCTACGGCGGTTGCTATCATCCGTTCGAGAGCTTGTTCGGGAGTTTCATTGCGGCGTACACGACGAGGAGCCATTGTTCCTTCAAGACACAAGAATATCATTGATTAGTATTCTCAATAATACTAACCGTGATATAGAATAAAGATAAAGAGAAGTTTTTCCTCGACTCGCCTTAAATTCTTTATGTCATAATGTCGGAACGTTCATATGAGTCACCGTAATATAATCCCGGAAATTATATTACCCTGATTCATATGTGCATTCGACATCATTTCATATAGTCAAGGTGGCGTGTCAATCAAATTAAACAACGTGAGATTAAGATGAACTAAGAGTAGATATGAGTAGAAGCGTTCGAGTATAAATGCACAAGTAGTCAAGTAATTCCTACTTCAAGTCTATATGCCGGTTGTAGTCTAGACTCACCAATGTACCCTATGACTCGGGGTCGACACCAATGAACTCTAAATCCCTACAACCAACGCTCTGATACCATCTGTAGCGACCCGACCAAATCGTCATTGACGGCGTCGTCTACTTAGGTCCCGTTACGTGGTCATAAGTCTTTAAAACAACGTTTGACCAAAAGATATGTCGCCTTCATTTCAAAATAAAGATTGTTTCAAAGTTTACAAGAATTGTTCAACCAATAGTTAAGTTACAACGTTATAATACGAATGAAATCTAGGCGACACGATTTAAAGTAAAGTCAAAAGACGCTCCATGAAATGCACGTATACTCGACATCCAATGCAAGTATCAAATAATGAGCGGAAGCATGTATCATGTATCGTTCAAGGACCTGAGAAAAACATAGAAATCTGTCAACGAAAACGTTGGTGAAATCATAGGTTTAAGTAAGTAAGTACAAGTGAACCACAAGATTTGCATCAATGAAATAATAGTAATACATTCCAAAAGTTTGTTTCACGAGCACCCAATTATCAATGCTTAACATTTCCTTCCATTGAACCCCATCACTTAGTGCTAGAACATACACTGTTTCTCGAAAATATATTTCATTTGTAAACGGTAGCGAACCGTTTGAATGAGGGTTTGTCAAACCCATATGGATCCATACAACATAAGTTCTCGCTTACACCCGGCAAGTGTAACTAATGATAATCGAATTGAGGATTTTGTTCTAAACTCGTATGTAGAATGTTTGTTTTCCTGTACTTGTGTTCACTTAGTAGAAGAAATGTTTATGTTTTCTCATCCCAAATGTAAGTTCAAAAAGAGTAAAAGTGGGACTATGATCTCACCTTGTATGCACGAACCAAAAAGTACTTCGACAAGTAAACGTGCAGTAACAATGCTAGTCTTGACCTAAACAAATAGGTTGTATCAATAACGAAAGTCACGAGGGGTCAAAGTTGTTCAATTAGTCCTATGGCTCAATACGACTCGATTACGAAGCATGTGAAGCAAATAGTCAAGTTTCATGCAAGGTACGCGTATAGAAACAAGTTAGAAAGATTACATAAGTAATTGGTCAAGTTTGATTAAAAGTCAAACTTGGTCGGGTCAAAGTCAACGAAAAAGTCAACACGTTCGGGTCGGGCCTCGAACGAATTTTCTGAAGTTTTTAATCATATATAAGCATGTTGGAACAAGTCTCATGTGAAACGGAGGTCTAGAACGTCCCAAACATTTTTCGTTAAATGACAATCAAAACAGCCCACTTTAGGCTTATGGGACGGCGTCCCAAAAGGCCTAGACGGCGTCCCACTTTGAAGGGCAAGACGGCGTCTTGGACCCCTAGACGGCGTCTAGGTTTGAAAGTCAGGACGTCGTCCTGGGTATTGGGACGGCGTCTTGGCTTGTTTCCAGACCCTGGTTGCTGAAACTCCTAAGTGCACGAGTCCAAACATAAACCAACACAAATTACAACCCGCAAACATTCAAGACATGTATTTTATATCACCGGAAAGGTATTTTGACGAGGAACACAACTATGCACTTATCATCAATCAAACTTTCGCATACAACAACCAAAAACCGCATTTAGTGACCCTCATTCAATGCATATAAGTCATAAATGCTATTTAATGATTCGGTAACCAAAAGACATGAACAATATGCCGTTTCGAAGGTAATTAAGCATACAACACAACCTAACACTTATAATTAACACTTCATGTCATTTAATGCTTCAAAATCCATTCCTAGTTCATGAAACCCTAACCAAAAGTTACCAAATTTCATAATCAAGTTTAAGAGGTTTCTTTGATCAATCTTTACATCATAATGAAGCTAGTAACACTAGGAACAAGATTAAAACATGAAGTCTTAGCATCTAACAACACATGAACACTTAAAACTCAAGATTAAGCATGTTAACTTTCCATATGAACTAGTTACTCCAAAATATCAAAAACGAGCATACAAAACACATAACCAAACTAGACTTGAGCCATAGATACTAATTAACAAACTTATAACTTAAAAATCTCAAGAACACAAAGATTAGTGATTTAGAAAGTTACCCAAAATTGATGAAACCGGTATGAAATCGAAGAGGAGATCACGAGGAGTTCAAATATGTATTTTGTTTGGCAAGAAGATCACTAGCTCGGTTTTGGATGATGAATCTTTGTTCTTGAAGTTGAGAGGAAAAGTTGAAGTATTAAGAAATTGGAAGAGATGAATGAATGGATAGAATGAGAGTTTGACTC